>NC_086446.1:138008500-138308500 GCF_028390025.1 Pseudophryne corroboree
AGGGGCCTTCTTGGCCTCACACCACGCAACATATTTACGCCAAATGCGGTGATAATGTTTTGCGGTTACGTCCTTCCTGGCTTTGACCAGAGTAGGGATGACTTCTTCTGGAATGCCTTTTTCCCTCAGGATCCGGCGTTCAACCGCCATGCCGTCAAACGCAGCTGCGGTAAGTCTTGGAACAGACAAGGCCCCTGCAGTAGCAGGTCCTTTCTTAGAGGTAGAGGCCACGGTTCGTCCGTGAGCATCTCTTGAAGTTCCGGGTACCAAGTCCGTCTTGGCCAATCCGGAACCACGAGTATAGTTCTTACTCCTCTCCTTCTTATGATTCTCAGTACTTTTGGTATGAGAGGCAGAGGAGGGAACACATACACTGACTGGTACACCCACGGCGTTACCAGAGCGTCCACTGCTATTGCCTGAGGGTCCCTTGACCTGGCGCAATATCTGTCCAGTTTTTTGTTTAGACGTGACGCCATCATGTCCACCTTTGGTTTTTCCCAACGGTTTACAATCAGGTGGAAGACTTCTGGGTGAAGTCCCCACTCTCCCGGGTGAAGGTCGTGTCTGCTGAGGAAGTCTGCTTCCCAGTTGTCCACTCCCGGAATGAATACTGCTGACAGTGCTATCACATGATTTTCCGCCCAGCGAAGAATCCTTGCAGCTTCTGCCATTGCCCTCCTGCTTCTCGTGCCGCCCTGTCTGTTTACGTGGGCGACTGACGTGATGTTGTCCGATTGGATCAACACCGCCTGACCCTGAAGCAGAGGTTTTGCTTGACTTAGGGCATTGTAAATGGCCCTTAGTTCCAGAATGTTTATATGAAGAGATGTTTCCATGCTTGACCACAGGCCCTGGAAATTCCTTCCCTGTGTGACTGCTCCCCAGCCTCTCAGGCTGGCATCCGTGGTTACCAGGATCCAATCCTGAATGCCAAATCTGCGGCCCTCTAGTAGATGAGCACTCTGCAGCCACCACAGGAGAGACACCCTTGTCCTTGGCGACAGGGTTATCCGCTGATGCATCTGCAGATGCGATCCGGACCATTTGTCCAGTAGATCCCACTGAAATGTTCTTGCATGGAATCTTCCGAATGGAATCGCTTCGTAAGAAGCCACCATTTTCCCCAGGACCCTCGTGCACTGATGCACTGAGACCTGTCCTGGTTTTAGGAGGTTCCTGACTAGCTCGGATAACTCCCTGGCCTTTTCCTCCGGGAGAAACACCTTCTTCTGGACTGTGTCCAGAATCATTCCTAGGAACAGTAGACGTGTCGTTGGAATCAGCTGCGATTTTGGAATATTTAGAATCCACCCGTGCTGACGTAACACTACCTGAGATAGTGCTACTCCGACTTCTAACTGTTCCCTGGATCTTGCCCTTATCAGGAGATCGTCCAAGTAAGGGATAATTGAAATGCCTTTTCTTCGTAGAAGAATCATCATTTCGGCCATTACCTTGGTAAAGACCCGAGGTGCCGTGGACAATCCAAACGGCAGCGTCTGAAACTGATAATGACAGTTTTGTACTACAAACCTGAGGTACCCTTGGTGAGAAGGGTATATCGGGACGTGGAGATAAGCATCTTTGATGTCCAGAGACACCATATAGTCCCCTTCTTCCAGGTTCGCTATCACTGCTCTGAGTGACTCCATCTTGAATTTGAACCTTTTTATGTAAGTGTTCAAGGATTTCAGATTTAAAATTGGTCTCACCGAGCCGTCCGGCTTCGGTACCACAAACAGCGTGGAATAAAACCCCTTTCCTTGTTGCAGGAGGGGTACCTTGATTATCACCTGCTGGGAATACAGCTTGTGAATGGCTTCTAGAACTGCCTCCCTGTCGGAGGGAGACTTTGGTAAAGCAGACTTCAGGAAACGATGAGGGGGAAACGCCTCGAATTCCAGTTTGTACCCCTGCGATACTACCTGTAGAATCCAGGGATCCACTTGCGAGTGAGCCCACTGCGCGTTGAAATTTTTGAGACGGGCCCCCACCATATCTGAGTCTGCTTGTAAAGCCCCAGCGTCATGCTGAAGACTTGGCAGAAGCAGGGGAGGGCTTCTGCTCTTGGGAAGCGGCTGCATGGTGCAGTCTTTTTCCTCTTCCTCTGCCCCGGGGCAGAAAGGAGTGGCCTTTTGCTCGCTTGTACTTATGGGAACGAAAGGACTGAGATTGAAAAGACGGTGTCTTTTTCTGCTGATGTGGAGTGACCTGGGGTAAAAAGGTGGATTTTCCAGCCGTTGCCGTGGCCACCAGGTCCGATAGACCAGCCCCAAATAACTCCTCCCCTTTATACGGCAATACTTCCATGTGCCGTTTGGAATCCGCATCCCCTGACCACTGTCGCGTCCACAACGCTCTTCTGGCAGAGATGGACATAGCACTTACTCTTGATGCCAGGGTGCAAATATCCCTCTGTGCATCACGCATATATAGTAATGCATCCTTTAAATGTTCTATAGTTAACAAAATATTGTCCCTATCCAGGGTATCAATATTCTCAGTCAGGGAATCCGACCATGCGACTCCAGCACTGCACATCCAGGCTGAGGCGATTGCTGGTCGCAGTATAACACCAGTATGTGTGTATATACTTTTTAGGATATTTTCCAGCCTTCTATCAGCTGGTTCTTTGAGGGTAGCCGTATCAGGAGACGGTAACGCTACTTGTTTAGATAAACGTGTGAGCGCCTTATCTACCCTAGGGGGTGTTTCCCAACGCGCCCTAACCTCTGGCGGGAAAGGATATAATGCTAATAATTTTTTAGAAATTAGCTGTTTTTTATCGGGAGAAACCCACGCTTTTTCACACACCTCATTTATTTCCTCTGACTCAGGAAAAAATATTGGTAGTTTTTTCTCACCCCACATAATACCCTTCTTTGTGGTACTTGTAGTGTCAGAAAGGTTCAATGCCTCTTTCATTGCCGTGATCATGTAACGTGTGGCCCTACTGGACATTACGTTTGTCTCGTCACCGTCGACACTAGACTCAGTATCTGTGTCAGGGTCTGTGTCGACCCACTGAGGTAACGGGCGTTTCAGCGCCCCTGACGGTGTCTGAGACGCCTGGACAGGCACTAACTGATTTGCCGGCTGTCTCATGTCGTCAACAGTTTTTTGCAAATTGCTGACATTATCACTTAATTGTTTAAATACAATCATCCAGTCAGGTGTCGACTCCCTAGGGGGTGACATCACCAACGCAGGCAACTGCTCCGCCTCCACATAATTTTCCTCCTCATACATGTCGACACACGCGTACCGACACACAGCACACACACACCGGGAATGCTCTGATAGAGGACAGGACCCCACTTAGCCCTTTGGAGAGACAGAGGGAGAGTCTGCCAGCACACACCCAGCGCTATATATATATACAGGGATAACCTTATATAAGTGTTATTCCCTTATAGCTGCTGTTAATTATTGTTATTTGCTGCCAAAAATGCCCCCCCTTCTCTTTTTTACCCTGATTCTGAAGCAGGACTGCAGGGGAGAGTCAGGGAGCCGTCCTTCCAGCGGAGCTGTGAGGGAAAATGGCGCTTGTGTGCTGAGGAGATAGGCTCCGCCCCTTCACGACGTCCTTATCTCCCGCTTTTTTGTGTAAAATGGCAGGGGATTAAAATACATCCATATAGCCCAGGAGCTATATGTGATGTATTCTGTTTTGCCACCTAAGGTATTCTGTTATATTGCGTCTCAGGGCGCTCCCCCCCAGCGCCCTGCACCCTCAGTGACCGGAGTGTGAAGTGTGCTGAGAGCAATGGCGCACAGCTGCGGTGCTGTGCGCTACCTTAGTCTGAAGACAGGATGTCTTCTGCCGCCGATTTCACCGGACCTCTTCGTCTCTTCTGGCTCTGTAAGGGGGACGGCGGCGCGGCTCCGGTGACCCATCCAGGCTGAACCTGTGATCGTCCCTCTGGAGCTAGTGTCCAGTAGCCTAAGAAACCCGATCCACTCTGCACTCAGGTGAGTCCGTTTCTTCTCCCCTTAGTCCCACGATGCAGTGAGCCTGTTGCCAGCAGGACTCACTGAAAAAAAAAAAAAAAACCTAACTAAACTTTTATTCTAAGCAGCTCAGGAGAGCCACCTAGATTGCACCCTTCTCGGCCGGGCACAAAAATCTAACTGAGGCTTGGAGGAGGGTCATAGGGGGAGGAGCCAGTGCACACCACCTGATCCTTAAGCTTTTATTTTGTGCCCTGTCTCCTGCGGAGCCGCTATTCCCCATGGTCCTTATGGAGTCCCAGCATCCACTAGGACGTCAGAGAAAACATATTTATAAGTTGTTATATATTGGAATTCCTCAATATGCTGCCACTTGGCAAAGGAGATGATATTGTGCAAAATAACCGCTCCACACTGGAGCCTTACGTGTAGCTTGCACCAGTTGTTATAACACGGGAGAGTCCAATGACAGAAGAGACGGTCTCGGGCTGCGGGAACGGCGCTTCACTGGCGCCTGCTGTGCTGAATAATTACCCGACTTCCAAGCTTTATGAGTCCACGCCTCCAAGTGCCGTATGCAGACACCACAATCACGGTTGTGTTCTCCCGATCTCCGTTTAGTCCACGGATATTACCGCTAGATGATGGTATATTTTGGGGCTGCAAATAAGGCTGGTATAAGGGTCCAATGACTCTCCCGTGTTATAACTAGAGATGAGCGGGTTCGGTTCCTCGGAATCCGAACCCGCCCGAACTTCATGTTTTTTTTCACGGGTCCGAGCGACTCGGATCTTCCCGCCTTGCTCGGTTAACCCGAGCGCGCCCGAACGTCATCATGACGCTGTCGGATTCTCGCGAGGCTCGGATTCTATCGCGAGACTCGGATTCTATATAAGGAGCCGCGCGTCGCCGCCATTTTCACTCGTGCATTGCGATTGATAGGGAGAGGACGTGTCTGGCGTCCTCTCCATTAGAATAGAGATAGATTAGATAGAGAGAGAGAGATTGTGCAGAGTCGCAGACAGAGTTAGTTTACCACAGTCAGTGACCAGTGCAGTTGCTAGTTAACTTTTATTTAATATAATATATCCGTTCACTTCTCTCTGCTATATCCGTTCTCTGCCTGAAAAAAAAAACGATACACAGCACAGTCAGTCACACAGTGTGACTCAGTCTGTGTGCACTCAGCTCAGCCCAGTGTGCTGCACAGTCATCAATGTATAAATTAAAAGCTTATAATTAATTGTGGGGGAGACTGGGGAGCACTGCAGGTTGTTAGCAGGAGCCAGGAGTACAATTATATTAATTAACAGTGCACACTTTTGCTGCAGGAGTGGTGACCAGTGCCTGACCACCAGTATAGTATTGTTGTATACTACTAATATCTCTTTAAATATCAACCAGTCTATATTAGCAGCAGACACAGTACAGTGCGGTAGTTCACGGCTGTGGCTACCTCTGTGTCGGCACACGGCAGGCAGTCCGTCCGACCAGAATTGTATTATTTATTATTATATACCTACCACCTAACCGTGGTTTTTTTTTCATTCTTTATACCGTCATAGTGTCATCCTAATTGTTACGAGTATACTACTATCTCTTTATCAACCAGTGTACAGTGCGGTAGTTCACGGCTGTGGCTACCTCTGTGTCGGCACACGGCAGGCAGTCCGTCCGACCAGAATTGTATTATTTATTATTATATACCTACCACCTAACCGTGGTTTTTTTTTCATTCTTTATACCGTCATAGTGTCATCCTAATTGTTACGAGTATACTACTATCTCTTTATCAACCAGTGTACAGTGCGGTAGTTCACGGCTGTGGCTACCTCTGTGTCGGCAGTCGGCAGGCAGTCCGTCCATCCATAATTGTATTATTATTATAATATATACCACCTAACCGTGGTTTTTTTTTCATTCTTTATACCGTCGTCATAGTGTCATACTAGTTGTTACGAGTATACTACTATCTCTTTATCAACCAGTGTACAGTGCGGTAGTTCACGGCTGTGGCTACCTCTGTGTCGGCAGTCGGCAGGCAGTCCGTCCATCCATAATTGTATTATTATTATAATATATACCACCTAACCGTGGTTTTTTTATACCACCTAACCGTGGCAGTCCGTCCATAATTGTATACTAGTATCCAATCCATCCATCTCCATTGTTTACCTGAGGTGCCTTTTAGTTCTGCCTATAAAATATGGAGAACAAAAAAGTTGAGGTTCCAAAATTAGGGAAAGATCAAGATCCACTTCCACCTCGTGCTGAAGCTGCTGCCACTAGTCATGGCCGAGACGATGAAATGCCAGCAACGTCGTCTGCCAAGGCCGATGCCCAATGTCATAGTACAGAGCATGTCAAATCCAAAACACCAAATATCAGTAAAAAGCCTCTTTTTTTCTTTGCGTCATGTGCTGTTTGGGGAGGGTTTTTTGGAAGGGACATCCTGCGTGCCACTGCAGTGCCACTCCTAGATGGGCCCGGTGTTTGTGTCGGCCACTAGGGTCGCTAATCTTACTCACACAGTCAGCTACCTCATTGCGCCTCTTTTTTTCTTTGCGTCATGTGCTGTTTGGGGAGGGTTTTTTGGAAGGGACATCCTGCGTGACACTGCAGTGCCACTCCTAGATGTGCCCGGTGTTTGTGTCGGCCACTAGGGTCGCTAATCTTACTCACACAGTCAGCTACCTCATTGCGCCTCTTTTTTTCTTTGCGTCATGTGCTGTTTGGGGAGGGTTTTTTGGAAGGGCCATCCTGCGTGACACTGCAGTGCCACTCCTAGATGGGCCCGGTGTTTGTGTCGGCCACTAGGGTCGCTTATCTTACTCACACAGCGACCTCGGTGCAAATTTTAGGACTAAAAATAATATTGTGAGGTGTGATGTGTTCAGAATAGGCTGAAAATGAGTGTAAATTATGTTTTTTGAGGTTAATAATACTTTGGGATCAAAATTACCCCCAAATTCTATGATTTAAGCTGTTTTTTAGGGTTTTTTGAAAAAAACACCCGAATCCAAAACACACCCGAATCCGACAAAAAAAATTCGGTGAGGTTTTGCCAAAACGCGGTCGAACCCAAAACACGGCCGCGGAACCGAACCCAAAACCAAAACACAAAACCCGAAAAATTTCCGGCGCTCATCTCTAGTTATAACAACTGGTGCAAGCTACACGTAAGGCTCCAGTGTGGAGCGGTTATTTTGCACAATATCATCTCCTTTGCCAAGTGGCAGCATATTGAGGAATTCCAATATATAACAACTTATAAATATGTTATCTACTACATGGGTGCGAATTACAGCTGGTAAATTGATTTTTTAATCCAATATATGGACTGATTTTTATTTTTGAAAATTTCTCTGTGCACAGAGTTTATCTAAGATCCACCTCCTATAGCTATGCAAATATATTGTTAGTGATTTTATTTGACCGGTCTAATAGTTTATTGTAAAGTATGTATATATATATATATATATATATATATATATTTATATGTAATAAAAAATATAGAATATATGAAATTATTTATTTGTTTTTATTGAACTTTGAGCCATATCATACTATTTATAGCGCAAGAGGAGATTAGTTCAGTGAACTGATAAAGTGCAAGGTGATAAAGTACAAGTCAGTCTGCTCCTAACTGTCATTTTTCAAACCCAGCCTGTGACATGGCAATTAGGAGCTGATTGGCTGGTACTTTATCACCATGCAAATTATCATTTCACCAGGTTTAATAAATCGTCCGCTTATTAATTTATGTACGAGTAGTTAGAAGTAGAAGAACTCTAACAGAAACCACTAAGCTCATCTACAGCCACACCACACTGTATATGCCCAATATCACCTGATTTTAGGCCTGGTTTGTTCTTGGATGTGAGACCACCTGGGAATACCAGGTGCTGTAGGTAGTTTTATACTACCAACACCGTTCTCTTGATGCATACTATTTTGAAACTTATTCATTGATGTTGAAGTTAGAAACAGCAAAAATCATCTACAGCCGCATCACACTGGATATGTCCAATCTCATCTGATGATGGAAGCTAAGCAGTGTTGTGCCTGGTTTGTTTTTGGATTTCAAGTCCTGCCTTCTGGTTTGGCCATGGCACCTCGGATATTTACCAAGGTCATGGCCGTGATGACGACCCTTCACCATCAGAGAATCAGGATCCTGCCAAATCTGGACGACTTGCTGATCCTGGTGAACTCCCAAGAGGTTCTCCACAGTTATCTGGAACTGGCGGTCCAATTCCTACAAGTCCACGGGTGGCTCATCAACTGAAAAAAGTCCTCGCTGGTCCCTGCTCGGAACATGGTGCACCTAGGGGCACTGCTGGACACACACAGCCAACAATTGTTTCTGTCTCCAGAGAAAGTCCTGAAAATTCAGGACAGTATCTTTCTCTCTCGCCCAAGAGTGTTGATACACACGGCGATGCAAGTACTAGACCTCATGGTGTCGGCTTTCGATATGGTAGAGTACGCTCAATTTCATTACCGCCCTCTGCAGAGGTTAATCCTCTCCAAGTGGGACGGCCTGCCTCATCGGATAATGTCTCAAATGATCTCCTTGACTCCGGAGGTTCGTCTGACACTGAGCTGGTGGCTAGGGACCAACAGTTGAGCAGGAGCCATCCCTTCTGGATCTCCAGCTGTGTCCTCCTGACAATGGATGCCAGTCTTTTGGGCTGGGCCACGGTGTTGGAGCAACACTTTCTCCAGGGTCGGTGAACCAGGGAGGAATCTCTCCTCCTGATATACATTCTGGAATTGCAGGCAGTGTTCAATTAATTGACACTGGCCCTGCCTCTAGTACAGAACAGGCCTGTTCAAGTACAATCTGACAACGCCACCACGGTAGTGTACACAAATCATCAAGGCGGCACTCGAAACTTGGCGGCACTCGAAACTGCATGGCAAAGCTGGAAGTATCAAAAATCCTCCATTGGGTAGAATGTCATCTGACAGCAATATCGGCAGTGTTCATTCCCGGAGTCCTCAACTGGGAAGCGGATTTCCTCAGTCGTCAGGACGTTCACGCTGGAGAGTGGAGAGGCCGCAGCAGAAATGTCTGCACTGGTGTCAGTAGGTGACTGAGGCAGGGATGATTGGGAGATAGTCGGTGACTGAAGCATGTATGAGTGGGAGATAGTGGGTGACTGAAGCCGGGGTGACTGGGAGATAGTGGGTTACTGAGGGAGGGGTGATAGGAAGGGGTTGGGTAAGTATGGGAAGAAAGTGGGTGACAGGGATAATAAATGACTAAGGCAGGGGTGATAGGGAGATAGTGGATGATTGTGCAGGGGTGACAGGGACAGTAAGAGACTGAGGCAGGGGTGACAGGGATAGTGGCTGACTGAGGCAGGGGTGACTGGGAGATAGTGGGTGACTGAGGCAGGGTTGATAGGGATAGTGGGTGACTGAAGCAGGGGTGACAGTGGGTGACTAAAGCAGGGGTGACTGGTATAGTGGGTGACTGAGGCAGGGATCGCAGGTATTGTGGTTGACTGAGGCAGCGGTGACTGGGAGATAGTGGGTAACTGAGGCAGGGGTGACAGGGAAAGTGTGTGACTCAGGCAGGGGTGACAGGGAGATAGTGGGCAGCATATCTCTGCCTCACTGCAGCAGCACATTCCTGCTTCAATGACAGCAGCACATCCCTGCCTCGCTGACAGCAGCACATCCCTGCCTCGCTGACAGCAGCACATTTCTGCCTCGCTGACAGCAGCACATTTCTGCCTCGCTGACAGCAGCACAGCACTGCTTCGCTGACAGCAGCACATCACTGCTTCACTACCAGCAGCACATCCCTGCCTCACTGGCAGCAGAACATCCCTGCCTTACTGACAGCTGTATATAGGGCCTAATTCAGACCTGATCCCTGCTGTGCATATTCACACAACAGGAGATCAGGTCTGAAGTGCGTGTGTGCAGGTGCCGCAGTGCACCGGCACATGCCAGAGATGCGATCAGCCGCATCACACTGGATATGTCCAATCTCATCTGATGTTGGAAGCTAAGCAGTGTTGTGCCTAGTTAGTTTTTGGATTTCAGGTCCTGCCTTCTGGTTTGGCCACGGCACCTCGGAAATTCACCAAGGTCATGGCCGTGATGACGACCCTTCACCATCGGTGGACCAGGGAGGAATCTCTCCTCCCGATAAACATTCTGGAATTGCAGGCAGTGTTCAATTCATTGACACTAGCCCTGCCTCTAGTACAGAACAGGCCTGTTCAAGTACAATCGGACAACGCCACCACGGTAGTGTACACAAATCATCAAGGCGGCACTCGAAATTGCATAGCAAAGCTGGAAGTATCAAAAATCCTCAATTGGGTAGAACGTCATCTGCCAGCAATATCGGCAGTGTTCATTCCCGGAGTCCTCAACTGGGAAGCGGATTTCCTCAGTCGTCAGGACGTTCACGCTGGAGAGTGGAGAGGCCGCAGCAGAAATGTCTGCACTGGTGTCAGTAGGTGACTGAGGCAGGGATGACTGGGAGATAGTGGGTGACTGAAGCATGTATGAGTGGGAGATAGTGGGTGACTGAGGCCGGGGTGACTGGGAGATAGTCAGTGACTAAGGCAGGGGTGATAGGGACATAGTGGATGACTGTGGCAGGGGTGACAGGGACAGTAGGAGACTGAGGCAGGAGTGACAGGGATAGTGGGTGACTGAGGCAGGGGTGATAGGGTGACAGTGGGTGACTGAGGCAGGGGTGACAGGGATAGTGGGTGACTGAGGCAGGGGTGATATGGAGATAGTGGTTGACTGAGGCAGGGGTGACAGAGATAGTGGGTGACTAAAGCAGTGGTGACTGGTATAGTGGGTGACTGAGGCAGGGGTCGCAGGTATAGTGGTTAACTGAGGCAGCGGTGACTGGGAGATAGTGGGTAACTGGGGCAGGGGTGACAGGGAAAGTGTGTGACTCAGGCAGGGGTGATAGGGAGATAGTGGGCAGCAGATCACTGCCTTGCTGACAGCAGCACATCCCTGCTTCACTGACAGCAGCACATCCCTGCCTCATTGACAGCAGCACATACCTGCCTCACTTATAGCAGCACATCCCTGCCTTACTGACAGCAGCAGATCACTGCCTCACTGACAGCAGCAGATCACTGCCTCACTGGCAGCAGCAGATCCCTGCCTCATTGGCAGCAGCAGATCCCTGCCTCACTGGCAGCAGCAGATCCCTGCCTCACTGGCAGCAGCAGATCCCTGCCTTACTGACAGCTGTATATAGGGCCTAATTCAGACCTGATCTCTGCTGTGCATATTCACACAACAGGAGATCAGGTCTGAAGTGTGTGTGTGTGTGCTGGTGCCGCAGTGCACCGGCACATGCCAGAGATGCGATCAGCATCTCTGCAAAGTGAGCGCCTCTGCCAACACATACTTATCTTGCATATGAGATCTCTTGATCATAAAGATAGTTCTCACAGGGTGAGGTTCATCCATTACATTTTAAAGTAGGAAGGTACAAATTACATATTCAAATTACATATATGTGCTGGATTCAAATGTTTTCCCCCCTTCCTTTCTCAATTGTGCCCATCAGCAGCTATTCTAATGTTGCTGCCAATGGGTGTGACACATTCATTTCTTCTGTGGGGTACACTGGACTCCACAAGGATTCACATTGGGGTGTAGAGTAGGATCTTGATCTGAGGCACCAACAGGCTCAAAGCTTTTGACTGTTCCCAAGATGCTCAGCGCCCCCTGCTCTATAACCTCGCTTCCATGAACAGGGAGCTCAGTTTGTAGTTGGTGCCTTCAGTAGCAGGCCACTTAACAGGGGGCTGCCTCAGGCAGCCTATTCTTAGCTATTAATTTTGACAAGAAAAGAAGAACTTTTTTTATAAGAATCTACAAGGGCTGCAGCAGGCTAGGTCTAATAGACATCTTTACTGCAGCTCCATCACTCCCAGCGGCGCAGTATACTCCCGTGCCCTGGTTGCTGGGTCACTGCAGCGGAGGCTCTGGTTTCTTCCTAAGGTCAGTCACACACACACCGCCCTCCGGGATCACGAGGCCGCTGATGAAAGGGAGGTAAGGGGCTTCTGTGCCCACACTATACCGAGATCCAGCGTGGCTGTAGGGGGCGGGCCGTGTACGCACTGGCGTGGACACTGATTACTGGGCAGCCGCTCCACTAGCCACCAGGGACAGTTAAGGAGCACAGCTCTGGGGGTTTTTCTCCTATATTAACCCCATTTTGTACTACCTGCAGTGCTTTGTGATAGGTAATAGAGCCTGATTCAGGTTGGATTGTAATCGCAATAAGCAATCCAACTGCAAAAATTGCTAAGAGCATACGCA
Source organism: Pseudophryne corroboree (assembly GCF_028390025.1). NCBI lineage: Eukaryota > Metazoa > Chordata > Amphibia > Anura > Myobatrachidae > Pseudophryne > Pseudophryne corroboree. The sequence continues at coordinate 138,020,780 of NC_086446.1, forward strand.
TGCGCCTGCATTTTCTGTGGCACCCCGCAGATAATGCGATCACCTCTGACTGTCAATCGGTGCGGGGGGGGGGGGGGGGGGGGTCAGCAACAATCCATTTCAAAGTCGGAGATGGAGCGGTGCAGGGGCAGGGCTACAAAATGGGGTCGGCAACGGAGAAACATGAGGCGTGGTCAGAGCGGCTGCATGACATCACATGCAGCCGCTGCGATCACAAAAATGGTGGCGGCTTCCTGCGCACACGTACAGTCTGCACCAACAGGAGGCTAACCCATTTTTTATGATCACGCTGAACTGCACTGAGACTGCAATTTCAGCGTGGTCAAGAAGGGAGGCGGCATGCTGGGTGGCCATGCCCTGTGATGGGTGGCCCCAGCATGCGAACCAAAGGATTGCAAATTCTGTTACTTAGCAGAATTTGCAATCCTTACTGAATTAGGCCCATTGATTACAAAATTGTAAACAATATTTGAAGTTTTTCTTCAGGGACTAACACAAAAGATGCTTGGGGCTACTAACACATGGGTAAGCCACGTAAAGCTTCCCATGGGTCAGTGGCATCACAACAGGGTTGCGGCACACACCCGAGTGTCACCCGCCAAGGGGGGTGACACCAAAGTGCCGGCTCTTCTTCAGTGACAGAATATGGGTGTTTCACTGTGACATTACGTGCAACACCCAGTTTCTGTCACTGTGCAGGAGCCAGCACCACTCACACACAGGGTCCCCGGGTGCAGCCCCCAACCCCCGGGATACCCGGAGCAACAAAATGGTGATTCAGGCCACGCCCCTACCTATGAGACCATGCCTCCTTTTTACCATTGCGCTGCTTATCTGCGCGCACTGCATTACAATCTCCTTCGCCACCTCTCTGGGTGTCACCAGTGATAGTGACACCTCTGCCATGCTTGTAGCAGCTGGTCCTAAGATCTACGCCTCCAGCCCTGAGTGTTTGCCCATGTGACTTGTTGATCATCATAGCGAAGCAGATGCTTACAGAAAACTGCAGGGGCTTAGATTGAAAAGAAAAACATTGATGAACCCATCATTTCAGAGACAGGGTCTGCCACACGACTGACTGAAATGACTGGTTGGTTTGTGCCCCCACCAAAAAAGAATCAATCAATCAATCAATCAATCTCTCCTTGCACAAACTGGCTCTACAGAGGCAAGATGTCCACCTCATCATCCTCCGATTCCTCACCCCTTTCACTGTGTACATCCCCCTCCTCACAGATTATTAATTCGTCCCCACTGGAATCCACCATCTCAGATCCCTGTGTACTTTCTGGAGGCAATTGCTGGTGAATGTCTCCACGGAGGAATTGATTATAATTTATTTTGATGATCATCATCTTCTCCACATTTTCTGGAAGTAACCTCGTACGCCGATTGCTGACAAGGTGAGCGGCTGCACTAAACACTCTTTTGGAGTACACACTGGAGGGAGGGCAACTTAGGTAGAATAAAGCCAGTTTGTGCAAGGGCCTCCAAATTGCCTCTTTTTCCTGCCAGTATACATACTGACGTGCCTACCTGGATGCAGTCACTCATATAATTCTCCACCATTCTTTCAAAGGTGACAGAATCATATGCAGTGACAGTAGACGACATGTCAGTAATCGTTGCCAGGTCCTTCAGTCCGGACCAGATGTCAGCACTCACTCCAGACTGCCCTGCATCACCGCCAGCGGGTGGGCTCGGAATTCTTAGCCTTTTCCTCGCACCCCCAGTTGCGGGAGAATGTGAAGGAGGAGCTGTTGACGGGTCACGTTCCGCTTGACTTGACAATTTTCTCACCAGCAGGTCTTTGAACCTCTGCAGACTTGTGTCTGCCGGAAAGAGAGATACAATGTAGGTTTTAAATCTAGGATCGAGCACGGTGGACAAAATGTAGTGCTCTGATTTCAACAGATTGAATCCTGGTTAAGCGAATTAAGGGCTCCATCCACAAGTCCCACATGCCTAGTGGAATCGCTCTGTTTTAGCTCCTCCTTCAATGTCTCCAGCTTCTTCTGCAAAAGCCTGATGAGGGGAATGACCTGACTCAGGCTGGCAGTGTCTGAACTGACTTCACGTGTGGCAAGTTCAAAGGGTTGCAGAACCTTGCACAACGTTGAAATCATTCTCCACTGCGCTTGAGTCAGGTGCATTCCCCCTCCTTTGCCTATTTCGTGGGCAGATGTATAGGCTTGAATGGCCTTTTGCTGCTCCTCCATCCTCTGAAGCATATAGAGGGTTGAATTCCACCTCGTTACCACCTCTTGCTTCAGATGATGGCAGGACAGGTTCAGGAATGTTTGGTGGTGCTCCAGTCTTCGACATGCGGTGGCTGAAGGCAGAAAGTGGCCCGCAATTCTTCGGGCCACCGACAGCATCTCTTGCACGCCCCTGTTGTTTTTTAAATAATTCTGCACCACCAAATTAAATGTATGTGCAAAACATGGGACGTGCTGGAATTTGCCCAGATGTAATGCACGCACAATATTGGTGGCGTTGTCCGATGTCACAAATCCCCAGGAGAGTCCAATTGGGGTAAGCCATTCTGCGATGATGTTCCTCAGTTTCCGTAAGAGGTTGTCAGCTGTGTGCCTCTTATGGAAAGCGGTGATACAAAGCGTAGCCTGCCTAGGAACGAGTTGGCAATTGCGAGATGCTGCTACTGGTGCCGCCGCTGCTGTTCTTGCTGCGGGGGGCAATACATCTACCCAGTGGGCTGTCACAGTCATATAGTCCTGAGTCTGCCCTGCTCCACTTAACCACAGACAAGTGGACATTGGGTACAACTGCATTTTTTAGGACACTGGTGACTCTTTTTCTGAGGTCTGTGTACATTTTCGGTATCGCCTGCTTAGAGAAATGGAACCTAGAGGGTATTTGGTACCGGGGACACAGTACCTCAATCAAGTCTCTAGTTGCCTGTAAATTAACGATGGATACCGGAACCATGTTTCTCACCACCCAGGCTGACAAGACCTGAGTTATCCGCTTTGCAGCAGGATGACTGCTGTGATATTTCATCTTCCTCGCAAAGGACTGTTGGACAGTCAATTGCTTACTGGAAGTAGTACAAGTGGTCTTCCGACTTCCCCTCTGGGATGACGATCGACTCCCAGCAGCAACAACAGCAGCGCCAGCAGCAGTAGGCGTTACACTCAAGGATGCATCGGAGGAATCCCAGGCAGGAGAGGACTCGTCAGACTTGCCAGTGACATGGCCTGCAGGACTATTGGCTCTCCTGTCTAAGGAGGAAATTGACACTGAGGGAGTTGGTGGTGTGGTTTGCAGGAGCTTGGTTACAAGAGGAAGGGATTTAGTGGTCAGTGGACTGCTTCCGCTGTCATCCAAAGTTTTTGAACTTGTCACTGACTTATGATGAATGTGCTGCAGGTGTCGTATAAGGGAGGATGTTCCGCGGTGGTTAACGTCCTTATCCCTACTTATTACAGCTTGACAAAGGCAACACACGGCTTGACACCTGTTGTCCGCATTTGTGTACAGGATGCATACCTTCATGTCCCCATTTATCCACCTCATCAGGCGTACCTCAGATTTGCGGTACAGGACTGTCATTGCCAATTTCAGACGTTGCTGTTTGGTCTCTCCATGGCCCTGAGAATTTTCACCAAGGTAATGGCGGAAATGATGGTGCTCCTGTGCAAGCAAGGTGTCACAATTATCCCGTACTTGGGCGATCTCATAAAAGCGAGATCAAGAGAGCAGTTGCTGAACAGCGTATCACTTTTGTCACGATCCGGGTATCTGGACGCCATTTCTTACCCATCCGATGCCTCCTAAGGCTGGCTCAGTGCTCCAGGACCGGATCCCATCTCCCTCTGTGGCTTTTTGACACCGTATTCCCATAGAGTGAATGAGGATTTTTTTGGGAAGGCATAACTCAGGATAGAGGACGAATTAAGACTTGGGGTTTGTTTTACTAGATAGAGTATGTCCCAGTGTAGTGCCTTTTGGGGTTAAGGTTTTTCAGGAAGTTACAGTTTTTTTTTAATTAAGTAAAATATGCCCCATTATAAAGATAGGGCTTTTCAATTTGTTGCGGCTGCGCAGTGGCCGCCAGCAGGGGGTGTACAGAGAGTAGCTCTGGCAGTTGGGCACGAGGAGACAGAGTGGGAAGGAGTCACGTGGAGCTGCAGGAGGACAGCCAGCGGTTCCCGGCGCGTGAGTTCACTGAGGTCCATGAAGCGGGAGGAGCTCGCCGGAGCTGCGTAGCACTGGGTGAGTTCTGTCAGGCAGCCCACCGCTGTGTACCCAGCTTCCACTTCTCCCCCGCTTGTCCGCCCTCCCTCCCGCTGTGTGCCCGGCCGCCCGCCGGACCTTCCCCGGTTGCTGCCTGCGTCTCCTCCCCGCGTCTGTGGTGCGGCTGGCAGTAGGAGCCGTCTCGGGCAGCTGTGTCCGGCCACTCCTCCCTCCTTCTCCTCCTGCTGTGTCCGGCCCTCCCTCCCTGCAGTATGCGATATTTATCAAGGTCTCTATGGTCACCAGTCCTCCCCTCCCTCCCTGCTGTGTGTCCGTCGTCCCCCACCCCCTCGCCCTCCCTGCTGTGTGTCCGACTCCCCTCCCCTCGCCCTCCCTGCAGTGTGTCCCCCCCCGCAGTGTGTCGGGTGTGTCCCCCCCCCCCCCGCCCTGCAGTGTGTCCGTTAGTCCCCCCCTCCCTGCTGTGTGTCCGTCCGCCCCCCCCAGCCCTCCCTGTTATGTGCCTGTCCGCCCTGCTGTGTGTCCTTCCATACCCCCTGCCCTCCCTGCTGTGTGTCCCCCCCCGCCGCCCTCCCTGCTGTGTTTCCCCCCCCCGCCGCCCTCCCTGCTGTGTGTCCTCCCCCGCCGCCCTCCCTGCTGTGTGTCCGTCCCCCCGCCCTCCCTGCTGTGTGTCCAGCCACCCTCCCCTCCCGTGCTGTGTGTTCGGCCAACCCCCCTCCTCCCGCTGTGTCCGCCCCCCCCTGCTGTGTGTCCGGCCACACCTCCTCCTCCCTTCCGTGTGTCCGGTCACCCTCCTCCTCCCTTCCGTGTGTCCGGTCACCCTCCCCTCCCTGCTGTGTGTCCAGCCACCCCCCCCCACCGTGTGTCCAGCCACCCCCCCCCCCGCCGTGTTTCCCCCCCCACCGTGTTTCCCCCCCCACCCCCGCCGTGTGTCCAGCCACCCCACCCCCGCCGTGTGTCCAGCCCCCCCCCCCGCCGTGTGTCCAGCCCCCCCCCCCCGCCGTGTGTCCAGCCACCCCCCCCCGCCGTGTGTCCAGCCACCCTCCCTTCCCCTGCCGTGTGTCCGGCCACCCCCCCCCCTCCTCCCTGCTGTGTCCGGCCACCCCCTCCCCTCCCAGCCGTGTGTCCCATCACCCCCCCTCCCTGCTGTGTGTCCAGCCACCCCCCCTCCTTGCTGTGTGTCCGGCCACCCTCCCCTCCCCTGCTGTGTGTCCGGCCACCCCCCCTCCTCTTGCTGTGTCCGGCCACCCCCTACCCCCTTCCCTCCCTGCCGTGTGTCCGGTCACCCCCCCCTCCCTGCTGTGTGTCCAGCCACCCCCCCCTCCTCCTCCTCCTCCTCCCTGCTGTGTGTCCGCCCCCCCCCCCCCTTCCCCCCCTGCTGTGTGTCCGGCCGCCACCCCTACCCCCCCCCCACTGTGTGTCCGGCCACCCCCCCTCCCTGCTGTGTGTCCGGCCACCCCCCTCCCTGCTGTGTGTCCGGCCACCTTCCCCAGACACGCAGCGCCTGACACACACAGACATGCAGCGCCTGACACACGCACATGCAGCGCCTGACACAAGCATATGCAGCGCCTGACACACACGCACACACGCAGCACCTGACACACACGCAGCACCTGACACACACACACAGACGCTGCACCTGACACTCACACGGACCTGACACACACGCACACACTCACACGCAGCGCCTGACACACACACAGACACGCAGCGCCTGACACACACAGACACGCAGCGCCTGACACACACAGACACGCAGCGCCTGACACAGACACGCAGCGCCTGACACACACAGACACGCAGCGCCTGACACACACACACTCACGCACCTGACACACACACACTCACGCACCTGACACACACACACACTCACGCACCTGACGCACAGGCACACTCACGCACCTGACACACACGCACACTCACGCACCTGACACACACGCACACGCAGCACCTCACGCACACGCAGCACCTGACACACACGCACACGCAGCACCTGACACACACTCACACGCACCTGACACTCACACTCATGCACCTGACACACGCACTCACACGCAGCATCTGACACACACGCAGACACGCAGCATCTGACAGACACGCAGCACCTGACACACACACAGCACCTGACACACAAACACGCAGACATGCAGCACCTGACACACACACGAAGACACGCAGCACCTGACACATACACACGCAGAACCTGACACACGCAGACACGCAGCACCTGACACACACGCAGCACCTGACACACACACACACACACACACGCAGCACCTGACACACACACACAGCACCTGACACACACACACACACATGCAGCACCTGACACACAGACATGCAGCACCTGACACACACACACACACAGCACCTGACACACAGACATGCAGCACCTGACACACACACACACACAGCACCTGACACACACGCAGACAGGCAGCACCTGACACACACACACACACACACACACACACAGCACCTGACACACACGCAGACAGGCAGCACCTGACACACACACACACACACACACACGCAGCTCCTGACACACACACACACACACACGCAGCACCTGAAACACACACACACACACACACAGCACCTGACACACACACACACGCAGCACCTGACAGACATGCAGTGCCTGACACACACACACGCAGCACCAGACACACACACGCAGACACGCAGCACCTGACACACACACGCAGCACCTGACACACACACGCAGACACGCAGCACCTGACACACACACGCAGACACGCAGCACCTAACACAGACACGCAGCACCAGACACACACACACATACGCAGCACCTGACACACACACGCAGCACCTGACACACAGACATGCAGCGCCTGACACACACACGCAGACATGCAGCACCTGACACACACATGCAGCACCTGACAGACACACACACACACACACACACACACGCAGCACCTGAGACACCCACACACACAGACATGCAGCACCTGACACACCCACACACACACACACAGCACCTGACACACATACATACATGTGGCATTTAACGCACACACGCACAGCACCTGACACAATCATATACACTCAGAGCACCTAACACACACATACACTCGCAGCACCTCACAAACACTCGTATACACACGCAGCACCTGCCACTCACACATATATACACATGCAGCACCTGACACACACATACACGCGCAGCACCTGACAGTCACACACATACAGATGCGACACAAACACATACACGCTCAACACCTGACACCCACGTGGCAGCTGACGCATACAAATGCAGCACCTGAGATACACACATATACACGTGCAGCACCTGAGACACACACATACACGTACAGCACCTGACACACACACATGTATGTACACGCGCGGCTCCAGGCACACACATACGTACATACACACGCGGCATTTAACACACACACACACACATACACGTGTGGCACCTGACACACACGTACGTACACGTGTGGCACCTGACACACACACGTATGCACACGCATGGCTCCTGACACACACACGCACGCGTGGCTCCTGACACACACACATGTATGAACACGCGCGGCTCCTGACACACACACACGTATGTACGTATATGCTCGGCACCTGACACCTACACGTATGTACGTATACGCACGGCTCCTGACACCCACACACATGTACACGCGCGGCTCCTGGCGCGCACACACACACACACACACACACACACACGTACACGCGCGGCACCTGACACACGCGTGTACGTACACACATGCACAGCACCTGACATACACACATGTAGGTACGCGCCACCTGACACACACACACGTACACGCACGACACCTGACACACACGTACGTACACGCACGGCACTGACACGTACGTACGCGCACGGCACCTGACACACACGTACATACTAGTGATGAGTGGGTTCGGTTCGTCGGAATCCGAACCCCCCGAATTTCACCCATTTTACACGGGTCCGAGGCAGGTTCGAACCTTCCCGCCTTGCTCGGCTAGCCCGAGCGTGCACGAACGTCATCATCCCGCTGTCGGATTCTCGCGAGATTCGGATGTCTGCATTCGTGGAAAGGGGTCCCATGTGTAAACATGGGACCCCTTTCAGTCCGTCTGGTCCGGGTGTTCGGTTTGTTGTTTTGCCAAGTACGTGGATTTAATCTGGAACCTGGATCAGGTGAGTATAATTATCTTATTTTCAGGAACCCTGGATTCTACTTGGAGAAGAGGACCGACTGCTTCATGTCAACATAGGTAAGTATGTGTGTGTCGGCAGGTGTGAAATAAAGTTATACTTTCACGGTGTCTGTGTCCTGTTTTTATTTGGGTATTTCTCTAACGTCCTAAGTGGATGCTGGGGACTCCGTCAGGACCATGGGGTTTAGCGGCTCCGCAGGAGACAGGGCACAATAATAAAAGCTTTAGGATCAGGTGGTGTGCACTGGCTCCTCCCCCTATGACCCTCCTCCAAGCCTCAGTTAGATTTTTGTGCCCGGCCGAGAAGGGTGCAATCTAGGTGGCTCTCCTGAGCTGCTTAGAATAAAAGTTTAAGTTACAAGGGGAGAGAAGTAAACTCACCTGCGTGCAGGATGGATTTGCTTCTTAGGCTACTGGACACCATTAGCTCCAGAGGGAGTCGGAACACAGGTCTCACCCTGGGGTTCGTCCCGGAGCCGTGCCGCCGACCCCCCTTGCAGATGCCGAAGTTGAAGAGGTCCAGATGTCCAGAAACAGGCGGCAGAAGACTTTCAGTCTTCATAAGGTAGCGCACAGCACTGCAGCTGTGCGCCATTGTTGTCAGCACACTTCATACCAGCGGTCACTGAGGGTGCAGGGCGCTGGGGGGGGCGCCCTGGGCAGCAATGTATTATACCTTTTTTATGGCTAAAATACATCACATATAGCCCTTGAGGCTATATGGATGTATTTAACCCCTGCCAGATCTCACAAACTCCGGGAGAAGAGCCCGCCGTTTTAGGGGGCGGGGCCTATTCTCCTCAGCACACGGCGCCATTTTCCTGCTCAGCTCTGCTGTGAGGAAGGCTCCCAGGCTCTCCCCTGCACTGCACTACAGAAACAGGGTTAAAACAGAGAGGGGGGGCACTTATTTGGTGATATGATTACATATGTGAAAATGCTATAAGGGAAAACACTTGTATAAGGGGTTGTCCCTGTATAATTATAGCGTTTTTTGGTGTGTGCTGGCAAACTCTCCCTCTGTCTCCCCAAAGGGCTAGTGGGGTCCTGTCCTCTATCAGAGCATTCCCTGTGTGTGTGCTGTGTGTCGGTACGTGTGTGTCGACATGTAGAAGGACGATGTTGGTGAGGAGGCGGAGCAAATTGCCTGTATTGGTGATGTCACTCTCTAGGGAGTCGACACCGGAATGGATGGCTTATTTAGGAATTACGTGATAATGTCAACACGATGCAAGGTCGGTTGACGACATGAGACGGCCGGCAAACAAATTAGTACCTGTCCAGGCGTCTCAGACACCGTCAGGGGCTTGTAAAAACGCCCATTTACCTCAGTTGGTCGACACAGACACGGACACTGACTTCAGTGTCGACGGTGAAGAAACAAACGTATTTTCCTTTAGGGCCATACGTTACATGTTAAGGGCAATGAAGGAGGTGTTACATATTTCTGATACTACAAGTACCACAAATAAGGGTATTATGTAGGGTGGGAATAATCTACTTGTAGTTTTTCCTGAATCAGATAAATTAAAGGGTGTGATGATACGTGGGTTTCCTCCGATAGAAAATTATTGGAGGTATACCCTTTCCCGCCAGAAGTGAGGGCGAGTTGGGAAACACACCTTAGGGTGGATAAGGCGCTCACACGCTTATAAAAACAAGTGGCGTTACCGTCTCCAGATACGGCCGCCCTCAAGGAGCCAGCTGATAGGAAGCTAAAAAATATCCTAAAAAGTATATACACACATACTGGTGTTATACTACGACCAGCAATCGCCTCAGCCTGGATGTGCAGCGCTGGGGGGGCTTGGTCGGATTTCCTGACTGAAAATATTGATACCCTTGACAGGAACAATATTTTATTGACTATAGAGCATTTTAAGGATGCATTTCTATATATGCGAGATGCGCAGAGGGATATTTGCATTCTGACATCAAGAGTAGATGTGATGTCCATATCTGCCAGACGATGTTTATAGACACGACAGTGGTCAGGTGATGCAGATTCCAGACGGCACATGGAAGTATTGCCGTATAAAGGGGCGGTCCATCGGACCTGGTGGCCATGGCAACAGCTGGAAAATCCACTTTTGTTACCCCAAGTCACATCTCAGCAGAAAAGGACACAGTCTTTTCAGTCTCAGTCCTTTCGTACCCATAAAGGCAGGCGGGCAAAAGGCCAGTCATATCTGCCCAGGGTTAGAGGAAAGGGAAGAAGACTGCAGCAGGCAGCCCATTCCCAGGAACAGAAGTCCTCCACAGCTTCTGCCAAGTCCGCAGCATGACGCTGGGGCCATACAAGCGGACTCAGGTGCGGTGGGGGGTCATCTCAAGAGCTTCAGCACGCAGTGGGCTCACTCGCAAGTGGACTCCTGGATCCTACACGTAGTATCCCAGGTGTACATTGGAAATTCGAGACGTCTTCCCCTCACAAGTTCCTGAAGTCTGCTTTACCAACGTCTCCCTCCGACAGGGAGGCAGTATTGGGAAAAAATTCACAGGCTGTATTCCCAGCAGGTGATAATCAAAGTACCCCTCCTACAACAAGGGAAGGGGTATTATTCCACACTATATTGTGGTACTGAAGCCAAACGGCTCGGTGAGATCTAAAAGATTTGAACAATTACATACAAGGGTTCAAATCAAGATGGAGTCACTCAGAGCAGTGATAGCGAACCAGGACGATATGGTGTCACTGGATATCAGGGACGCTTACCTACATGTCCAAATTTTGCCCTTCTCACCAAGGGTATCTCAGGTTCGTGGTACAGAACTGTTACTATCAGTTCAGACGCTGCCGTTTGGATTGTCCACGGCACCCCGGGTCTTTACCATGGTAATGGCCGAAATGATGATTCTTCCTAAAAGAAATATGGACGCTTTCCTGATAAGGGCAAGGTCCAGAGAACAGTTGGCGGTCGGAGTAGCACTATCTCAAGTAGTTCTACGACAGCACGAGTGGATTCTAAATATTCCAAAATCGCAGCTTTTTCCGACGACACGTCTAATGTTCCTAGGAATGATTCTGGACACAGTCCAGAAAAGGATGTTTTCTCCCGGAGAAGACAGGGAGTTATCCGAGCTAGTCAGGAACCTCCTAAAACCAGGAAAAGTATCAGTGCATCATTGCACAAGGGTCCTGTGAAAAATGGTGGTTTCTTACAAAGCGATCCCATTCGGTAGATTTCAAGCAAGAACCTTTCAGTGGAATCTGCTGGGAAAATAGTCCGGATCGCATCTTCAGATGCATCAGCGGATAACCCTGTCTCCAAGGACAAGGGTGTTTTCTTCTGCGGTGGCTGCAGAGTGCTCATCTATGAAAGGGCCGCAGATTCGACATTCAGGACTGGGTCCTGGTGACCACGGATGCCAGCCTGAGTGGCTGGGTAGCAGTCACACAAGGAAAAAATTCCCAGGGAGTGTGATCAAGTCTGGAGACTTCTCTCCACATAAATATACTGGAGCTAAGGGCAATTTACAAGGCTCTAAGCTTAGCAAGACCTCTGCTTCAAGGTCAGCCGGTATTGATCCAGTGGGACAACATCACGGCAGTCGCCCACGTAAACAGACAGGGCGGCACATGAAGCAGGAGGGAAATGGCAGAAACTGCACGGATTCTTCGCTGGGCGAAAAATCATGTGATAACACTCTCAGCAGTGTTAATTCCGGGAGTGGAAAACTGGGAAGCAGACTTCCTCAGCAGGCATAACCTCCACCCGGGAGAGTGGGGACTTCAGCGGGAAGTCTTCCACATGATTGTAAACCGTTGGGAAAAACCAAAGGTGGACATGATGGCGTCCCGCCTGAACAAAAAACTAGACAGATATTGCGCCAGGTCAAGGGACCCTCAGGCAATAGCGGTGGACGCTCTGGTAACACTGTGGGTGTACCAGTCAGGGTATGTGTTCCCTCCTATGCATCTCATACCAAAAGTACTGAGAATCATAAGAAGGAGATGAGTAAGAACGATACTAGTGGTTCCGGATGGGTCAAGAAGGACTTGGTACCCAGAACTTCAAGAGATGCTCACGGAAGAACCGTGGACTCTACCTTTAAGAGAGGACCTGCTCCAGCAGGGGCCTGGTCTGTTCCAAGACTTACCGCGGCTGCGTTTGACGGCATGGCAGTTGAACGCCGGATCCTGAAAGGGCATTCCAGATGAAGTCATCCCTACCCTGGTCGAAGCCAGGAAGGATGTAACCGCAAAACATTTTCACCGCATTTGGCGAAAATATGTTGCGTGGTGTGAGGCCAAGAAGGTCCCTACAGAGGAATTCCAACTGGGTCGTTTCCTACATTTCCTGAAAACAGGACTGTCTATGGGCCTAAAATTAGGGTCCATTAAGGTTCAAATTTCGACCCTGTCGAATTTCTTCCAGAAAGAACTGGCTTCAGTGCCTGAAGTTCAGACGTTTGTAAAAGGGGTACTGCATATACAGCCTCCTTTTGTGCCCCCAGTGGCACCTTGGGATCTCAATGTTGTTTTGAGTTTCCTAAAGTCACATTGGTTTGATCCACTCACCACTGTGGAATTAAAATATTTCACATGGAAGGTGAAGATTCTATTAGCCCTGGCTTCAGCCAGGCGTGTGTCAGAATGGGCGGCTTTATCATATAAAAGCCCTTACTTAATTTTTCATTCTGACAGGGCAGAATTGAGGACTCGTCCTCAATTTCTCCTTAAGGTGTTTTCTGTTTTTCACATGAACCAACCTATTGTGGTACCTGCGGCTACTAGGGACTTGGAGGACTCCAAGTTACTTGACGTTGTCAGGGCCCTGAAAATATATGTTTCCAGGACGACTGGAGTCAGAAAATCTGACTCGCTGTTTAGCCTGTGTGCACCCAACAAGATGGGTGTTCCTGCTTCTAAGCAGACGATTGCTCGCTGGATTTGTAGTACAATTCAGCTTGCACATTCTGTGGCAGGCTTGCCACAGCCAAAATCAGTAAAAGCCCATTCCACAAGGAAGTGGGCTCATCTTGGGCGGCTGCCCGAGGGGTCTCGGCTTTACAACTTTGCCGAGCTGCTACTTGGTCAGGGGCACACCCTGACTGAGGAGGACCTGGAGTTCTCTCATTCGGTGCTGCAGAGTCATCCGCACTCTCCCGCCCGTTTGGGAGCTTTGGTATAATCCCCATGGTCCTGACGGAGTCCCCAGCATCCACTTAGGACGTTAGAGAAAATAAGAATTTACTTACCGATAATTCTATTTCTCGTAGTCCGTAGTGGATGCTGGGCGCCCATCCCAAGTGCGGATTGTCTGCAATACTTGTACATAGTTATTGTTACAAAAACCGGGTTATTCTTGTTGTGAGCCATCTTTTCAGAGGCTCCTTCGTTGTTATCATACTGTTAACTGGGTTCAGATCACAGGTTGTACGGTGTGATTGGTGTGGCTGGTATGAGTCTTACCCGGGATTCAATATCCTTCCTTATTATGCACGCTCGTCCGGGCACAGTATCCTAACTGAGGCTTGGAGGAGGGTCATAGGGGGAGGAGCCAGTGCACACCACCTGATCCTAAAGCTTTTATTATTGTGCCCTGTCTCCTGCGGAGCCGCTAAACCCCATGGTCCTGACGGAGTCCCCAGCATCCACTACGGACTACGAGAAATAGAATTATCGGTAAGTAAATTCTTATTTTTTTTCCCAGTAGAACTACAGGTACCAGCGGGCCCGTTTTTCTCCTGCATGCTGGTACTTGTGGTTCTCCAAGTACCAGCTTGCGGGGGAGGCTTGCTGGGACTTGTAGTACTACTAGAAAAAACAATATTCTTTAAATTTTCTCAAGGCTATCAGCCTCCCATCCGCAGCCCTTGGATGGGGGGGACAGCCTCGGGCTTCACCCCTGGCCCTTGGGTGGCTGGGGGGGGACCCCTTGATTGAAGGGGTCCCCACTCCCCCAGGGTACCCCGGCCAGGGGTGACTAGTTGGATATTTAATGCCACGGCCGCAGGGCACTGTATAAAAGTGACCCCCGGCTGTGGCATTATCTGTCCAGCTAGTGGAGCCCGATGCTGGTGTAAAAAATACGGGGGATCCCTACTCTTTTTGTCCCCCGTATTTTTTGCACCAGCACCAGGCGCAGAGCCCGGTGCTGGTTTTAAAAATACGGGGGTTCCCCTGTCCGTTTTCCCCCCGGATTTTTAGAACCAGGACCGGCTCGAAGAGCCCGAGGCTGGTTATGCTTTGGAGGGGGGACCCACGCAATTTTTTTTCTGGATTTTTCACATTCCATTTAAAAAATAAATAATATTTTAAAAAATATATAAATAATACTTGTGCCTCCAAAAAAGACAAACCAAGTACCTAATCCCTTCTAATATAAATAGATATGCTATTACCAAAAAAAAAAAAACAGCAAAAAAAAACATGTTTTTAAATTTTTTTAATTAGATTCCGCCAGCAAAGTGTTGCGGATTGAAAATGACGAATTTACTGTTTAAAAGCACTGTTGTCGAATTTACAAACTTCAATTGAATATACTTTTGTCGAATTGCCGCATTTGTACCATTGCAGAAAAGTCGAATTTGTCAAATGTCGAATTTTAAAGTCGAATTTTGAAAGCCTGTAAGAATAGGCCCCGCCCCCTTCTTCACATCAGCCGTCCCCTTCTACCCCTGTCCCTTGCTCTCTCCTGTCTGTGCTCTCTCCCGTCTGTAGGACTAGGCCCCGCCCCCTTCTTACCCTCCTGTGACTGCTCTCTCCTGACAAGTGGACCAGGCCTGCCCCCTACACGCTGCTGGTGTCTTCATTGTTACTTGGTCTGGAGCTCCGTTGGGGAGAGAACTCACGTGAGCTCATTAAGAATTAGGAACTGGGATGTTTTAATTTTATTGTGAGTAGTGTAGTGTGGTGATGTAGTATGTTGTATGGGGGGTATAGTGTAATTATGAAGTGCAGCATATGGGAGGGCTGTAGCATAGTGATGTAGTGTGGCATATGGGGGGTGGTAGCGCATAGGCGTGCGTACAGGGGGTGCCTGGTGCGCACAGGCACTCCCTAATGTCCAGCACCGCTGCACGCCACGCTTGCTGTAGCACAGTGATCGCTGAGTGTGTGATCGGTGGAGCCTAGCCTGCAGCTCATTTCCGTACCTCCCACCACCGCTGCACCCGCCCCCCCTCTGCCTGCTGCTAATACTATGCTGAGTGCATTCGTCGGCGGCCTCACTGGGGGGACTGGCGTCACCTTGCAATGTGACGTGGTGATGTCCGCCCATGCTCTCCTCCCGCCCACCTGTGCTTTCCTCCTGCTGCGGTCTCTCAGTCCTAGTGTGCCGCGGCCGCCACACCACTGGCAGTGTTCCTCTAGGAGGGACTGGGAGCTGCTGGCAGACACATTCTGCTGAGACTTACTTGTCAGTGCGGGTTCCGGACGGCAGGCGGCGGGTGGGAGGGCAGACGGGGAGCAGGTGTCACAAGGAGTGTGTGGGTAACTAATTCACAATACTTCCGCTCAACGTGGCACTGCTGGTCCTTCATCTCCCATGTCTCTTCACCAGGTGGCGGGCGGCCCGGAAATTAAGTGATGTGTTGTGCAGCAGTCAGTGTGAAGTGACTGTGAGTAACACTGGTGGTGCTGATGATGATGCTGCAGAATCGGGAAGCAATTAATTCATAAATATAATGTACTCTATCAGTGTATTATACATACATAAACATGTACATACGTGTATTTGTGTATACATGTATATGCATGTATATACATGAGTGTGTGTGCATATATATATATATATATATATATATATATATGAAAAAAAGGGGAATAGGGGTACCAGCGACTTACAGTGTCTATCAAATTAAAGTAACTATGAAGAATATAGCAGGATACGGTTTTAGAAAAAGGGTAACAATATATTTATTTATGCAATTTATAACATAATGATGGGATAAAAAAGTAGGTAAAAATTTTTTTGTTGATATGCAGTAAAAAAAAAAAGATTTTAAAAACATAAACAGGTAAAAATAGAGTATATAATTTAGCTAGAATCCAAAATCATGTAAAATCAGTAAAAACAATTTCATACTGATAAAAAATATTTCAGGATGATAAAAATGATGCTTATCTTTTTGAAGATGGAGAGTCAGTGGAGGTACACCCAACGCGTTTCGTCCTTAGACTTCATCAAGGGGTGATGAAGTCTAAGGACGAAACGCGTTGGTGTACCTCCACTGACTCTCCATCTTCAAAAAGATAAGCATCATTTTCTCTGACGTCCTAAGTGGATGCTGGGGACTCCGTCAGGACCATGGGGGATTAGCGGCTCCGCAGGAGACAGGGCACAAAAGTAAAAGCTTTAGGACTAGGTGGTGTGCACTGGCTCCTCCCCCTATGACCCTCCTCCAAGCCTCAGTTAGGTTTTTGTGCCCGGCCGAGAAGGGTGCAATCTAGGTAGCTCTCCTGAGCTGCTTAGAATAAAAGTATAGACTTAGGTTTTTTTATTTTCAGTGAGTCCTGCTGGCAACAGGCTCACTGCATCGAGGGACTAAGGGGAGAAGAAGCGAACTCACCTGCGTGCAGAGTGGATTGGGCTTCTTGGCTACTGGACATTAGCTCCAGAGGGACGATCACAGGCCCAGCCATGGATGGGTCCCGGAGCCGCGCCGCCGGCCCCCTTACAGAGCCAGAAGAGTGAAGAGGTCCAGAAATCGGCGGCAGAAGGCATCTTGTCTTCAAGAAAGGTAGCGCACAGCACTGCAGCTGTGCGCCATTGCTCTCAGCACACTTCACACTCCGGTCACTGAGGGTGCAGGGCGCTGGGGGGGGGGGCGCCCTGAGACGCAATGAAAACACTATTTATGGTAAAAAATTCATCACATATAGCTCCTGGGCTATATGGATGTATTTAACCCCTGCCATTTTACCTCATAAAAAGCGGGAGAAAGGCCGCCGTGAAGGGGGCGGAGCCTATCTCCTCAGCACACAAGCGCCATTTTCCCTCACAGCTCCGCTGGAAGGACGTCTCCCTGACTCTCCCCTGCAGTCCTGCACTACAGAAACAGGGTAAAAAAGAGAGGGGGGGGGGCACTAATTTGGCATATAAAAACATATATAGCAGCTATAAGGGAGAAACACTTATTTATAAGGTTGTCCCTATACATATATAGCGCTCTGGTGTGTGCTGGCAAACTCTCCCTTTGTCTCCCCAAAGGGCTAGTGGGGTCCTGTCCTCTATCAGAGCATTCCCTGTGTGTGTCCTGTGTGTCGGTACGCGTGTGTCGACATGTATGAGGAGGAAAATGGTGTGGAGGCGGAGCAATTGCCTGTAGTAGTGATGTCACCCCCTAGGGAGTAGACACCTGACTGGATGGTCTTATTTAAGGAATTACGTGATAGTGTCAGCACTTTACAAAAAACTGTTGACGACATGAGACAGCCGGCAAGTCAGTTAGTGCCTGTCCAGGCGTCTCAAACACCGTCAGGGGCTCTAAAGCGCCCATTACCTCAGTCGGTCGACACAGACACGGACACTGACTCCAGTGTCGACGGTGAAGAAACAAACGTATTTTCCAGTAGGGCCACACGTTACATGATCACGGCAATGAAGGAGGCTTTGCATATTTCTGATACTACAAGTACCACAAAAAAGGGTATTATGTGGGGTGTGAAAAAACTACCCGTAGTTTTTCCTGAATCAGAAGAATTAAATGAAGTGTGTGATGATGCGTGGGTCTCCCCCGATAAAAAATTGCTGATATCTAAGAAATTATTGGCATTATACCCTTTCCCGCCAGAAGTTAGGGCGCGTTGGGAAACACCCCCTAGGGTGGATAAGGCACTCACACGCTTATCAAAACAAGTGGCGTTACCGTCTCCTGATACGGCCGCCCTCAAGGAGCCAGTTGATAGGAAGCTGGAAAATGTCCTAAAAAGTATATACACACATACTGGTGTTATACTGCGACCAGCAATTGCCTCAGCCTGGATGTGCAGCGCTGGGGTGGCGTGGTCGGAGTCCCTGACTGAAAATATTGATACCCTGGACAGGGACAGTATTTTATTGACTATAGAGCGTTTAAAAGATGCGTTTCTATATATGCGTGATGCACAGAGGGATATTTGCACCCTGGCATCAAGAGTAAGTGCGATGTCCATTTCTACCAGAAGATGTTTATGGACACGACAGTGGTCAGGTGATGCGGATTCCAAACGGCATATGGAAGTATTGCCGTATAAAGGGGAGGAGTTATTTGGGGTCGGTCTTTCGGACCTGGTGGCCACGGCAACAGCTGGAAAATC
Source organism: Pseudophryne corroboree (assembly GCF_028390025.1). NCBI lineage: Eukaryota > Metazoa > Chordata > Amphibia > Anura > Myobatrachidae > Pseudophryne > Pseudophryne corroboree. Next base: position 138,039,438 of record NC_086446.1, read on the forward strand.
CACCTTTTTACCCCAACTCACCTCTCAGCAGAAAAAGACACCGTCTTTTCAGCCTCAGTCCTTTCGTCCCCATAAGGGCAAGCGGGCAAAAGGCCAGTCATATCTGCCCCGGGGTAGAGGAAAGGGAAAAAGACTGCAGCAGACAGCCTCTTCCCAGGAATAGAAGCCCTCCACCGCTTCTGCCAAGTCCTCAGCATGACGCTGGGGCCTTACAAGCGGACTCAGGTGCGGTGGGGGGTCGTCTCAAGAGTTTCAGCGCGCAGTGGGCTCACTCGCAAGTGGACCCCTGGATCCTACAGGTAGTATCCCAGGGGTACAGATTGGAATTCGAGACGTCTCCCCCTCGCAGGTTCCTGAAGTCTGCTTTACCAACGTCTCCCTCCGACAGGGAGGCAGTATTGGAAGCAATTCACAAGCTGTATTCCCAGCAGGTGATAATCAAAGTACCCCTCCTACAACAGGGAAAGGGGTATTATTCCACACTATTTGTGGTACCGAAGCCAGACGGCTCGGTGAGACCTATTCTAAATCTGAAATCTTTGAACACTTACATACAAAGGTTCAAATTCAAGATGGAGTCACTCAGAGCAGTGATAGCGAACCTGGAAGAAGGGGACTATATGGTGTCCCTGGACATCAAGGATGCTTACCTTCATGTCCCAAATTGCCCTTCTCACCAAGGGTACCTCAGGTTCGTAGTACAGAACTGTCATTATCAGTTTCAGACGCTGCCGTTTGGATTGTCCACGGCACCCCGGGTCTTTACCAAGGTAATGGCCGAAATGATGATTCTTCTTCGAAGAAAAGGCGTCTTAATTATCCCTTACTTGGACGATCTCCTGATAAGGGCAAAGTCCAGGGAACAGTTGGAGGTCAGAGTAGCACTATCTCGGGTACTGCTACAACAGCACGGGTGGATTCTAAATATTCCAAAATCGCAGCTGATCCCGACGACACGTCTGCTGTTCCTAGGGATGATTCTGGACACAGTCCAGAAAAAGGTGTTTCTCCCAGAGGAGAAAGCCAGGGAGTTATCCGACCTAGTCAGGAACCTCCTAAAACCAGGAAAAGTGTCAGTGCATCATTGCACAAGGGTCCTGGGAAAAATGGTGGCTTCTTACGAAGCGATTCCATTCGGCAGATTTCACCCAAGAACTTTTCAGTGGGATCTGCTGGACAAATGGTCCGGATCGCATCTTCAGATGCATCAGCGGATAACCCTGTCTCCGAGGACAAGGGTGTCTCTTCTGTGGTGGCTGCAGAGTGCTCATCTACTAGTGGGCCGCAGATTCGGCATTCAGGATTGGATCCTGGTGACCACGGATGCCAGCCTGAGAGGCTGGGGAGCAGTCACACAGGGAAGAAATTTCCAGGGAACGTGGTCAAGTCTAGAGACTTCTCTCCACATAAATATACTGGAGCTAAGGGCAATTTACAATGCTCTATGCCTAGCAAGACCTCTGCTTCAAGGTCAGCCGGTGCTGATCCAGTCGGACAACATCACGGCAGTCGCCCACGTAAACAGACAGGGCGGCACAAGAAGCAGGAGGGCAATGGCAGAAGCTGCAAGGATTCTTCGCTGGGCGGAAAATCATGTGATAGCACTGTCAGCAGTGTTCATTCCGGGAGTGGACAACTGGGAAGCAGACTTCCTCAGCAGGCACGACCTCCACCCGGGAGAGTGGGGACTTCACACGGAAGTCTTCCACATGATTGTGAACCATTGGGAAAAACCAAAGGTGGACATGATGGCGTCCCGCCTCAACAAAAAACTGGACAGGTATTGCGCCAGGTCAAGGGACCCTCAGGCAATAGCTGTGGACGTTCTGGTAACACCGTGGGTGTACCAGTCAGTGTATGTGTTCCCTCCTCTTCCTCTCATACCCAAGGTACTGAGAATTTTAAGACGGAGAGGAGTAAGAACTATACTCGTGGCTCCGGATTGGCCAAGGAGGACTTGGTACCCGGAACTTCAAGAGATGCTCACAGAGGACCCATGGCCTCTGCCGTTAAGAAGGGACTTGCTTCAGCAAGGACCCTGTCTGTTCCAAGACTTACCGCGGCTGCGTTTGACGGCATGGCGGTTGAACGCCGGATCCTAAGGGAAAAAGGCATTCCGGAAGAGGTCATACCTACCCTGGTCAAAGCCAGGAAGGAGGTGACCGCACAACATTATCACCGCATTTGGCGAAAATATGTTGCGTGGTGTGAGGCCAGGAAGGCCCCCACGGAGGAATTTCAACTCGGTCGATTCCTGCATTTCCTGCAAACAGGAGTGTCTATGGGCCTCAAATTGGGGTCCATTAAGGTTCAAATTTCGGCCCTGTCGATTTTCTTCCAGAAAGAATTGGCTTCAGTTCCTGAAGTCCAGACATTCGTCAAGGGAGTACTGCATATACAACCCCCTTTTGTGCCTCCAGTGGCACCGTGGGATCTCAACGTAGTTCTGGGATTCCTCAAATCACATTGGTTTGAACCGCTCAAATCTGTGGATTTGAAATATCTCACATGGAAAGTGACCATGCTGTTGGCCCTGGCCTCGGCCAGGCGAGTGTCAGAATTGGCGGCTTTGTCTCACAAAAGCCCATATCTGATTTTCCATTCGGACAGGGCAGAACTGCGGACTCGTCCCCAGTTTCTCCCTAAGGTGGTGTCAGCGTTTCACCTGAACCAACCTATTGTGGTGCCTGCGGCTACTAGGGACTTGGAGGACTCCAAGTTGCTAGACGTTGTCAGGGCCCTGAAAATATATATTTCCAGGACGGCTGGAGTCAGTAAAACTGACTCGCTGTTTAGCCTGTATGCACCCAACAAGCTGGGTGCTCCTGCTTCTAAGCAGACGATTGCTCGTTGGATTTGTAGTAAAATTCAGCTTGCACATTCTGTGGCAGGCCTGCCACAGCCAAAATCTGTAAATGCCCATTCCACAAGGAAGGTGGGCTCATCTTGGGCGGCTGCCCGAGGGGTCTCGGCTTTACAACTTTGCCGAGCTGCTACTTGGTCAGGGGCAAACACGTTTGCAAAATTCTACAAATTTGATACCCTGGCTGAGGAGGACCTGGAGTTCTCTCATTCGGTGCTGCAGAGTCATCCGCACTCTCCCGCCCGTTTGGGAGCTTTGGTATAATCCCCATGGTCCTGACGGAGTCCCCAGCATCCACTTAGGACGTCAGAGAAAATAAGAATTTACTTACCGATAATTCTATTTCTCGTAGTCCGTAGTGGATGCTGGGCGCCCATCCCAAGTGCGGATTGTCTGCAATACTTGTACATAGTTATTGTTACAAAAATCGGGTTATTATTGTTGTGAGCCATCTTTTCAGAGGCTCCTCTGTTATCATGCTGTTAATTGGGTTCAGATCACAAGTTGTACAGTGTGATTGGTGTGGCTGGTATGAGTCTTACCCGGGATTCAAAATCCTTCCTTATTGTGTACGCTCGTCCGGGCACAGTATCCTAACTGAGGCTTGGAGGAGGGTCATGGGGGAGGAGCCAGTGCACACCACCTAGTCCTAAAGCTTTTACTTTTGTGCCCTGTCTCCTGCGGAGCCGCTAATCCCCCATGGTCCTGACGGAGTCCCCAGCATCCACTACGGACTACGAGAAATAGAATTATCGGTAAGTAAATTCTTATTTTTATCATCCTGAAATATTTTTTATCAGTATGAAATTGTTTTTACTGATTTTACATGATTTTGGATTCTAGCTAAATTATATACTCTATTTTTACCTGTTTATGTTTTTAAAATCTTTTTTTTTTTACTGCATATCAAAAAAAAAAATTTTTACCTACTTTTTTATCCCATCATTATGTTATAAATTGTATAAATAAATATATTGTTACCCTTTTTCTAAAACCGTATCCTGCTATATTCTTCATAGTTACTTTAATTTGATAGACACTGTAAGTCGCTGGTACCCCTATTCCCCCCTTTTTTTCACATTTTAAAGGCAGCTTATCACTGCTGATTACTTAGGGGATAGCAGACACCTTACATTTTTAAAAGGAGTGTCTATAAATAACATATATATTGTTTTAATAGTTATCTGCTCACACATACCTGTGGCGCCATACCCCCACTACCCAATATATATATATATATATATATATATATATATATATATATATATATATGTATAAAAATAAGACTTGGGGTTTGTTTTATTAGATAGAGCATGTCCCAGTGAAGTGCCTTTTGGGGTTGTGGTTTTTCGGAAAGTTACAGGTTTTTTTTAATTAAGAGAAATATGCCCCATTATAGAGATAGGGCATTTCAATTTGTTGCGCCTGCGCAGTGGCCGCCAGCAGGGGGTGTACTAGAGGGCCTTCACTTGAGAGCCGCAATATGGCCGCCTTCTCCCCGGTTATTCTGTAAATAGGAAAATAACCTCACAGGTTCACATAGGGCAGAGTTGCCACTACTAGTGCAGGGCTGTAACGTACAGTACTAAGGAAAAGCCATATACTAAAGCGGCGCGGTGACCTCACCCCTCTCAGAGACACCAGGGCGCAGCACACTGTACGGGGTACACTTAGTACACACACCTGTTAGCTCAGGGCAGCACTATATGACCCTCCTGTAATGATGTGCTGGCGGCGTGTAGTGATCAGGGCACTGGGAGACTGGCTGGCTAGTCTCCGTCTCTGCTGCCTATAGAACTTCCACCTCTGTTATATATCAGGGCTGCTCTCCTGTGTGTTCTCTTCCTCTCCTACCTCACACTGGAACTGGCCGCCCAGAGAACGAGAGGGCAGCGGCTGACATCAGAGAGGGTGCAGCAATCTGTGTGGGCAGAGCCCCTCACAGCAAGGTGTCCTTATGCTGTGCCCCGTGTAATCACTGTGATCCATACAGACTCTCACCCTGGTATGCTCTCTATTTATTATTTATTTTTTTGCACTGCGGCATGCTCGAGGGAAGGGAGCAGGCACCCCCCACCCCACCGCCACTACTCCTCCGCCAGCATCACTGCCGAGCCGGTCAGTGTTCCGGCGGCAATTAGCAGTAGGCAGCCACCAGCAACAACAGTCAGGAAGCTGTTACTCCCGGCAGCAGTAGCGTCAAGCTGCAATTCAGCCAGCGGCACGATGATCCGGGAGACAGTGGCAGCACAGGGAAGCAGTACCCCCTCCAATCGCAGCACCAACCAGGAGACTGAGGCAGCAACCCGCCCCCAGCAGCAGCACCACCCTGATGATAGGTAAGATGCATTTTGGTGTCACAAGAAGGTGGCCGGAGTAGTGGCTGGCTGTGGTCACACCCCGGGGAAAAGTGATAGTGATTTCAGTGTTCCCTTGCGCGGGGATTGGATGTGTAGATGTATGTATAGATGTGAGTGGAAGTGGTTGGATGTATGAGAGCGATAGTGTACGGCTGTATGAGAGCGGCAGTGTGCGGATGTATGAGAGCGGCAGTGTGCGGATGTAGAGAGCGGCAGTGTGCGGATGTATGAGAGCGGCAGTGTGCGGATGTATGAGAGCGGCAATGTACGGCTGTATAACTGCGTCGGTGTGCGGCTGTATGAGTGCGATGATGTGCGGCTGTATGCGTGTGGTGGTGTGCGGCGGTGTGTGGATGTATGAGAGCGGCAGTGTGCGGCTGTAAGAGTGCGGCAGTGTGCGGATGTATGAAAGCGGCAGTGTACGGCTGTATAACTGCGTCGGTGTGCGGCTGTATGAGAGCAGCAGTGTGCGGATGTATGAGAGCGGGGTTGTACGGCTGTATGAGAGCGACAGTGTACGACTGTATGAGAGCGGCAGTGTACGGCTGTATGAGAGCGGCAGTGTGCGGCTGTATGAGAGCGGCAGTGTGCGGCTGTATGAGTGCGGCTGTATGAGTGCGGCAGTGTGCGAATGTATGAGAGCGGCAGTGTACGGCTGTATGAGAGCGGCAGTGTACGGCTGTATAACTGCGTCGGTGTGTGGATGTATGAGTGCGGTGGTGTGTGGATGTATGAGTGCGGTGGTGTGTGGATGTATGAGTGCGGTGGTGTGTGGATGTATGAGGGCGGTAGTGTGTGGATGCATGAGTGCGGTGGTGTGTGGATGCATGAGTGCGGTGGTGTGTGGATGCATGAGTGCGGTGGTGTGTGGATGCATGAGTGCGGTGGTGTGTGGATGCATTAGTGCGGTGGTGTGTGGATGCATGAGTGCGGCGGTGTGCGGCTGCATGAGAGCGGCAGTGTGCGGCTGTATGAGAGCGGCAGTGTGCGGCTGTATGAGAGCGGCAGTGTGCGGCTGTATGAGAGCGGCAGTGTGCGGATGTATGAGAGCGGCAGTGTGCGGATGTATGAGAGCGGGGTTGTACGGATGTATGAGAGCGGCAGTGTGCGGATGTATGAGAGCGGGGTTGTACGGATGTATGAGAGCGGGGTTGTACGGATGTATGAGCGGCAGTGTATGGATGTATGAGAGCAGCAGTGTACAGTTGTGTGAGAGCGGCAGTGTGCGGATGTATGAGAGTGGCGGAGTACGGATGTATGAGAGCGGCAGTGTATGGATGGCAGCGTCATAGGGAGGGATGTCGGAATGCTGTTATAGGATTCCTAATACAAAATGGAATCCGTATAGTGGGCGGGGCTGGCACCATGGCACCACGTTGGGCTTGATGGGCAGGTAGTGCAGCAAGCACACCCAAATTGGCGTCTGACGTCGCCCGCAGTCCACACTGTTGTGAGGAGTCAGTTAATTTTGCTGTGTAGTGCACTCACAGAGGACCTACCGCCCGTCCCCTCCTCGCATCTGAGCAGCAGGTCAGGCTCTTATTTTCTTTTTAATCTGGAGAGGCCGAGTGAACTGTGAGCAGGGGGGCAGAGCTACATGGGACCCAGAGGGGCTGCTGTGCTGTCAGAGAGGGAGAGGAAGAGAGAGATGAAGCTACTGCAGATCCCCAGCTGATTGTGAGGTGCCGGGTTGAAGGGTGATGTGATCACCCTTCTCCCTCGCTGCTGCTGGGGACCGCATCTAGGCTTCCTCCATCGAGGGCATGCGGCGCAGCAGTGGGCAGCGTGTAATGAGTTTGTCTGACTCATTATACTGCTGCCTGTTGTGGACACCTCCGTCCGTACGGACTGGTGTACATGCCCAGCACAGAGGTGACAGTGTTGGTGGAAGTGCTGCCCAGCTCTGACCCTGCAGGCCTCCCTGATCTGGCTGCGGCCGCTGCTGCTGCGGCCCGAAACCCCTGCCGGTCCCCTCCATAGACTTCTGCCTGGCCAGCGCTGAGGTACTAGGGGTAGCCCAGCTGCAGGAAGGGTATGTCTCTGGCTTTCTCTCCGGCAGGGGAAGGTGACAGCGGCGGAGGAAGTGCTGCCCACCTCAGACACTGCAGGCCTCCCCAATCCAGCTGCGGCCACAGCTGATGCTGCCAGGACCCCCTGCTGGTCTCCTTTGTTGACTGCCGCATGGCCAGTGCTGAAGTACTGGGGGTAGGCCAGCTACGGGAAGAGCGTCTCTGCCTCGGGCTCTCTCTCTCTGGCAGGGGAAGGAAGGGCTGATTCTCTGGCACAACAGGGAGGGCTGGGCTGCAGGAACACAGCACTGGAAGAAACAGGAGGCCGAACTCATGACCAAAAAGTGAGCAGTGCAATGATCAGCCCCCTGGTCTTTCCCTCTCTCTGGGTGCAGAGCTGTATTCTACAGAGAGAGCTGGGATGGGAAGAAGGGGAACGGCACCTGACATACACATACACGCGCAACACCTGACACACACACACACATACACGTGCAGCACCTGACACACACACACACACACGTAGCATCAGACACAATAAAATAAACATGCAGCACCTGACACACACATACACGCGCAACACCTGACACACACACATATACACATGCGGCACCTGACACACACACGTAGCATCAGACACAATAAAATAAACATGCAGCACCTGACACATGCATGTACACGCAGCACCTGACACATACATATACACGCAGCACCTGACACATACATATACACGCACACCATCAGACACTAATATACACATGCAGCACCTGACACACACACACACACGCAGCACCTTACTCACACACACAGACACGCGTAGCACCTGACGCACACACATGTACACGCGTAGCACCTTACGCACACTCATGTACACGCGCAGCACCTAATGCACACTCATGTACACACGCAGAACCTGACGCACTCATGTACACGCGCAGCACCTGACGCACACTCATGTACACGCGCAGCACCTGACACAGACATACGTATTCATGCGCAGCACCAGACATACACTTGTACATACGCGGAGCACCTGATACTCACACATATACACCCGCAACACCTGACACACACCCACGTGCGGCAGCTGACGCATACACACGCACCATCAGACACACTCATATATACACGCAGCACCTGACACACACACACACACAGGACCTGACACACATACACAGGCAGCACCTGACACACACACATATACACGCGCAGCACCTGACACCACGCACTCACACGTACAAGCAATGCATTTCACGCCTACCTCCAGCCTCAGTTACAGGCTGCTGCCGCCTACCCCCCTCCCTGCATCAGCTGCAAAGGCAGCAAAATATTTTGACCAAAGTCTAAAGCCCCATACACATTAAACGATGTCGCTCTGTGAGCGACATCGTCTAATGTTTCCCCCTCCCGGGCCGGCCGGCCGGCGGCCGACTGTACACACTGAGCGATATGACCGCTCATATCACTCAGCCCTGCATGAAGGTCGTGGACGACAGTCCACATCCTTCATGCATGCCCTACCGACAGCGACGATTGTTGCCGACCCGCGGGGCAGCGCATCGTTCGTCGCTGGTGGCATATACACTTAACGATAAAACGAGCGACGTCGCTTAAGGAGGGGGAAAATGAGCGACGTCGCTCATCAAATCGTTAAGTGTGTACGGACCTTAAACAATTCGGTTTGGTAAATAAAATTATTTTGCACAGAACAGTGATGTTATACGAAAATTTTCATTAAACATTTAAAAAATCAAATGTTTATTTTTACAGTGAAATTTTACATTTCTGAATAAAAAAAATAAATTTAAAAAAAGCGATGAAATTCCATAGACAAAAAACCTTACGGTTTCACATGTCCCATTAAGGCTTCTTAGACATGATCGAAATTTCAGAAACCTGTTGTAACTCTTCCACTCAAACTCCAAAAAGCAATGAAATTCCGATCATTAAGGCTGACGCCTTAATAGACGTGTTCCTTGCGCAATACAGATATGGTATGCCATCACAGCCTGTGGGTAAGTGCAGATTCAGCACTCTCACAGAGTGAGATTGCTGTCACTCACACAATGGTGGAGCTGCTAATTCACAGATTTGTGTGCTCATTGGAATACACACATGCAGTCTATGCAACTGAAGGTCTGAGCGGAAGACAAAGCTGCTCAGATGAGGTATGAGTGTTGTTGATTGAAGGGAGGAGAGCGGTGTGGATGGGGGAACAGAAGTGTGTGGATAGAGGGAACACTAAGCAGCACTGATGGGGGGGGGCAAAGAAACACGGGGTAATTCAGACCGCAGCAGCAGCGATCGCAGTCTGAATTAGTTTGTGAGGTGCGCACGTGCAATGGCTGCACTGCGCGTACGTACCCCAGGAGCCCAGTGAGATGCTATCAGCATCTCACTGGCTGCGATCACCCTGCCTGATTGATAGGCAGAGTGGGTTGCGGGGAAGGAGGGGGTGTGCAAACAGCGTTAGAATGCCATTGGCAGGGCATGGTCTGCACAACAGAGGCGTTTCCGGACCACTGGGGGGTGGGCTGTGGCGGTTATTTCCCTGCCAAGAGCGCAGGACCCACGAAATTTACCTTCAGGATGTCGGCTACATGAATGGGGTAAGAGTGGTGTGGATAGGGGGTAGATTAAGCACAAAGTATGGGAAGGGAGACAGAGCGGTGCAGATGGGGGAAATGGTGCAGATGGGTTGAAAACACTGGCTTGGATGGGTAGAAAACTGGTGCAGATGGGAGAGAAGACAGTGTGCCCTGTACTGGAGGAGACAGAGTGACGTTGAAGAGGGAAACACTGAGCAGTACAGAGAGAAGGAAACGGTGATACAGACAAGGCACAGGTGCGGAAAGACAGATGGTGCAGATAAGTTAGTACAGACTAGCACAGATGGGAGAACACAGCAGTAGGGATAGGGGAAGACAGCAGCATGGAGGTGTATAGGGGAAGCAAGTGTAGATGCATAGACAGTAGATGTGGTATTATAGTTTTAGCAATTAACCAAGATATTTTGAGGGAGCTAAATGTGTATACTAAGTGAGATGGATGTATGGAGTGAGAAGCTGTTGTAACACGGTGGGATTGTTGTGGTGACCGAATGGGATGGTTGTGGGCACTGTGTGGGATGGGAGCACCACAAAACTGCTCAGACCTTCAGTTGCATAGACTGCATGTGTGTATTCCAATGAGCACACAAATCTGTGAATTAGCAGCTCCACCATTGTGTGAGTGACAGCAATCTCACTCTGTGAGAGTGCTGAATCTGCACTTACCCACAGGCTGTGATGGCATACCATATCTGTATTGCGCAAGGAACACGTCCATTAAGGCGTCAGCCTTAATGATCGGAATTTCATTGCTTTTTGGAGTTTGAGTGGAAGAGTTACAACAGGTTTCTGAAATTTCGATCATGTCTAAGAAGCCTTAATGGGACATGTGAAACCGTAAGGTTTTTTGTCTATGGAATATATATATATATCTGTATATATCTGTATATCTGTAGCTGTCACAGTGGTGAAAATGAGCAGTAGTTTGAATGAGCTGCAGGGGTTAACACCAGTCACAGTGAATATGTGTGTGTGTTTTACCTCCGTCTCTCGCTGTCCTGCTTCCATCCATCACTGTGCTGTTGGGCTGAATGCAATGCTGTGTGGGGCCAGAAAAAGGTCAGTAGCTGACCACATTCGTAGCTCGTGCAGGCGGGCAGTATACTTTTTTGGGCTTGCCGCCGCTGCTTAGGAAGGGAAACTAGACGTTACCCTGACTCCCTAGCTCCAGCAGCCGTGGCCAGCTTTCTGCAATGCCTCATGGGATTTGTAGTCTCTATGCTACTGCATAAAGTCTAAGCAGTAGCACACATGACTACAAATCCCATTTTTCTTCAATAGATTCTCTGCTGTTTCAGACCCAGCTGATCCCAGCGCCCTATCAAATCCCGTGCCCGGGTCACATGCCCCCCTAGCCCCTCCCTAGTTTCGGCTCTGCCCTCCTCCAGACTCCAGTTTTAGAATTGTGCCCAGTGAGACTGGATGCACTACAGGGGAGCTCTACTGAGTTTCTCTGAAAAGACTTATGTTAGTTTTTCTTATTTTCAGGGAGGCTGCTGGCAACAGTCTCCCTGCTTCGTGGAACTTAGGGGAGAGAAGTATGACCAAATTCTAGTGAGTTCAATGGCTCTGCTTCTGGCTGACAGGACACCATTAGCTCCTGAGGGTGCTGATCGCTAGGTACGCCTAGATGCCCACTCCCGTAGCCTGCCATCACCCCCTTACAGAGCCAGAAGTCAGAAGACAGGCGAGTAGCAGAAGAACAGAAGACTTCTTCTCCAGTGACGGCATTCTGAGGTACCACGCAGCGAGCGGAATGCTGTGCGCCATGCTCCCACACAAACACAGGCACTGCAGGGTGCAGGGCGTGTGGGTGGGGAAGGGGGGCACCCTGGGCAGCATAAATTCCTCACAAAAGGCTGGCAAAAGTGGACATTAGTGCCTGGGCACTGTACTTACCCCGCCAGCGTAATTAATTATTTGTTTCTGAGCGGGACAGAAGCGTGCCATTACAGCGGCGGGGCTTCTTCCTCACCTCACCAGCACATCTATAGAGCGTAACAAGTCTATCACTATAGAGTTTATTATTTCCCAGACTGTGTACTTTTGGCGCTGGATTGTGAGCTGAAAAATCCTCTCTGTCCCTCTGACAGATTTACTGTAGGTCTATCCCCCATAAGCCGATGTGTCTGTGGGTACTTGGTACATGTGTGTCAACATGTCGGTGGCTGAATGTTTTTCCCAAGAGGAAACTATATTAGGAATGCAGACATATGATGGTGGCCCTGTTGGCACCACCAATAACTGACTGGGTGAAAGTTTCAGTAATATCAGAGTGAGGTTGGATAAATCTGTGTCCCAGACACAGACGTAGAGAAAAGATGTGATGTTCATGGCTATGCTTCTTTTCACTCAGGCCCGCAAAAATGTTACTACACATCGATACTGACTCGGATACTGATTCCTATGTCGGCCATAATATTTCCTGATTAGATCCAATATTGGCAAGGAGCATTCAGTACATGATTGTGGATATTAAGGACATATTAACATCACTGAGGACCCTGCTGTTCCTGACAAAGGGGTATATATGTATGTATATATAGATATATAATGAAAGCTGATGTAACGTTCCTCCATCTCTGTTTGAGAAAGTCTGGGCCAGCTCGACAAGATGGTTTTAAATCCCCAAAAGGTTTCCGGTTGTTTATTCATTTCCTGCTGCGGACAGAATAAAGTGGGAGTCACCCCCTCTTCTGCACGGGGCCCTGTCACAAATCCAGCGGATCGTATGCAGGAAGCTACATTATTTCTAGTTATGTAACCACGGGTACATTACTTAGACCTGCCATTACATGCGCATGGGTGAGTAGTAGTATTCAAGAATTGGTCGAATACCTCGTCATCCGATATAGATATCTTGGAGAGATGGGATTACTCCTTACGTTGGATCATATCAAGGACACTGCAGCATACTTACGACTGCAAGGGATATAGGACTCTTGAGTTCACGGGCCAATTTCATGGCAGTCTCGGATAGGAGGGCATTGTGCATTCACCAAGGAAATGCTGATGCTGACTCCAAGAAGAAAGGGAGTCTCTTCCCTATGAAGGTGAAGCCTTGTTTGGTGACGGCCTAGTTAATTTGATCTCGGCAGCTCCCGCAGGTAAGTCAACCTTCTTGCCCTATGTTCCCTCTCAACGGATGAAGACGCATCATTGTCTAACGCAGTCATTTTGGCCCAATAGATATGCAAGAAGTTAAGATTCCCCTTTCTTTGCAGGTAGAGGAAGGAAAAGAGGGAAGAGGTCTGTAGCCTCTTCAAGATCGCAGGAGCAGAGATCGCCCTCTGCTTCTGCCAAATCCACTGCATGACGCTAGGGCTTTCTTGCAGGAGCCCGCACCAGTGGGGGCACGTCTAAAACACTTCAGTCAGTTCTGGATTAATTTAGACCTGGACTCGTGGGTTTTACAAATAGTGTCACAAGGGTACAAACTGGGGTTTCAAGACGTTCCCCCTCACCGATTGTTCAAATCGGCCTTAGTCAGCAGGGAGAAGGTTTTTATTCAAGCCTCTTCGTGGTCCCGATGCCGGACGGCTCAGTCAGACCAATCTTAAATCTGAAATCCCTCAATTTCTACCTAAAGAAATTCAATTTCAAGATGGAATCTCTCAGGGTAGGGATCTCCAGTCCGGAGGAAGGAGATTTCATGGTTTTGGTAGACATAAGGATGCCTAATTACATGTTCCCGTTTAGCCACTGCATAAAGCTACCTGAGGTTTGCAATTCAGGATTGTCATTACCAATTTCAGACGTTGCCGTTTGGTCTGTCCACGGCTCCGAGGATTTTCACCAGGGTGATGGCGGAAATGATGGTTCTCCTTCGCAAGCAAGGAGTCACAATTATCCAGTACTTGGATGATCTCCTGATAAAGGCGAGATCCAGGGACCAGTTGGTGCAAAACATCTACTCTCCCTGACAGTTCTTCAACAACATGGTTGGCTCCTAAACTTGCCAAAATCGCAGTTGGTCCCAATGATGCGGTTGTTGTTTTTGGGAGTCATACTGGACACAGAAGAGGCTTTCTTCCAGTGGAAAGGCTATGGAGATCCAGAGTCTGGTCAAACAAATTCTAAAACCAGCAAGAGTGTTAATCCATCAATGCATTCTGTTGCTGGGGAAGATGGTTGCGGCCTACGAGGCCATTCAGTTTGGCAGGTTCCATGCCAGAGTGTTCCAGTGGGACCTGTTGGACAAGAGGTCCGGATCCCACCTACACATGCACCGGAGGATAATCCTGTCTTCCAAGACCAGAATCTCACTCCATTGGTGGCTGCACAGTTCTCACCTCCTAGAGGGGCGATGGTTCGGGATCCAGGACTGGATCCTAGGGACCACGGATGCAACCCTCCGAGGCTGGGGAGCAGTCACACAGGGGGAAAACATCCAAGGAAGATGGTAGAGTCAGGAAAGTTGTCTCCACATAAATATTCTGGAGTTAAGGGCCATTTAATAACTGCAGACACAGTACGCACTGGGACGGGTGCCCAGCATCCTCTACGGACTAAGAGAAAAGGATTTACCGGTAGGTATTAAAATCCTATTTTCTCTAACGTCCTAGAGGATGCTGGGGACTCCGTAAGGACCATGGGGATAGACAGGCTCCGCAGGAGACATGGGTACTTTAAGAAAGACTTTAGTTCTGGGTGTACACTGGCTCCTCCCTCTATGCCCCTCCTCCAGACCTCAGTTTGATACTGTGCCCAGTGGAGACTGGGTGCTTTTCAGGAGCTCTCCTGAGCTTTCTGACAGAAAGTATTTTGTTAGGTTTTTAATTTTCAGGGAGCACTGCTGGCAACAGACTCCCTCATTGAGGGACTGAGGGGAGAGAAGCAGCCCTACTCTCCGAGTTGCAAGGTCCTGCTTCTTAGGCTTATGGACACCTTTAGCTCCAGAGGGATTGGTACGCAGGATCTCACCATCGCCGTCCGTCCCAGAGCCGCGCCTCCGTCCCCCTTGCAGAGCCGGAAGATAGAAGCCGGGTGAGTATGAGAAGAAAAGAAGACTTCAGAGGTGGCAGAAGACTTCATGATCTTCACTGAAGTAACGCACAGCACTGCAGCTGTGCGCCATTGCTCCCATACACCTCACACACTCCAGTCACTGTAAGGGTGCAGGGCGCAGGGGGGGGGGGCACCTGGGCAGCAATATAAACCTTTTTTTGGCAAAACTATAACACATATACAGCTGGGCACTGTATATATGTATGAGCCCCCACCAATTTTACAGTTTAAGCGGGACAGAAGTCCGCCGCCGAGGGTGCGGGGCTTCTCCCTCAGCACTCACCAGCGCCATTTTTTCTTCACAGCACCGCTGAGAGGAAGCTCCCCGGACTCTCCCCTGCTTATACCATAGTAGACAAGAGAGTTGAAAAGAGGGGGGGGGGGGGGCACATAATTCGGCGCAAATTACATACAGCAGTACTAGGCAAACATTAAGTTACTGTGTATTCCTGGGTTATATAGCGCTGGGGTGTGTGCTGGCATACTCCCTCTCTGTCTCTCCAAAGGGCCTTGTGGGGAAACTGTCTTCAGAAAAAGCATTCCCTGTGTTTGTGGTGTGTCGGTACACGTGTGTCGACATGTCTGAGGAAGAAGGCTATATTAGAGAGGAGCGGGAGCAAATGAATGTGCTGTCTCCACCGACAGCTGATTGGATGGATATGTGGAATGTTTTAAATGCTAGTGTAAACTCATTGCACAAAAGATTAGACAAGGCTGAAGCTTTGGGACAGTCAGGGTCTCAACCCATGCCTGATCCTATGTTGCAGGGACTGTCAGGGTCTCATAAGCGCCCACTATCCCAGATTGTTGACACAGATACCGACATGGATTCTGACTCCAGTGTCGATTACGATGATGCAAAGTTACAGCCAAAATTGGCAAAATCCATTCGATATATGATTATGGCAATAAAAGATGTTTTGCACATCAGAGAGGAACCCCCTGTCCCTGACAAGAGGGTACATATGTACAAGGGAAAAAAGCCTGAGGTAACCTTTGAGGGGGTCACACGAGCTGAACGAGTTATGTGAAAAAGCTTGGGAATCTCCAGATAAAAGACTGCAGATTTCCAAAAGGATTCTTATGGCGTATCCTTTCCCATCAATGGATAGGTTACGATGGGAATCCTCCCCTAGGGTGGACAAAGCATTAACACGCTTATCCAAGAAGGTAGCCCTCCCGTCCCAGTATACGGCTACCCTCAAAGAGTCTGCTGACCGCAAACAGGAGATTACCCTGAAGTCCATTTATACACATTCAGGTACCTTACTCAGACCGGCAATTGCGTCGGCCTGGGTGTGTAGTGCTGTAGCGGCATGGACGGTTACCTTATCTGAGCGGATGGATACCATAGATAAGGATACTATTTTATTGACCCTGGGGCATATAAGAGATGCTGTCCTATATATGTGTGTATGCAAACTACAGGTGGTGCTGCAGGGCTCACACCCTTTTACTTGTCTTGTAGAGCAACTCTGGAGCTGTTACTGGGTCCAGCTGCTGCAAGAAATCAGCTTGAATGCTTCAGGGGCTGGGGCATGGCCAACATGAGCCCACACTGATGGGGGGTGGGGGTGTATAAAGCGATTTAGGTGTCATCCAAGCGCAACCCCACAAAGGCCGCCATGCCCTGCGTGACCCTTTTCTCTTTTCATATGCAGACGAGGGTTGCAGCCAACTATGCCCACTGCTTGGATGACATCACCATATGCAAATCCATCTGCTGCAGGCCTTCCCCCAGGAATGCTTGCACTAGTTGTTGCATTTGGTTTGTTGTTTGGGGGTGCTTCAGTATTAGGCAGCCTTCTGCCCTCCCACATTCGTCTGAAAATGTGTTCTCCCTGCAGTTGTTGTCCCCAGATGAGAGTTCCCTTGTGCTGCCTCAGTTGAATCTCCTTAACTTGACAGGGGTGTGCCCGAGCAGCCGCCCTCCACAGCCCTATCCCAACACATACTTATCTTGCATATGAGATCTCTTGATCATGAAGATAGTTCTCACAGGGTGAGGTTCATCCATTACATTTTAAAGTAGGAAGGTACAAATTACATATTCAAATTACATATATGTGCTGGATTCAAATGTTTCCCCCCCTTCCTTTCTCAATTGTGCCCATCAGCAGCTATTCTAATGTTACTGCCAATGGGTGTGACACATTAATTTCTTCTGTGGGGTACACTGGACTCCACAAGGATTCACATTGGGGTGTAGAGTAGGATCTTGATCTGAGGCACCAACAGGCTCAAAGCTTTTGACTGTTCCCAAGATGCTCAGCGCCCCCTCCTCTATAACCTCGCTTCCATGAACAGGGAGCTCAGTTTGTAGTTGGTGCCTTCAGTAGCAGGCCACTTAACAGGGGGCTGCCTCAGGCAGCCTATTCTTAGCTATTAATTTTGGCAAGAAAAGAAGAACTTTTTTTATAAGAATCTACAAGGGCTGCAGCAGGCTTGGTCTAATAGACTTCTTTACTGCAGCTCCATCACTCCCAGTGGCGCAGTATACTCCCGTGCCCCGGTTGCTGGGTCACTGCAGCGGAGGCTCCGGTTTCTTCCTAAGGTCAGTCACACACACACCACCCTCCGGGATCACGAGGCCGCTGATGGGGGCGGGCCGTGTGCGCACTGGCGTGGACACTGATTACTGGGCAGCCGCTCCACTAGCCACCAGGGACAGTTAAGGAGCACAGCTCTGGGGGTTTTTCTCCTGTATTAACCCCATTTTGTACTACCCGCAGTGCATTGTGATAGGTAATGGGGCCTGATTCAGGTTGGATCGCAATCCAACTGCAAAAACTGCTAAGAGCATACGCATCCGCCTGCATTTTCTGCGGCACCCCGGTGAATCGGTGAAGGGGGGGGGGGAGGGGGGTCAACAACACTCCATTTCCAAGTCGGAGATGGAGCGGTGCGGGGGCACGGTTTCAAAATGGGGTCGGCAACGGAGAAACAGGAGGTGTGGTCAGAGCAGCTGCATGACATCACATGGGCCGGACTCTGCCAGTGGAGCCCCAGCGTCATGAGGTAGATTTTGTAGAGGCCGGGGAGGACTTCTGTTCCTGGGAACTAGCTGTGTTGTGCAGCTTTATTCCTCTGCCCCTACCTCTGGCAAGAAAGGACGCACCTCGCACTTTCTTGTTTCTTTGTGACCGAAAGGACTGCATTTGATAATGCGGAGCTTTCTTATGCTGTGAGGGAACATAAGGTAAAAATTTGATTTTCCAACTGTAGCTGTGCGTGTTAATGCTTTGTCCATCCTAGGGGAGGATTTCCATCGTAACCTATCCGTTGATGGAAAAGGATACGCCATAAGAATCCTTTTGGAAATCTGCAGTCTTTTATCTGGAGATTCCCAAGCTTTTTCACATAACTCGTTCAGCTCGTGTGACCCCCTCAAAGGTTACCTCAGGCTTCTTTCCCTTGTACATATGTACCCTCTTGTCAGGGACAGGGGGTTCCTCTGTGATGTGCAAAACATCTTTTCTCTAACGTCCTAAGTGGATGCTGGGGACTCAGTCAGGACCATGGGGAATAGCGGCTCCGCAGGAGACAGGGCACAAAAGTAAAAGCTTTAGGATCAGGTGGTGTGCACTGGCTCCTCCCCCTATGACCCTCCTCCAAGCCTCAGTTAAGATTTTGTGCCCGGCCGAGAAGGGTGCAATCTAGGTGGCTCTCCTAAAGAGCTGCTTAGAGTAAAAGTTTTGTTAGGTTTTTTATTTTCAGTGAGTCCTGCTGGCAACAGGCTCACTGCTACGAGGGACTTAGGGGAGAGAAGTGAACTCACCTGCGTGCAGGATGGATTGGCTTCTTAGGCTACTGGACACCATTAGCTCCAGAGGGAGTCGGAACACAGGTCTCACCCTGGGGTTCGTCCCGGAGCCGCGCCGCCGACCCCCTTGCAGATGCCGAAAAGTGAAGAGGTCCAGAAACCGGCGGCAGAAGACTCTTCAGTCTTCATAAGGTAGCGCACAGCACTGCAGCTGTGCGCCATTGTTGTCAGCACACTTCATAGCAGCGGTCACTGAGGGTGCAGGGCGCTGGGGGGGGGCGCCCTGGGCAGCAATGATAGTACCTTATTCTGGCTAAAAATACATCACATATAGCCCCGGGGGCTATATGGATGTATTTAACCCCTGCCAGGTCTCAGAAAAACGGGAGAAGAAGCCCGCCGAAAAGGGGGCGGGGCCTATTCTCCTCAGCACACAGCGCCATTTTCCCTCACAGAAATGCTGGTGGGAAGGCTCCCAGGCTCTCCCCTGCACTGCACTACAGAAACAGGGTTAAAACAGAGAGGGGGGGGGCACTTATTTGGCGATATGTATATATATATTAAAATGCTATAAGGGAAAAACACTTATATAAAGGTTGTCCCTGTATAATTATAGTGTTTTTGGTGTGTGCTGGCAAACTCTCCCTCTGTCTCCCCAAAGGGCTAGTGGGGTCCTGTCCTCTATCAGAGCATTCCCTGTGTGTGTGCTGTGTGTCGGTACGTGTGTGTCGACATGTATGAGGACGATGTTGGTGAGGAGGCGGAGCAATTGCCTGAAATGGTGATGTCACTCTCTAGGGAGTCGACACCGGAATGGATGGCTTAATTAAGGAATTACGTGATAATGTCAACACGCTGCAAGGTCGGTTGACGACATGAGACGGCCGGCAAACAAATTAGTACCTGTCCAGGAGTCTCAAACACCGTCAGGGGCTGTAAAACGCTCATTTACCTCAGTCGGTCGACACAGACACGGACACTGACTCCAGTGTCGACGGTGAAGAAACAAACGTATTTTCCTTTAGGGCCACACGTTACATGTTAAGGGCAATGAAGGAGGTGTTACATATTTCTGATACTACAAGTACCACAAAGAAGGGTATTATGTGGGGTGTGAAAAAACTACCTGTAGTTTTTCCTGAATCAGATAAATTAAATGAAGTGTGTGAATTGGCGGTATACCTTTTCCCGCCAGAAACACCCTTTAGGGTGGATAAGGCGCTCACACGCTTATCAAAACAAGTGGCGGTACCATCTCCAGATAGGGCCGCCCTCAAGGAGCCAGCTGAGAGGCTGGAAAATATCCTAAAAAGGTATATACACACATACTGGTGTTATACTGCGACCAGCGATCGCCTCAACCTGGATGTGCAGCGCTGGGGTGGCTTGGTCGGATTCCCTGACTGAAAATATTGATACCCTTGACAGGGACAGTATTTTATTGACTATAGAGCATTTAAAGGATGCATTTCTATATATGCGAGATGCACAGAGGGATATTTGCACTCTGGCATTAAGAGTAAGTGCGATGTCCATATCTGCCAGAAGATGTTTATGGACACGACAGTGGTCAGGTGATGCAGATTCCAAACGGCACATGGAAGTATTGCCGTATAAAGGGGAGGAGTTATTTGGGGTCGGTCCATCGGACCTGGTGGCCACGGCAACAGCTGGAAAATCCACCTTTTTTACCCCAAGTCACATCTCAGCAGAAAAAGACACCGTCTTTTCAGCCTCAGTCCTTTCGTCCCCATAAGGGCAAGCGGGCAAAAGGACAGTCATATCTGCCCAGGGATAGAGGAAAGGGAAGAAGACTGCAGCAGGCAGCCCATTCCCAGGAACAGAGCCCTCCACCGCTTCTACTAAGTCCTCAGCATGACGCGGGGGCCGTACAAGCGGACTCAGGTGCGGTGGGGGGTCGTCTCAAGAGTTTCAGCGCGTAGTGGGCTCACTCGCAAGTGGACCCCTGGATCCTACAAGTAGTATCCCAGGGGTACAGATTGGAAATTCGAGACGTCTCCCCCTCGCAGGCTCCTGATGTCTGTTTTACCAACGTCTTCCTCCGACAGGGAGGCAGTATTGGAAACAATTCACAAGCTGTATTCCCAGCAGGTGATAATCAAAGTACCCCTCCTACAACAAGGAAAGGGGTATTATTCCACACTATATTGTGGTACTGAAGCCGGACGGCTCGGTGAGACCTATTCTAAATGGATAATCTTTGAACACTTACATACAAAGGTTCAAATCAAGATGGAGTCACTCAGAGCAGTGATAGCGAACCAATAGGGTGTCCCTGGACATCAAGGTTGCTTACCTCCATGTCCCAAATTGCCCTTCTCACCAAGGGTACCTCAGGTTCGTGGTACGGAACTGTCACTATCAGTTTCAGACGCTGCCGTTTGGATTGTCCACGGCACCCCGGGTCTTTACCAAAGTAATGGCCGAAATGATGATTCTTCTTCAAAGAAAAGGCGTCTTAATTATCCCTTACTTGGACGATCTCCTGATAAGGGCAGGGTCCAGAGAACAGTTGGAAGTCGGAGTAGCACTATCTCAAGTAGTTCTACGACAGCACGGGTGGATTTTAAATATCCAAAATCGCAGCCGTTTCCGACGACACGTCTGCTGTTCCTAGGGATGGTTCTGGACACAGTCCAGAAAAAGGTGTTTCTCCTGGAGGAGAAAGCCAGGGATTTATCCGAGCTAGTCAGGAACCTCCTAAAACCAGGAAAAGTGTCAGTGCATCATTGCACAAGAGTCCTGGGAAAAATGGTGGCTTATTACGAAGCGATTCCATTCGGCAGATTCCACGCAAGAACTTTTCAGTGGGATCTGCTGGACAAATGGTCCGGATCGCATCTTCAGATGCATCAGCGGATAACCCTATCTCCAAGGACAAGGGTGTCTCTCCTGTGGTGGTTACAGAGTGCTCATCTTCTAGAGGGCCGCAGATTCGGCATTCCGGATTGGATGCTGGTGACCACGGAGGCCAGCCTGAGAGGCTGGGGAGCAGTCACACAAGGAAAAAATTTCCAGGGAGTGTGATCAAGTCTGGAGACTTTTCTCCACATAAATATACTGGAGCTAAGGGCAATTTACAATGCTCTAAGCTTAGCAAGACCTCTGCTTCAAGGTCAGCCGGTATTGATCCAGTGGGACAACAACACGGCAGTCGCCCACGTAAACAGACAGTTCGGCACAAGAAGCAGGAGGGCAATGGCAGAAACTGCAAGGATTTTTCGCTGGGCGCAAAATCATGTGATAGCACTGTCAGCAGTGTTCATTCCGGGAGTGGACAACTGGGAAGCAGAATTCCTCAGCACAACCTCCACCCGGGAGAGTGGGGACTTCATCGGGAAGTCTTCCACATGATTGTGAACCGTTGGGAAAGACCAAAGGTGGACATGATGGCGTCCCGCCTGAACAAAAAACTGGACAAGTATTGCGCCAGGTCAAAAGACCCTCAGGCAATAGCTGTGGACGTTCTGGTAACACCGTGGGTGTACCAGTCGGTGTATGTCTTACCTCCTCTGCTTCTCATACCCAAGGTATTGAGAATTATAAGACGTAGAGGAGTAAGAACTATACTCGTGGCTCCGGATTGGCCAAGAAGGACTTGGTACCCGGAACTTCAAGAGATGCTCACAGAGGACTCATGGCCTCTGCCGCTAAGAAGGGACTTGTTTCAGCAAGTACCATGTCTGTTCCAAGACTTACCGCGGCTGCGTTTGACGGCATGGCGGTTGAACGCCGGATCCTAAGGGAAAAAGGCATTCCGGAAGAGGTCATTCCTACCCTGGTCAAAGCCAGGAAGGACGTGACCGCACAACATTATCACCACATGTGGTGAAAATATGTTGCGTGGTGTGAGGCCAGGAAGGCTCCACGAAGAAATTTCAACTCGGTCGATTCCTGCATTTCCTGCAAACAGTAGTGTCTATGGGCCTCAGATTGGGGTCCATTAAGGTTCAAATTTCGGCCCGGTCGATTTTCTTCCAGAAGAATTGGCTTCAGTTCCTGAAGTCCAGAAGTTTGTCAAGGGAGTACTGCATATACAACCCCCTTTTGTGCCTCCAGTGGCACTGTGGGATCTCAACGTAGTTCTGGGATTCCTAAAATCACATTGGTTTAAACCGCTCAAATCTGTGGATTTGAAATATCTCACATGGAAAGTGACCATGATGTTGGCGGCCCTGGCCTCGGCCAGGCGAGTGTCGGAATTGGCGGCTTTGTCTCACAAAAGCCCATATCTGATTGTCCATTCGGACAGGGCAGAGCTGCGGACTCGTCCCCAGTTTCTCCCTAAGGTGGTGTCAGCGTTTCACCTGAACCAGCTTATTGTGGTACCTGCGGCTACTAGGGACTTGGAGGACTCCAAGTTGCTAGATGTTGTCAGGGCCCTGAAAATATCGGTTTCCAGGACGGCTGGAGTCAGGAAAACTGACTTGCTGTTATCCTGTATGCACCCAACAAACTGGGTGCTCTTGCTTCTAAGCAGACGATTGCTAGTTGGATGTGTAGTACAATTCAGCTTGCACATTCTGTGGCAGGCCTGCCACAGCCAAAATATGTAAATGCCCATTTCACAAGGAAGGTGGGCTCATCTTGGGCGGCTGCCCGAGGGCTCTCGGCTTTACAACTTTGCCGAGCTGATACTTGGTCAGGGGCACACCCTGACTGAGGAGGACCTGGAGTTCTCTCATTCGGTGCTGCAGAGTCATCCGCACTCTCCCGCCCGTTTGGGAGCTTTGGTATAATCCCCATGGTCCTGACGGAGTCCCCAGCATCCACTTAGGACGTTAGAGAAAATAAGAATTTACTTACCGATAATTCTATTTCTCGTAGTCCGTAGTGGATGCTGGGCGCCCATCCCAAGTGCGGATTGTCTGCAATACTTGTACATAGTTATTGTTACAAAAATCGGGTTATTATTGTTGTGAGCCATCTTTTCAGAGGCTCCGCTGTTATCATGCTGTTACCTGGGTTCAGATCACAGGTTGTACAGTGTGATTGGTGTGGCTGGTATGAGTCTTACCCGGGATTTAAAATCCTTCCTTATTGTGTACGCTCGTCCGGGCACAGTATCCTAACTGAGGCTTGGAGGAGGGTCATAGGGGGAGGAGCCAGTGCACACCACCTGATCCTAAAGCTTTTACTTTTGTGCCCTGTCTCCTGCGGAGCCGCTATTCCCCATGGTCCTGACGGAGTCCCCAGCATCCACTACGGACTACGAGAAATAGAATTATCGGTAAGTAAATTCTTATTTTATTGCCATAATCATATATCGAATGGATTTTGACAATTTTGGCTGTAACTTTGCATCATCGTAATCGACACTGGAGTCAGAATCCATGTCGGTATCTGTGTCAACAATCTGGGATAGTGGGCGCTTATGATACCCTGACAGTCCCTGCAACATAGGATCAGGCATGGGTTGAGACCCTGACTGTCCCAAAGCTTCAGCCTTGACTAATCTTTTGTACAATGAGTTTACACTAGCATTTAAAGCATTCCACATATCCATCCAATCAGGTGTCAGCGAGGACACCACATTCATTTGCTCCCGCTCCTCTCTAATATAGCCTTCTTCCTCAGACATGTCGACACACGTGTACCGACACACCACACACACACAGGGAATGCTTTTTCTGAAGACAGTTTCCCCACAAGGCCCTTTGGAGAGACAGAGAGAGAGTATGCCAGCACACACCCCAGCGCTATATAACCCAGGAATAACACAGTAACTTAATGTTTGTCCAGTAGCGCTGCTGTATGTAATTTGCGCCGAATTTTGTGCCCCCTCTTTTCAACCATCTTCTCTACCGTGGTATAAGCAGGGGAGAGTCCGGGGAGCTTCCTCTCAGCGGTGCTGTGGAGAAAAAATGGCGCTGGTGAGTGCTGAGGGAGAAGCCCCGCCCCCTCGGCGGCGGGCTTCTGTCCCGCTTAAACTGTAAAATTGGCGGGGGCTCATACATATATACAGTGCCCAGCTGTTTATATGTTATATTTTTGCCAAAAAGAGGTTTATATTGCTGCCCAGGGTGCCCCCCCTGCGCCCTGCACCCTTACAGTGACCGGAGTATGTGAGGTGTATGGGAGCAATGGCGCACAGCTGCAGTGCTGTGCGTTACCTCAGTGAAGATCATGAACTCTGCGGAGCCCGTGTATCCCCATGGTCCTTACGGAGTCCCCAGCATCCTCTAGGACGTTAGAGAAACTAGGATTTTAATACCTACCGGTAAATCCTTTTCTCTTAGTCTGTAGAGGATGCTGGGCACCCGTCCCAGTGTGTACTGTGTCTGCAGTTATTAAATGGCCCTTAACTCCAGAACATTTATGTGGAGACAACTTTCCTGACTTGACCATCTTCCTTGGACGTTTTCCCCCTGTGTGACTGCTCCCCAGCCTCGGAGGGTTGCATCTGTGGTCCCTAGGATCCAGTGCTGGATCCCGAACCATCGCCCCTCTAGGAGGTGAGAACTGTGCAGCCACCAATGGAGTGAGATTCTGGTCTTGGAAGACAGGATTATCCTCCGGTGCATGTGTAGGTGGTATCCGGACCACTTGTCCTACAGGTCCCACTGGAACACTCTGGCATGGAACCTGCCAAACTGAATGGGCTCGTAGGCCACAACCATCTTCCCCAGCAACCAAATGCATTGATGGATTAACACTCTTGCTGGTTTCAGAATTTGTTTGACCAGACTCTGGATCTCCATAGCCTTTCCCCTGGAAGAAAACCTCTTCTGTGTCTAGTATGACTCCCAAAAACAACTACCGCGTCATTGGGACCAACTGCGATTTTGGCAAGTGTAGGAGCCAACCATGTTGTTGAAGAACTGTCAGGGAGACTGCAATGTTTTGCACCAACTGGTCCCTGGATCTCGCCTTTATCAGGAGATCATCCAAGTACGGGATAATTGTGACTCCTTGCTTGCGAAGGAGAACCATCATTTCCGCCATCACCCTGGTGAAAATCCTCGGAGCCGTGGACAGACCAAACGGCAATGTCTGAAATTGGTAATGACAATCCTGAATTGCAAACCTTAGGTAGCTTGATGCAGTGGCTAAATGGGAACATGTAAGTAGGCATCCTTTATGTCTACCAAAACCATGAAATCTCTTTCCTCCGGACTGGAGATCACTACCCTGAGAGATTCCATCTTGAAATTGAATTTCTTTAGGAAGAAATTGAGGGATTTCAGATTTTAGATTGGTCTGACTGAGCCGTCCGGCTTCGGGACCACGAAGAGGCTTGAATAAAAACCTTCTCCCTGCTGACTAAGGCCAATTTGAACAATCGGTGAGGGGGAACGTCTTGAAACCCCAGTTTGTACCCTTGGGACACTATTTGTAAAACCCACGAGTCCAGGTCCGAATGAATCCAGAACTGACTGAAGAGTTTTAGACGTGCCCCCACTGGTGTTGGCTCCTGCAAGAAAGCCCCAGCGTCATGCAGTGGATTTGGCAGAAGCAGAGGACAATCTCTGCTCCTGCGATCTTGAAGAGGCTACAGACCTCTTCCTTCTCCTTCCTCTACCTGCAAAGAAAGGGGAATCTTAACTTCTTGCATATCTATTGGGCCAAAATGACTGCGGTAGATAATGATGCGTCTTCATCCGTTGAGAGGGAACATAGGGCAAGAAGGTTGACTTACCTGCGGGAGCTGCCGAGATCAAATTAACTAGGCCGTCGCCAAACAAGGCTTCACCTTCATAGGGAAGAGACTCCCTTTCTTCTTGGAGTCAGCATCAGCATTCCCTTGGTGAATCCACAATGCCCTCCTATCCGAGACTGCCATGAAATTGGCCCGTGAACTCAAGAGTCCTATATCCCTTGCAGTCGTAAGTATGCTGCAGTGTCAACAGGCCAACTAAACCCTCCCCCCTCCTTTTACCCCATCACTTTGTCCAGTCCTTGTGGTCCATACTGTATTGCCATTATTATGCATGTTGCTGTGCTGGCCCTTTTCTGAATGTCCCTGCCACCGCCACCGAAGAGCTGGATAGCCCAGTATGAAAACCACCTGCCGGCCTCACTGACTGTCCGAGTCAAAGGCTCCATTTTTTTTTTAAAGATCCCTCTGCCAAGTTAAGGGGGGCTTAAGGGGGCCCCAGAGATATCAGTGTACTGGGGCCCAAGATTTCTGTTGCTGGCCCTGACCCTCAGGGGCGTATCTACCCCTTGGCCAGGATGTCACTTGCCAGGAGCACCATCCAGGTTTCAGTTGGGGGATTAGAGTTCATACAGTAATTAAATGTTTTCATATTGATAACTACATCTCCCAAGCATATACAGTGTGCTGGGGATGCTAACAAGCTTTATTTAAAAGTTTAAAAAACATTGCTTTTATAATTGCAATGGTTAAAAAGGGAGAGCTATAAATCAATTTATCAGTGAATGATCGCAGTTTGAGCCGTTACATTTTACTGAACCACCTATCCCTCCACACTCACTACCTGTCCTCAGGATACATTTACCATCCTGGCAGACGGTATACCGGCGGTCATTTGACCGATGTTGGAATCCTGACACCACTTGGGAGACTGGTGCCGGCACACAGACAGCCAACATCCCGAAGGTGAGTATTGGAGGGAGGGTTAGGAGTCGGACCAGGGGAGGTGGTGTAAGGGAAGGCACTAGGAGGGGGGGGGGGGTAGCCCTAGCTGCCACCCCCTGAGGGTTAGCCCTATCCGCCACCCCCCCAGAGGGTTAGTATTAGGATTGGGGATCATGTGACCTCTGGAATCCCGAGCGCCGGATGCCATACCCAACCCCCTTTACTTTTTCAGGCATTTCTATCTCTCCCTTGTGCTTTACTCTCTCTCTCTCTCTCTCCTTTGTTTAGAGCATCAGTTTCTGTAGTCCACTTATACCCTTATTTTTTCCAGTGTTTCACTAACTCTCTGATGTAATGAGGATGTATGGTCTAGAGGGATCAGTAATGCATAGTACTGTATAGAGGCGTCAGGGATGTAGCGTAGGGAATAGAGGCGTCAGGGATGTAGCGTAGGGAATAGAGGCGTCAGGGATGTAGCGTAGGGAATAGAGGCGTCAGGGATGTGGCGTAGGGAATAGAGGCGTCAGGGATGTGGCGTAGGGAATAGAGGCGTCAGGGATGTGGCGTAGGGAATAGAGGCGTCATGGATGTGGCGTAGGGAATAGAGGCGTCATGGATGTGGCGTAGGAAATAGAGGCATCAGGGATGTGGCGTAGGAAATAGAGGCGTCAGGGATGTGGCGTAGGAAATAGAGGCGTCAGGGATGTGGCGTAGGGAATAGAGGCGTCAGGGATGTGGCGTAGGGAATAGAGGCGTCAGGGATGTGGCGTAGGGAATAGAGGCATCAGGGATGTGGCGTAGGGAATAGAGGTGTCAGGGATGTAGCGTAGGGAATATAGGCATCAGGGATGTACTAGCAGGTATATAGAGGTCAGTGTACTGTAAAGAGTGGTCAGTAATGCAGTGATGGTTATAGAAAGGTCAGTGATGTAGTGTAGGGTATAGAGGGGTCAGTTATGTAGTGTGGGGTAAAGAGGGGTCAGTAAAGATACTAAGCTGAAGTACTTAGAACACTTCTTGAATTAAGACACAACCTGCAAGAAAAAGTATGCAATATGGGTGAAAAGGCAAATGTCAGAGGTCTGATACAAGTGACCAGCTCCATACCTTGCACCACATAGCGTTATGTTAAACTGGGATATGTTCTTTTTTGGTGTGTGTGTGTGTGTGTGTGTGTGTGTGTGTGTGTGTGTGTGTGTGTGTGTGTGTGTGTGTGTGTGTGTGGGGGTGTGTGTGTGGGGGTGTGTGGGTGCCAAAGGCTGCATGCCTTATTGCTCCTCCCCCATCCGGCTCCCAAGCACCTCTGCTGCCCAGTGATCCAGGAGCCTGCTGCTAGGAAGAAGTGGCCGAGCTTCAGCAAGCGAGTCTGGAAACTGGCGGAGGAAGTCATGATAACCAGATAATGGGGAGTGGAGAGCCAGTTCCAAGGTAATACTTTATACAGCTGGTTGAGATCCTGGTCGGTGGATATGGATTCCAAGAAAACCCTGGAGGTGCTTCCTTTCAAGGGAGACACTCTCTTTGGAGAAGACCTCAATAAGATTGTAGCTGATCTGGCTACTGCTAAAACAACTTGCCTACCTAGTATGACTCCTACCACGCAGAAGGCTAAAAGTACTTTTCCTTGGCCCTTTCATCGTCCAGGTAAAGCGTACCCATGGTCAGGCATACCCAAAGCAAGCTCATGCTTCCAGACCTGCCAAGCCCAGACTGAAGCAAGCCTGGGCTGCCCGTCAGCCTGCTTCCAAAACGGACAAGCCTGCCGCATGACGGGGCGGGCCTCCCTCTGGGGGATCCCAGGGTGGGGGGCCCGACTTCTAGGTTTGGCATAGAAAGGTATAATTCTAAGATAGAGAATTCTATTTGGAGCTCACCTTGTACTTTGTGAAGAAATAATCAGCATTGTGGCTGAGCAGATACATGTAGTGTGTGGCTGCAAACTGCATGGATCTGCTGCGTTGCAATGCTGGTACTTTTTTTTTTCAAAGTACCAATAGCTTCATATAATGTTAACAAATTTTATGCAGGATCAAATAGCTCAATGGGTAGGGTGTTTGATTAGAATTCAACAGGTTATAGGTTTGAAACCTGGGTATTGTAGTTTGAGATGTGTTATTTAATAAAGCATGTTATTCTGACTGCCGGCATCCTATCACCTGGGATATCATACTAAATAAATGGAGTTGATCAATTTATTTATTTTTTTTTATTAAACTAGGGACAATTTCCAGATACTTTTATTTATAACTGAGATTGCCCCCTGGAACTTCACATCAGTTGACAACTATGCATGAGTGGGCAGTGCTTGCCCTGGATCTGCCCACCCATTTGTGTGCCATCATAAAAGAAAGCATAACTGACAGTTATCCTGGGCGTACACTACACAATTATCTGTCAGGCTATCTATCCAGTCTGGATGGATGGAATAAAAATCTGGTAATGTATAGGAGCAAATGTCGATTAACCATTTGCTCCCAAACGCTAGAAAAGTGGTCAAAAATGGTCATTACACAAATTGGTTAAACCCAAAATTTAATCAATTTGTTTAGGGGACCATTTTTGTCCATTTTCTAGTGTTTGAGAGTAAATCGTTGATGGTCATTTGCTCACATAGATAACCGGATTTCTATTCCAATCAGCCAGTGTTGGAGAGATGGTCTGCCAGATTACATAATGCATACCAGAGCCATAACTAGACTTTTTAGTGCCCTGTGACAAAGAATTATATGCCCCCCCCCCCCCCCCCCCCCACTATTTTTGCAATATGGACAAAAGGCGCATGCCTCGTGGGGAAGGGGCATAACAAGATTGGTCTCAGAGAAAGCACATGAGATATGAAGATATATCTAGTATACTTGACACTCAATGGTTTGTGGTATTGCCGGGGGGCCCTCCTTAAATGCATATACAGTCACACATGGCTTGCTTGTGCAAATGGCATATCAGCAGTCAGCACTAACTGGTGACATGCCATTTGTACAAGTAAGCCATGTGTGACTAATATATAAACACACTTTATTAAATAACACCTCAAACTACCATACCCAGGATTCAAACCTATAACCTGTTGAATTCTAATCAAACACCCTACCCATTGAGCTACTTGATCCTGCATAAAAATTGTGAACATTATATGAAGCTATTGGTAATTTGCAAAAAAATATTATTAGCATTGCAACTCAGCAGATCAATGCAGTGTGCAGCCACACACTCCATATATCTGCTCAGCCACAATGCTGATTATTTCTTCACAAAGTACAAGGTGAGCTCCAAATAGAATTCTCTAGCTTAGATTATACCTTTCTATGCAAGGGTAAATAGCTCAATTGTTTGACTGCAATGCCACAGGAAATGGTTTGGATCCAAGACAGTGTGACTGAATAATAAAGAAACCTTAAGATGAGTTCATGAATGTTGTATAAGTATTAGTGAGAGAAGGGGTCAGGAGCATGCTAGGCTGCAAAAAATAAGGTAGGCTGCAAGTGAAAGTAATGATCTCCTATATATTTTCCCAGATCTGTCACTCTGTGTGGCTAACTCTGGGGGAAGTCACAGCAATGGGCGGAGACGGCATCTGCAGGACGATACACCAGTGCCAGCAGCAGACCGTAACAAAGTGACAGATTAGGGAGAATATATAGGAGGTAGGGAGGTGGCCATGGTACATGGCTGACCAAGGGACACTAGCTCATGTACCCCTTTACCACTGAGGCTAGCCACCAAGGATGGACCTGTCACCAGTGCACATGCAATAACCTCTTCTGCTGCCCTCTTTGCAACTCAGATTGCCCAGTGCTCCCCTTCGCTAACAGTCCACAAAGTTTCCCCATTTCACGATCTGCCTCCTCACCGCCACTTTCATCTCTACAGCACACGCGCATATCATACAAGATCCCATCATGCGTACGTAGGTCTGAAATGCCAGAGGGAGGTTGGGGGGAGATTGGCATGCGCCAGCAACACCACACAGCTCACTGTGACCACAGTGGAGAGGCGCTGCAACAGGACAATACACCAACCTCGGAGCAAGGAACTGCGTCGGTCAGGAGGAGAACTATTTCAATAGCATAAAAAGGTTAGTGCGTCCCACCCTATGGACACCAGACTCATCAAGTCACTGTTGCCAGAGTCTCATACAATGACTCTGAACCTCTAAGCACACTATTTGACTGTCCACACCCTGCTGTGCCTATTACCCATCTCCTCCACCACCCTCAACACTGACCCACACATCATTCACCCACAAAGATACAATAAAGGTAGTTTGGATAAATTAGCTAAATGAAATGGATTTAACCAATTTATCTAAATGACCATTTTTGGATGTTTTCCAGTGTTTGTGAGCAAATGGTCAATTGTCATTTGCTGCCACATATTAGCA
Source organism: Pseudophryne corroboree (assembly GCF_028390025.1). Lineage (NCBI taxonomy): Eukaryota > Metazoa > Chordata > Amphibia > Anura > Myobatrachidae > Pseudophryne > Pseudophryne corroboree. The sequence goes on from NC_086446.1 coordinate 138,070,993, forward strand.
TAATTTTGTTTCAACTAGAAAAAAAAAATTGGACAGATAATCTAAGTGTGGATCCAGTTTAAAGGTCCGTATTCACGGCCCGATTTTGGGGAGAGATGTGTGCTGAGCGAACTGCTCAGCACACATCTCTCCCCCCGCTCAGCACAGCGTGATGTGTGCTGAGCGTACGGGGGTGGGGGGGGGCGCTCATTTCACCCACTGTGTAGGGCATTCTGTGTGTATCCAGCTTAACAGGTGTGAGCATCATACAACTACTGACTTGCGAGTAACTATACAGCAGCTCCATACCTTGTGACTTGAAGAAACACCAGTTAACCCCGGGAATGCTGCAGTCAAAGCAACAATTCCTCTTCTTACATTCCGCTGCACTTATTGTGGGGTAGCCGCAATCCCTTCTGCTGTACGGTTCCACATTACATTGTTTCTTGTCACTTCCTGTTGATGCAGTAAGGAAACATCCAGGAATTACAGCAGCTTAGTTTTTTTTTTTTTTTTAACTGGTGCAATTTAGCTAAAACAGCTAACAGGAAATTTCCACTTAAATGGTATTTTCTAATCTTATCTGACCATGACTAAGAATAAAGGATACACAAGATAAACTCTTATAGCTATGGACCTTATCCATGTTTAAGCTCCATCAAATCTGTAATCAATAGCACTACATGCTCCCACTCTACCACTGTACTGTATACTCTACCTGTGTTTTTAAGGTAAAAACACCATTTAACCCCAGTGACACTTGAATTAAAGCAGCAGCCTCTATAATAGCATTCTTTAGCATTAATCACAGGAAATCTGCAATCTTCACGCTCTTTGATAGCCATGCTACATTGCTGTTTACTTGGATGGAGCAGAGAGCACAACATCAGGACATAGGAAATATTACAATGCATGATAAGAAAGGTGTGAGCTCTACAGCAAGGCCTCTAACCCTTTGCCAGTGCAAAATACATAGGGCTTAACTCAGATCTGATCACAGCAGCAAATTTATTAGCTAAAACCATGTACACTGCAGGGGGGGGGGGTGTATAATATGTGCAGAGAGAGTTAGATTTTGGTGCGGTGTGTTCAAACTGAAATCTAAATTGCAGTGTAAAATCAAAATAGCCAGTATTTACCCTGCACACAAACAATATAACCCACCTAAATCTCTCTGCAAATGTTATATCTGCCCCCCCCCCCCATCCCTGCAGTGCACATGGTTTTGCCCACTAGCTAACAAATTTGCTGCATCTGGGAATTACAGCATCTTAATATTTCTTTTTACAGAAGGTTCAGCAAATTAAATTATTTAGTGAAATACTGTAATCATAACAGTTACAGGGATATTGTAGGTAGATTTATTGTCAGTGGATAAATGTAAAAATTAAACCCTTAGGCATAGTTCCCAAATGCTGTCATTGCAATCCAGATTTTAAGGATATCATGCTTGAGCACAGGTGACTTAATTAGAACTTCGGTCAATGTGAATTAACCATTGGACTCAACCATGGTTATCCTTAAAACCCAGGGGTCTATTTAAGATCGATCTTAATCGATGTTGGGCTTCCAGGTTGAAAAAAAAACACACATTTACTAACATTTTAAAATTTATATAAAAAATCATCTGTTCGTAAATGCAGTGCACATGGTTTTGCCCAACTGCTAACAAAAATCCTGCTGCGATCAACTCAGAATTACCCCCCATGGCCCTCATTCCGAGTTGTTCGCTCGCAAGCTGCTTTTAGCAGCATTGCACACGCTAAGCCACCGCCTACTGGGAGTGAATCTTAGCATCTTAAAATTGCGAACGAAAGATTTGCAATATTGCGATAAGACATCTCTGTGCAGTTTCTGAGTAGCTCGAGACTTACTCTGCCAGTGCGATCAGTTCAGTGCTTGTCGTTCCTGGTTTGACGTCACAAACACACCCAGCGTTCGCCCAGACACTCCTCCGTTTCTCCAGCCATTACCGCGTTTTTCCCAGAAACGGTAGCATTTTTTCCCACACGCCCCTAAAACGGTCTGTTTCCGCCCAGAAACACCCACTTCCTGTCAATCACATTACGATCACCAGAACGATGAAAAAACCGTGAGTAATATTCCTAACTGCATAGCAAATTTACTTGGCGCAGTCGCAGTGCGAACATTGCGCATGCGCATTAAGCTGAAAATCGCTGCGATGCGAAGAAAATTACCGAGCGAACAACTCGGAATGACCACCTATGTGCACTGCAGGGAAGGCAGATTTAACATGTGCAGAGAGAGTTAGATTTGGGTGTGGTCTGTTCAATCTGCAATCTAATTTGCAGTGTAAAAATAAAGCAGTCAGTATTTACCCTGCACAGAAACAAAATAACTCACCCAAATCTAACTCTTTCTGCACATGTTATATCTGCCTCCCCTGCAGTACACATGGTTTTGCCCAACTGCTAACAAAATTCCTGCTGCGATCAACTTGGAATTACCCCCATCGAATTACCCCCATTTTCACACTGCTCGTGTATATAAGACATAGGGCCTAATTCAGTTTGGATCGTAATACGCGTTCCAACCGCAAAAACTATGAAGAGGATGGGGGCATATACGCAGGGTCCATCCTGTGCGTGTGCCTACATTTTCTCCGGGTGCCCCGCAGAAAATGCGAATGCCTCTGCCTGTCAATCAGTAGAGGGCGTACCTTCGCAGGTATATCGCGATCATGAGCCATGTCTCCCATTTTTGTCATTATAGGTGATCTGTGAGCTGCTGGCCATGCCCCAGCCCCTCTGTCTCCCGTGAATAGACATTGAGGCTTATTCAGACCAGATCGCTTCAATTTATTTTCACCCAGCGGGCAATCAGGTCTGCACATGCGTATGCGCCACAATGCGTAAGTGCGACGGTCCGGAGATCACAAGAAGATTGACAAGAAGAGGGTGTTTGTGTGGGTGGCAACTGAATGTTTCTAGGGAGTGTCCGGAAAAACCCTGGAGGGACCGGGCGTTTTGTGGGAGGATTTGTGACGTCACCTCAATGGCTGAGTAAGTGCTGAGCTGTGCAGCTCTTGTGCACATGTGATCACACACCTGCACAGCAAATTTTCCCTTCCGCTGTAGGCGGCAACTACCTGATTACAGGGATGCAAAAAACACACCCTAGCGATCAGGTCTGAATTACCCACAATGTGCATATTTGCAGAGCAACAAGCTACAGGGAGCCATCCCCCCCCCCCCCCGTTCCCCATGACTATGGGACACTGCGGCCCCCACAGGGGGGGGGGGGGTTGTTTGGGTTAGCTGGACATTCCCAAAAAAAGTGACTGTCCTGCAAAAATTGGTATAGTTGGGAGGTATGTTCAAATACATTTATTGTTTTGCATGCAGGGTAAATACTGGCTTCTTTGACATTTAGCCACAAATGCTGCACAGCTGAATTACAGTATTACACTGCAATTAACAGTTATGCTAGGACATTCCCCCTCCCAAATCTACCTCTCTCTGCATGTTACATCTGTCCCACAGTGGCGTGCGGTGAGGTCAGTGGCTAGTGAGGCACTACAGCCATAATTTCCGCCGAATCCTGCCGATGACCCTTAGCCAATGCCCGCTACTGCCTCTGAGCCGATACCCGCTGCCACCGCCAATGGCTTACAAACTCTCCCACAATCAACTGACCCAGCCCTCCACCACTAATTTCTATCTCAGTCCGATGCCGCCAATGCCCGCTGCCTGCCTGCTCATTGTTCTTGTTATATATTATACATTTTTAAAGAGAAAAAAAATGAGTGTTTGGGACTGGGAAGGGTGAGGGAGGAGGACATGAATGCAATTTTGTTGTCCAGGGCTTCCATTAACTTAAAGGAGAAGGGTCTGAATGGGTTAAAAAAAATGCGTGAGGTCCCCCCTCCTTAGTATAACCAGCCTCGGGCTCTTTGAGCCGGTCCTGGTTATTTAAATACTGGGGGGAAAATTGGACAGGGGTTCCCCGTATTTAGACAACCAGCACCGGGCTCTTAGAACGGTCCAGGTTCCAAAAATACGTGGGACAAAAGATGTAGGGGTCCCCCATATTTTTAAAACCAGCACCGGGCTCCACTAGCCAGAGAGATAATGCCACAGCCGGGGGACACTTTTATGTAGGTCCCTGCGGCCCTGGCATTACCCCTCCAACTAGTCACCCCTGGCCGGGGTTCCCTGGAGGAGTGGGGACCCCTTAAATCAAGAGGTTCCTCCCCTCGAGGCACCCAAGGGCCAGAGGTAAAGCCCGAGGCTGTCCCCAGCACCCCTGGGTGGTGGGTGCCGGGCTGATAGCCATGTGTGTAAAAAAATAATATTGTTTTTTGTTGTTGTGGAACTACAAGGCCCAGCAAGCCTCCCCCGCTTGCTGGTACTTGGAGAACCTCAAGTACCAGCAGGCGGGGAAATAACGGGCTTGCTGGTACCTGTAGTTCTACAACAACAAAAAATACCCAAATAAAAACACAAACACACACAGCGTGACAGTAAAATTATTGAGACAGGCTGTAGCATGTGGGTGCATGTAACCCTATAAAAGTGATGGATTGGGTGACTATTACAATACCCACTGTTGCTGTCTGAAAAATTATGGATTTATAGATTGCTCTGCCGAGACATGTTTTTTTTCTAAAATGCACCACAGGTATGGATGGATAGTATACTTGACGACACAGAGGTAGGTAGAGCAGTGGCCTACTGTACCGTACTGCTATATATTATATTATTTATTATTATTATTATCCTTTATTTATATGGCGCCACAAGGGTTCCGCAGTGCCCAATTACAGAGTACATAAACAAATAATCAAACAGGAAAACAGCAACTTACAGTTGACGACAATATAGGACAAGTACAGGGTAAATAAACATAGCTACATCAGCAGATGACACTGGAATAAGTATCAGGTGGCAGAAGACTGCTGGATTTGGTGCAGCTGAAGATTATTAAAGTAAGAAAAGAGTAAGCACATGAGGGAAGAGGGCCCTGCTCGTGAGAGCTTACATTCTAAAAGGGAGGGGTAGACAGACAGGGGTGAGACAGATGGGGTACATAGAGAGCGTGGAACAGAGGTTTAGGATGAGATTTGTCTGGGTTTGGTGAAGAAGTGGGTTTTGAGAGCCCGTTTGAAGTTTTGTAGAGAGGTGGAGAGTCTGAGGGGGAGAGGTAGGGAATTCCAGAGAAGTGGTGCAGCACGTGAAAAATCTTGGAGGTAGGAGTGGGAGGAAGTAATCCATAGGCAGGAGTCGGTGTGCATTAGCAGAGCGAAGAGGACGGGTGGGAGTGTAAAGCGAGATAAGATCAGAGATGTAGATGGGAGAGGAGTGGGTGAGGGCTTTGTAAGCAAGTGTGAGAAGCTTGAAATGGATTCTGAAAGGGAAGGGGAGCCAGTGAAGGACTAGTAAGAGAGGAGAGGTGGACGTAGTGCGTTTGGTGAGGAAAATGAGCCGGGAAGCAGCATTGAGGATAGATTGGAGTGGAGAGAGGTATTTGTCAGGAATGCCAGTCAGGAAGAGATTACAGCAGTCCAGTCTGGAGATGACCAGTGAGTGGATAAGAGTCTTAGTAGCATCCTGGGTCAGAAAGGGTCTGATCCTGGAAATATTTTTTAGATGAAAACGGCAGGTTTGTGAGAGGTGCTGAATGTGTGGTTTGAAGGAGAGGGAGGAGTCAAGGATTACTCCAAGACAGCGCACTTGGGGGGTAGAGGAGATAGTAGTGCCATCAATAGATAATGAGATTGTAGGAGGTGAGGTTATGCGGGAGGGAGGGAAGATGATCAGCTCGGTCTTAGACATGTTAAGTTTAAGAAAGAGCTGGGACATCCAGGAAGAGATAGCAGAGAGACAGTTGGAGATACGAGTGAGGAGAGTAGGGGAGAGGTCTGGAGAGGAAAGATAGATTTGAGTGTCATCAGCATAGAGATGATATTGGAAACCAAAAGAACTAATGAGCTTACTTAGTGAGGACGTATAGAGAGAGAAGAGAAGAGGACCAAGGACAGAACCTTGGGGTACCCCTACAGTTAGTGGAAGTGAGGGGGAGGTGGAGTCATGAGAGGAGACAGAGAATGAACGGTCAGAAAGGTAGGACGACAACCAAGAGAGGGCTGTGTTACGCAGACCAATGGAGTGAAGGATTTGCAGTAGGAGAGGATGGTCCACAGTGTCAAAAGCAGCAGAGAGATCAAGTAGAATAAGTAGAGAGTAGTGTCCCTTAGATTTAGCAGCATGGAGGTCATTGCATACTTTTGTAAGGGCAGTTTCAGTGGAGTGGAGAGGACGGAAGCAAGACTGGAATGGGTCAAGCAGTGAGTGTGAGGAAAGAAAGGAAGTAAGGCGGTTGTAGACAATACGCTCAAGGAGTTTGGAGGCAAAAGGGAGGAGAGAGATGGGTCGGTAGTTGGAGAGAGTGTTTGGATCAAGGGTAGGTTTTTTAAGAATAGGAGAGATGAGAGCGTGCTTGAAGGCAGAGGGGACAGTGCCTGATGAGAGGGAGAGATTGAGAAGGTGGGAAAGATGGGAAAAAGCAGAAGAAGAGAGGTGGCAAAGGAGGCAGGAGGGGATTGGGTCAAGTGGGGAGGTGGTGAGGGGACAGGAACGAATGAGGGCCATGACTTCCTCTCCAGATGCATGGGAGAAAGATGACAGAGTTGGTGCGAGGGATGGGGAGGGTTCGTAAGGGTTGCGAGAAGGCTGGTTACTGATAGTCTGGTGTGATGTGATGTCCTGACGTATGGAGTCAATTTTGGATGTGAAGTAAGTGGCAAAGTCAAGAGCAGAGAGTGAGGAAGGGAGATGAGGTGGAGGTGGGCAGAGGAGTGAGTTGAGAGTGGCAAAGAGGCGCCGGGGGTTGGAAGACTGGGAGGAGATGAGGTTCTTGAAGTATGACTGTTTAGCAAGAGAAAGGGCAGCACTGAAGGATGAGAGCATAAGTTTGAAATGGAGGAAGTCTGCCTTAGAGCGTGATTTCCTCCAGTGTCGCTCAGCCGTACGTGAGCATTTTTGCAGATATCTGGTGCATTTGGTGTGCCAGGGTTGAGGTGTTAATTAGAGATGAGCGGGTTCGGTTACTCTGAATCCGAACCCGCACGAACTTCATGTTTTTTTCACGGGTCCGAGCAGACTCGGATCCTCCCGCCTTGCTCGGTTAACCCGAGCGCGCCCGAACGTCATCATGACGCTGTCGGATTCTCGCGAGACTCGGATTCTATATAAGGAGCCGCGCGTCGCCGCCATTTTCACACGTGCATTGAGATTGATAGGGAGAGGACGTGGCTGGCGTCCTCTCCATTTAGATTAGGGTTGAGAGAGAGAGAGATTGACCTGAGGCTGTGATACTGTAGAAGAGAGTGCAGAGTTTAGTGACTGACGACCACAGTGACCACCAGACAGTGCAGTTGTTTGTTTTATTTAATATATCCGTTCTCTGCCTGAAAAAAACGATACACACAGTGACTCAGTCACATACCATATCTGTGTGCACTGCTCAGCCCAGTGTGCTGCATCAATGTATATATATATCTGACTGTGCTCAGCTCACACAGCTTATAATTGTGGGGGAGACTGGGGAGCACTGCAGTGCCAGTTATAGGTTATAGCAGGAGCCAGGAGTACATAATATTATATTAAAATTAAACAGTGCACACTTTTGCTGCAGGAGTGCCACTGCCAGTGTGACTAGTGACCAGTGACCTGACCACCAGTATATATAATATTAGTAGTATACTATCTCTTTATCAACCAGTCTATATTAGCAGCAGACACAGTACAGTGCGGTAGTTCACGGCTGTGGCTACCTCTGTGTCGGCACTCGGCAGCCCGTCCATAATTGTATATACCACCTAACCGTGGTTTTTTTTTCTTTCTTTATAGTCATACTAGTTACGAGTATACTATCTCTTTATCAACCAGTCTATATTAGCAGCAGACACAGTACAGTGCGGTAGTTCACGGCTGTGGCTACCTCTGTGTCGGCACTCGGCAGCCCGTCCATAATTGTATATACCACCTAACCGTGGTTTTTTTTTCTTTCTTTATACATACATACTAGTTACGAGTATACTATCTCTTTATCAACCAGTCTATATTAGCAGCAGACACAGTACAGTGCGGTAGTTCACGGCTGTGGCTACCTCTGTGTCGGCACTCGGCAGCCCGTCCATAATTGTATATACCACCTAACCGTGGTTTTTTTTTTCTTTCTTTATACATACATACTAGTTACGAGTATACTATCTCTTTATCAACCAGTCTATATATTAGCAGCAGACACAGTACAGTGCGGTAGTTCACGGCTGTGGCTACCTCTGTGTCGGCACTCGGCAGCCCGTCCATAATTGTATATACCACCTAACCGTGGTTTTTTTTTCTTTCTTTATACATACATACTAGTTACGAGTATACTATCTCTTTATCAACCAGTCTATATTAGCAGCAGACACAGTACAGTGCGGTAGTTCACGGCTGTGGCTACCTCTGTGTCGGCACTCGGCAGCCCGTCCATAATTGTATATACCACCTAACCGTGGTTTTTTTTTCTTTCTTTATACATACATACTAGTTACGAGTATACTATCTCTTTATCAACCAGTCTATATATTAGCAGCAGACACAGTACAGTGCGGTAGTTCACGGCTGTTGCTACCTCTGTGTCGTCACTCGGCAGCCCGTCCATAATTGTATATACCACCTAACCGTGGTTTTTTTTTCTTTCTTTATACATACATACTAGTTACGAGTATACTATCTCTTTATCAACCAGTCTATATATTAGCAGCAGACACAGTACAGTGCGGTAGTTCACGGCTGTGGCTACCTCTGTGTCGGCACTCGGCAGCCCGTCCATAATTGTATATACCACCTAACCGTGGTTTTTTTTTCTTTCTTTATACATACATACTAGTTACGAGTATACTATCTCTTTATCAACCAGTCTATATTAGCAGCAGACACAGTACAGTGCGGTAGTTCACGGCTGTGGCTACCTCTGTGTCGGCACTCGGCAGCCCGTCCATAATTGTATATACCACCTAACCGTGGTTTTTTTTTCTTTCTTTATACATACATACTAGTTACGAGTATACTATCTCTTTGTCAACCAGTCTATATATTAGCAGCAGACACAGTACAGTGCGGTAGTTCACGGCTGTGGCTACCTCTGTGTCGGCACTCGGCAGCCCGTCCATAATTGTATATACCACCTAACCGTGGTTTTTTTTTCTTTCTTTATACATACATACTAGTTACGAGTATACTATCTCTTTATCAACCAGTCTATATTAGCAGCAGACACAGTACAGTGCGGTAGTTCACGGCTGTGGCTACCTCTGTGTCTGCACTCGGCAGGCAGTCCGTCCATAATTGTATACCACCTAACCGTGGTTTTTTTTTCTTTCTTCTTTATACATACATACATAGTTACATAGACATCTCTTTATCAACCAGTCTATATTAGCAGCAGACACAGTACAGTACGGTAGTTCACGGCTGTGGCTACCTCTGTGTCTGCACTCGGCAGGCAGTCCATAATTGTATACTAGTATCCATCTCCATTGTTTACCTGAGGTGCCTTTTAGTTGTGCCTATTAAAATATGGAGAACAAAAATGTTGAGGTTCCAAAATTAGGGAAAGATCAAGATCCACTTCCACCTCGTGCTGAAGCTGCTGCCACTAGTCATGGCCGAGACGATGAAATGCCAGCAACGTCGTCTGCCAAGGCCGATGCCCAATGTCATAGTACAGAGCATGTCAAATCCAAAACACCAAATATCAGAAAAAAAAGGACTCCAAAACCTAAAATAAAATTGTCGGAGGAGAAGCGTAAACTTGCCAATATGCCATTTACGACACGGAGTGGCAAGGAACGGCTGAGGCCCTGGCCTATGTTCATGGCTAGTGGTTCAGCTTCACATGAGGATGGAAGCACTCAGCCTCTCGCTAGAAAAATGAAAAGACTCAAGCTGGCAAAAGCAGCACAGCAAAGAACTGTGCATTCTTCGAAATCCCAAATCCACAAGGAGAGTCCAATTGTGTCGGTTGCGATGCCTGACCTTCCCAACACTGGACGTGAAGAGCATGCGCCTTCCACCATTTGCACGCCCCCTGCAAGTGCTGGAAGGAGCACCCGCAGTCCAGTTCCTGATAGTCAGATTGAAGATGTCAGTGTTGAAGTACACCAGGATGAGGAGGATATGGGTGTTGCTGGCGCTGGGGAGGAAATTGACCAGGAGGATTCTGATGGTGAGGTGGTTTGTTTAAGTCAGGCACCCGGGGAGACACCTGTTGTCCGTGGGAGGAATATGGCCGTTGACATGCCAGGTGAAAATACCAAAAAAATCAGCTCTTCGGTGTGGAGGTATTTCACCAGAAATGCGGACAACAGGTGTCAAGCCGTGTGTTCCCTTTGTCAAGCTGTAATAAGTAGGGGTAAGGACGTTAACCACCTCGGAACATCCTCCCTTATACGTCACCTGCAGCGCATTCATAATAAGTCAGTGACAAGTTCAAAAACTTTGGGTGACAGCGGAAGCAGTCCACTGACCAGTAAATCCCTTCCTCTTGTAACCAAGCTCATGCAAACCACCCCACCAACTCCCTCAGTGTCAATTTCCTCCTTCCCCAGGAATGCCAATAGTCCTGCAGGCCATGTCACTGGCAATTCTGACGATTCCTCTCCTGCCTGGGATTCCTCCGATGCATCCTTGCGTGTAACGCCTACTGCTGCTGGCGCTGCTGTTGTTGCTGCTGGGAGTCGATGGTCATCCCAGAGGGGAAGTCGTAAGCCCACTTGTACTACTTCCAGTAAGCAATTGACTGTTCAACAGTCCTTTGCGAGGAAGATGAAATATCACAGCAGTCATCCTGCTGCAAAGCGGATAACTGAGGCCTTGACAACTATGTTGGTGTTAGACGTGCGTCCGGTATCCGCCGTTAGTTCACAGGGAACTAGACAACTTATTGAGGCAGTGTGCCCCCGTTACCAAATACCATCTAGGTTCCACTTCTCTAGGCAGGCGATACCGAGAATGTACACGGACGTCAGAAAAAGACTCACCAGTGTCCTAAAAAATGCAGTTGTACCCAATGTCCACTTAACCACGGACATGTGGACAAGTGGAGCAGGGCAGGGTCAGGACTATATGACTGTGACAGCCCACTGGGTAGATGTATGGACTCCCGCCGCAAGAACAGCAGCGGCGGCACCAGTAGCAGCATCTCGCAAACGCCAACTCTTTCCTAGGCAGGCTACGCTTTGTATCACCGCTTTCCAGAATACGCACACAGCTGAAAACCTCTTACGGCAACTGAGGAAGATCATCGCGGAATGGCTTACCCCAATTGGACTCTCCTGTGGATTTGTGGCATCGGACAACGCCAGCAATATTGTGTGTGCATTAAATATGGGCAAATTCCAGCACGTCCCATGTTTTGCACATACCTTGAATTTGGTGGTGCAGAATTTTTTAAAAAACGACAGGGGCGTGCAAGAGATGCTGTCGGTGGCCAGAAGAATTGCGGGACACTTTCGGCGTACAGGCACTACGTACAGAAGACTGGAGCACCACCACAAACTACTGAACCTGCCCTGCCATCATCTGAAGCAAGAAGTGGTAACGAGGTGGAATTCAACCCTCTATATGCTTCAGAGGTTGGAGGAGCAGCAAAAGGCCATTCAAGCCTATACAATTGAGCACGATATAGTAGGTGGAATGCACCTGTCTCAGGCGCAGTGGAGAATGATTTCAACGTTGTGCAATGTTCTGATGCCCTTTGAACTTGCCACACGTGAAGTCAGTTCAGACACTGCCAGCCTGAGTCAGGTCATTCCCCTCATCAGGCTTTTGCAGAAGAAGCTGGAGACATTGAAGGAGGAGCTAACACGGAGCGATTCCGCTAGGCATGTGGGACTTGTGGATGGAGCCCTTAATTCGCTTAACAAGGATTCACGGGTGGTCAATCTGTTGAAATCAGAGCACTACATTTTGGCCACCGTGCTCGATCCTAGATTTAAAGCCTACCTTGGATCTCTCTTTCCGGCAGACACAAGTCTGCTGGGGTTGAAAGACCTGCTGGTGACAAAATTGTCAAGTCAAGCGGAACGCGACCTGTCAACATCTCCTCCTTCACATTCTCCCGCAACTGGGGGTGCGAGGAAAAGGCTCAGAATTCCGAGCCCACCCGCTGGCGGTGATGCAGGGCAGTCTGGAGCGACTGCTGATGCTGACATCTGGTCCGGACTGAAGGACCTGACAACGATTACGGACATGTCGTCTACTGTCACTGCATATGATTCTCTCAACATTGATAGAATGGTGGAGGATTATATGAGTGACCGCATCCAAGTAGGCACGTCACACAGTCCGTACTTATACTGGCAGGAAAAAGAGGCAATTTGGAGGCCCTTGCACAAACTGGCTTTATTCTACCTAAGTTGCCCTCCCACAAGTGTGTACTCCGAAAGAGTGTTTAGTGCCGCCGCTCACCTTGTCAGCAATCGGCGTACGAGGTTACATCCAGAAAATGTGGAGAAGATGATGTTCATTAAAATGAATTATAATCAATTCCTCCGCGGAGACATTGACCAGCAGCAATTGCCTCCACAAAGTACACAGGGAGCTGAGATGGTGGATTCCAGTGGGGACGAATTGATAATCTGTGAGGAGGGGGATGTACACGGTGATATATCGGAGGGTGATGATGAGGTGGACATCTTGCCTCTGTAGAGCCAGTTTGTGCAAGGAGAGATTAATTGCTTCTTTTTTGGGGGGGGTCCAAACCAACCCGTTATATCAGTCACAGTCGTGTGGCAGACCCTGTCACTGAAATGATGGGTTGGTTAAAGTGTGCATGTCCTGTTTTGTTTATACAACATAAGGGTGGGTGGGAGGGCCCAAGGACAATTCCATCTTGCACCTCTTTTTTCTTTTCTTTTTCTTTGCATCATGTGCTGATTAGGGAGGGTTTTTTGGAAGGGACATCCTGCGTGACACTGCAGTGCCACTCCTAAATGGGCCCGGTGTTTGTGTCGGCCACTAGGGTCGCTAATCTTACTCACACAGTCAGCTACCTCATTGCGCCTCTTTTTTTCTTTGCGTCATGTGCTGTTTGGGGAGGGTTTTTTGGAAGGGACATCCTGCGTGACACTGCAGTGCCACTCCTAGATGGGCCCGGTGTTTGTGTCGGCCACTAGGGTCGCTAATCTTACTCACACAGCTACCTCATTGCGCCTCTTTTTTTCTTTGCGTCATGTGCTGTTTGGGGAGGGTTTTTTGGAAGGGACATCCTGCGTGACACTGCAGTGCCACTCCTAGATGGGCCCGGTGTTTGTGTCGGCCACTAGGGTCGCTAATCTTACTCACACAGCTACCTCATTGCGCCTCTTTTTTTCTTTGCGTCATGTGCTGTTTGGGGAGGGTTTTTTGGAAGGGCCATCCTGCGTGACACTGCAGTGCCACTCCTAGATGGGCCCGGTGTTTGTGTCGGCCACTAGGGTCGCTAATCTTACTCACACAGCTACCTCATTGCGCCTCTTTTTTTCTTTGCGTCATGTGCTGTTTGGGGAGGGTTTTTTGGAAGGGACATCCTGCGTGACACTGCAGTGCCACTCCTAGATGGGCCCGGTGTTTGTGTCGGCCACTAGGGTCGCTTATCTTACTCACACAGCGACCTCGGTGCAAATTTTAGGACTAAAAATAATATTGTGAGGTGTGAGGTATTCAGAATAGACTGAAAATGAGTGTAAATTATGGTTTTTGAGGTTAATAATACTTTGGGATCAAAATGACCCCCAAATTCTATGATTTAAGCTGTTTTTTAGTGTTTTTTGAAAAAAACACCCGAATCCAAAACACACCCGAATCCGACAAAAAAAATTCGGTGTGGTTTTACCAAAACGCGTTCGAACCCAAAACACGGCCGCGGAACCGAACCCAAAACCAAAACACAAAACCCGAAAAATTTCAGGCGCTCATCTCTAGGTTAATTTGTGAGGGTGAATAGTGGTTGGTGGAGCAACAGAGTCAAGAGCAGAAGTAAGGGAAGCATTGTATGTGGAAGTGGCTTGTTCAGGGCATGAGAGAGAGAGAATAGGAGAGAGAAGTGAGTCAAACAGGGAGGAAAGGAATGTGGTGTCAATAGCTTCAATGTTACGCTTAGTGATGGTAGCCTTAGGAGGTAGAGATGGGGAAGTCGAGAGAGATAGGTTGAAGGAGAGCAGGTGGTGGTCAGAGAGGGGAAATGGGGAGTTGGAAAAATCAGAAATATCACAGCGGTGAGTGAAGACTAGATCCAGTGAGCTCCCATTCACATGGGAGGGTGAGGAGGTCCACTGGGAGAGACCAAGTGAAGAGGTGAGGTTAAGGAGTTTAGAGGCAGGGGATTGTGTGGGGATGTCAATAGGGATGTTGAAATCGCCTAGGATAATGGTGGGAATGTCAGAAGAGAGGAAGTGAGGAAGCCAGGAAGCAAAGTTGTCGATTAATTTGGAAGCAGTGCCAGGGGGGCGGTAAATGACAGCTACTCTAAGATGGACTGGTTGGAAGAGGCATATGGCGTGGACCTCAAATGTAGAGAATATAAGGGATGGTTCTGGTGGTATGAGTTGGTAGGAGTAACTAGAAGGTAAAAGGACCCCAACACCACCCCCATGGCGACCCCCAGGTCAGGGTGTGTGTGTGAATGTAAGGCCCCCAGCAGAGAGAGCAGCAGCAGAAGTAGTGTCAGAGGGCGTAATCCAAGTTTCAGTAATGGCTAGCAGGTGTAGGGAGTTGGAAATGAAAAGGTCATGAGTGGGGACCAGTTTGTTATAAACAGATCTGGCATTCCAGAGGGCACAGGATAGGGGGTATGAGTTTGTGGGAGAGATGTGAATTAGATTTTCAGGGTTGCTGTAGCGATGAGGTGGGATTAACTTTGAGGGCAGGGATGATGAGAGAGTAGTGATGGTACGGGTGCCTGAGCTAGGAGGGGAAACTGCAGGAGGTGGGCAGGGAGGGAGGTCAGTGTGATGTGGATGGGGGTGTGGGGAGGTGACAGGGAAGGGAGAGAGGGAGCAGGGCTGAGTTGTGGGGTAGCAGGACCATGGGGCAGAGGTGAATGAAAGTGGGGTAACAGGAAAGGTGGGGGAAGAAAACAGAGGGATGGAGGGGAGACAGAGGAGGGGAGAGAGGAGGAGGTGGAGGAGACTAGGGGGGAAGGCTAAAGATACATTATTAGGTAGACACTGAGTGATGTGGGGAGTATAAGAAAACCTTGACATAGTGTTAAGTAGGTAAATAGGTTGAGGGAAAGTGGAAGTAGGAGAGGAGACTGTAAGGCAATCCGAGCAGAAGAATTGCAGAAATGCAGGTGAGAAAAGCAGTGTAGGCTCAAGGGGTGTAGATTTAGTATGAAATGAGTCAAAAGCGTAGATAAAGTGGGTGCAGAAAAGTATTTGGAGTGTAAGAAATGAAAGGATTGTGAGAGGTTTAAGAAGCAATGGTAATTATGTTAGATGTTTTAAGTGTTTGCAGGTAAAATTGCATTGGTGCAGCTGTGCTTAAAAAACAAAATTACAATAATACAGATACAGGCATTTGTAGGTGAAATGGATGGTTTATGAAATGTCCAACTAAGGTAGTTCTGTGCTATGTAATCAGATGCAACAATCAGGAGGTGAGTGATCTGAGGAGTAAGTGACTCACATTTGTTATTAGTTCTTCAGTTTTCTTTGTTTTGTTAGATTGGTGTGCTTCTGTTTTCCTTCTTTTTCACTTCGATTGAACGCTGATTGAACACTGCTGTTATGTGTCAATTTTATCACGCTTTGATAAAAATGCACGCTTAGATCAATAAATGCACAGCCAAATGGCTTTGCACAGCCTACACCATTGGACTTAAGTAGAAGACTATCACAAGTGAAACCAATAATTGAAATCTGTAACCACACCCCACCCCCTCAAATGCCAGGCAATAAATTACCGTAAAAACAACAACCAGGCATTCCACAAAGATTAAACTGGGTCTATATCATTCAAAACTTTAAAAAAGTACTTCAAAATCACATACTATGCAATAATGTTTCAATTTGCATAACCCAGCAGAATTAGCTTTGCATATATAGATATAGTGCAGCAGAATATATTGGTGGTTGTAGTCAATTGTAATTACCTGTAGGTGACAAGAAGAGAAGAAACGTCAATTCACAATCAATATCAGCTGAAGATAAATTAACGCTGATTGAACGCTGCTGTTATGTGTCAATTTTATCACGCTTTGATAAAAATGCACGCTTAGATCAATAAATGCACAGCCAAACGGCTTTGCACAGCCTACACCATTGGACTTAAGTAGAAGACTATTACAAGTGAAACCAATAATTGAAATCTGTAACCACACCCCACCCCCTCAAATGCCAGGCAATAAATTACCTTAAAAACAACAACCAGGCATTCCACAAAGATTAAACTGGGTCTATATCATTCAAAACTTTAAAAAAGTACTTCAAAATCACATACTATGCAATAATGTTTCAATTTGCATTACCCAGCAGAATTAGCTTTGCATATATAGATATAGTGCAGCAGAATATATTGGTGGTTGTAGTCAATTGTAATTACTCAGCAGAATTAGCTTTGCATATATAGATATAGTGCAGCAGAATATATTGGTGGTTGTAGTCAATTGTAATTACCCAGCAGAATTAGCTTTGCAAATATAGATATAGTGCAGCAGAATATATTGGTGGTTGTAGTCAGTTGTAATTACCCAGCAGAATTAGCTTTGCATATATATAGTGCAGCAGAATATATTGGTGGTTGTAGTCAATTGTAATTACCCAGCAGCAGCTCTACTGCACTCAACATCACCAGTGCTCACAATATATATAATGCTATATACTATGCCATAGTGGTGCTTACTATATAACACCTCCTACTGCGTTCCCCCTGGCAATGAGCATGACACCCAGAGAGTGAAACCCCTGGCAATGAGCATGACACCCAGCACGTGAAACTCTTGGCATTGAGCAGTTTTTGTAAAAGTAATTAGAAGCTTTACTGTAGGGCATAGTGTATCACAGATATTGTGGTGAGTGACATAATATGTTCCAAAGGGCATTAATGTGTGGGGCTTAACATGGTGGAAATTACTGTACTTTTTTCCCTGTGGTGGCCGAGGTCTGTTGGTGCAGGGTCAAGAACTGGGGTGTAAGGTAGTCTTTGCCTGCAAGGCTACGCCCATTTTATGGAGACCATACCCATTTTTGCGAGGTCACGCCCCCCCATCCCGTCCGGAGCGCTCACGCAAATATAGTTTTTTATATATATATATATATGGGGGAGGGGCACAATTTTTAATGCCAATGGTGGCGGGGGGCACGCATTTGAAGCCAAATTGTTTAGAAACACCCCTGCAAGAAAATATCTGCAAATCCAATGTTACCATAAGTGTGGCATATACCTGCGCTTGCTCGCGGGGTGAGAACATCTCCCTAATTGAATTCAGCGATATGAATAGAGGTTGTGCAGCAGCCACAGAAAGGGTTAATCTCTGCAACTTGTCACGAAATTACATTGTTGCAATTTTAGCTGGGAGCTGCAATAATTACTCTAATACATAACACAGCCAACACTTCTATATTCACACAATATACTGCATGGTGAATATAGAAGTGGTGCTTACTAAACAGCACCTCCTACTGCATTCCACATCACCGCTGGTCACACTCATATCAGGCCCATAATGCTGTATACTATGCCATAGTGGTGCTTACTATATAACACCAGGTGCTGTGCAGTGGTCAAAACACACTAACTGGTCCCATGCTGTTGTTGAACTAAAGGCCTATACACACGATGAGATTCGGTCTTTGCTAATAGGTTTAAAAAGGTTACATAAAAGCTACTTTATGTATTTATTCATTAAAGTTTTTAAGTTGTATTTTACAACCATACAATGATATGATATATAATGTATCGTATAATCATTACATAATGTTGATGGCATTGAATTGTCTCTGCCTTGACTAGTGGCAGCAGCTTCAGCACTAGGTGGAAGTGGATCTTGATCTTTCCCTATTTTCTCTGACGTCCTAAGTGGATGCTGGGGACTCCGTCAGGACCATGGGGAATAGCGGCTCCGCAGGAGACAGGGCACAAAAGTAAAAGCTTTAGGATCAGGTGGTGTGCACTGGCTCCTCCCCCTATGACCCTCCTCCAAGCCTCAGTTAGATTTTTGTGCCCGGCCGAGAAGGGTGCAATCTAGGTGGCTCTCCTAAAGAGCTGCTTAGAGTAAAAGTTTTGTTAGGTTTTTTTATTTTCAGTGAGTCCTGCTGGCAACAGGCTCACTGCATCGAGGGACTTAGGGGAGAGAAGTGAACTCACCTGCATGCAGGATGGATTGGCTTCTTAGGCTACTGGACACCATTAGCTCCAGAGGGAGTCGGAACACAGGTCTCACCCTGGGGTTCGTCCCGGAGCCGCGCCGCCGACCCCCTTGCAGATGCCGAAAAGTGAAGAGGTCCAGAAACCGGCGGCAGAAGACTTTTCAGTCTTCATAAGGTAGCGCACAGCACTGCAGCTGTGCGCCATTGTTGTCAGCACTGAGGGTGCAGGGCGCTGGGGGGGGGGCGCCCTGGGCAGCAATGATAGTACCTTATTCTGGCTAAAAATACATCACATATAGCCCCTGGGGGCTATATGGATGTATTTAACCCCTGCCAGGTCTCAGAAAAACGGGAGAAGAAGCCCGCCGAAAAGGGGGCGGGGCCTATTCTCCTCAGCACACAGCGCCATTTTCCCTCACAGAAATGCTGGTGGGAAGGCTCCCAGGCTCTCCCCTGCACTGCACTACAGAAACAGGGTTAAAACAGAGAGGGGGGGCACTTATTTGGCGATATGACTATATATATTAAAATGCTATAAGGGAAAAACACTTATATAAAGGTTGTCCCTGTATAATTATAGCGTTTTTGGTGTGTGCTGGCAAACTCTCCCTCTGTCTCCCCAAAGGGCTAGTGGGGTCCTGTCCTCTATCAGAGCATTCCCTGTGTGTGTGCTGTGTGTCGGTACGTGTGTGTCGACATGTATGAGGACGATGTTGGTGAGGAGGCGGAGCAATTGCCTGTAATGGTGATGTCACTCTCTAGGGAGTCGACACCGGAATGGATGGCTTATTTAAGGAATTACGTGATAATGTCAACACGCTGCAAGGTCGGTTGACGACATGAGACGGCCGGCAAACCAATTAGTACCTGTCCAGGCGTCTCAAACACCGTCAGGGGCGTTAAAACGTCCTTTACCTCAGTCGGTCGACACAGACACGGACACTGACTCCAGTGTCGACGGTGAAGAAACAAACGTATTTTTCCTTTAGGGCCACACGTTACTTGTTAAGGGCAATGAAGGAGATGTTACATATTTCTGATACTACAAGTACCACAAAAAAGGGTATTATGTGGAGTGTGAAAAAACTACATGTGGTTTTTCCTGAATCAGATAAATTAAATGAAGTGTGTGATGATGCGTGGGTTTCCCCCGATAGAAAATTATTGGCGGTATACCCTTTCCCGCCAGAAGTTATGGCGCGTTGGGAAACACCCCTTAGGGTGGATAAGGCGCTCACACGCTTATCAAAACAAGTGGCGTTACCGTCTCCAGATACGGCCGCCCTCAAGGAGCCAACTGATAGGAGGCTGGAAAATATCCTAAAAAGTATATACACACATACTGGTGTTATACTGCGACCAGCGATCGCCTCAGCCTGGATGGGCAGCGCTGAGGTGGCTTGGTCGGATTCCCTGACTGGAAATATTGATACCCTTGACAGGGACAGTATTTTATTGACTATAGAGCATTTAAAGGATGCATTTCTATATATGCGAGATGCACAGAGGGATAATTGCACTCTGGCATCAAGAGTAAGTGCGATGTCCATATCTGCCAGAAGATGTTTATGGACACGACAGTGGTCAGGTGATGCAGATTCCAAACGGCACATGGAAGTATTGCCGTATAAAGGGGAGGAGTTATTTGGGGTCGGTCCATCGGACCTGGTGGCCACGGCAACAGCTGGAAAATCCACCTTTTTTACCCCAAGTCACATCTCAGCAGAAAAAGACATCGTCTTTTCAGCCTCAGTCCTTTCGTCCCCATAAGGGCAAGCGGGCAAAAGGCCAGTCATATCTGCCCAGGGATAGAGGTAAGGGAAGAAGACTGCAGCAGGCAGCCCATTCCCAGGAACAGAAGCCTTCCACCGCTTCTGCCAAGTCCTCAGCATGATGCTGAGGCCGTACAAACAGGTGCGGTGGGGGGTCGTCTCAAGAGTTTCAACACGCAGTGGGCTCACTCGCAAGTGGACCCCTGGATCCTACAAGTAGTATCCCAGGGGTACAGATTGGAAATTCGAGACGTCTCCCCCTCGCAGGTTCCTGAAGTTTGCTTTACCAACGTCTCCCTCCGACAGGGAGGCAGTATTGGAAACAATTCACAAGCTGTATTCCCAGCAGGTGATAATCAAAGTACCCCTCCTACAACAAGGAAAGGGGTATTATTCCACACTATATTGTGGTACTGAAGCCAGACGGCTCGGTGAGACCTATTCTAAATCTGAAATATTTGAACGCTTACATACAAAGGTTCAAATCAAGATGGAGTCACTCAGAGCAGTGATAGCGAACCAGGAAGAAGGGGACTATATGGTGTCCCTGGACATCAAGGATGCTTACCTCCATGTCCCAATTTGCCCTTCTCACCAAGGGTACCTCAGGTTCGTGGTACAAAACTGTCACTATCAGTTTCAGACGCTGCCGTTTGGATTGTCCACGGCACCCCGGGTCTTTACCAAGGTAATGGCCGAAATTATGATTCTTCTTCAAAGAAAAGGCGTCTTAATTATCCCTTACTTGGACGATCTCCTGATAAGGGCAAGGTCCAGAGAACAGTTGGAGGTCGGAGTAGCACTATCTCAAGTAGTTCTACGACAGCACGGGTGGATTCTAAATATTCCAAAATCGCAGCTGTCTCCGACGACACGTCTGCTGTTCCTAGGGATGATTCTGGACACAGTCCAGAAAAAGGTGTTTCTCCCGGAGGAGAAAGCCAGGGAGTTATCCGAGCTAGTCAGGAACCTCCTAAAACCAGGAAAAGTGTCAGTGCATCATTGCACAAGGGTCCTGGGAAAAATGGTGGCTTCTTACGAAGCGATTCCATTCGGCAGATTTCACGCAAGAACTTTTCAGTGGGATCTGCTGGAAAAATGGTCCGGATCGCATCTTCAGATGCATCAACGGATAACCCTGTCTCCAAGGACAAGGGTGTCTCTTCTGTGGTGGCTGCAGAGTGCTCATCTACTAAAGGGCCACAGATTCGGCATTCAGGACTGGGTCCTGGTGACCACGGATGCCAGCCTGAAAGGCTGGGGAGCAGTCACACAAGGAAAAAATTTCCAGGGAGTGTAATCAAGTCTGGAGACTTCTCTCCACATAAATATACTGGAGCTAAGAGCAATTTACAATGCTCTAAGCTTAGCAAGACCTCTGCTTCAAGGTCAGCCGGTATTGATCCAGTGGGACAACATCACGGCAGTCGCCCACGTAAACAGACAGGGCGGCACAAGAAGCAGGAGGACAATGGCAGAAACTGCAAGGATTCTTCGCTGGGCGGAAAATCATGTGATAGCACTGTCAGCAGTGTTCATTCCGGGAGTGGACAACTGGGAAGCAGATTTCCTCAGCACGACCTCCACCCGGGAGAGTGGGGACTTCATCGGGAAGTCTTCCACATGATTGTGAACCGTTGGGAAAGACCAAAGGTGGACATGATGGCGTCCCGCCTGAACAAAAAACTGGACAGGTATTGCGCCAGGTCAAGAGACCCTCAGGCAATAGCTGTGGACGTTCTGGTAACACCGTGGGTGTACCAGTCGGTGTATGTGTTCCCTCCTCTGCTTCTCATACCTAAGGTACTGAGAATTATAAGACGTAGAGGAGTAAGAACTATACTCGTGGCTCCGGATTGGCCAAGAAGGACTTGGTACCCGGAACTTCAAGAGATGCTCACAGAGGACTCATGGCCTCTGCCGTTAAGAAGGGACTTGCTTCAGCAAGTACCATGTCTGTTCCAAGACTTAACGCGGCTGCGTTTGACGGCATGGCGGTTGAACGCCGGATCCTAAGGGAAAAAGGCATTCCGGAAGAGGTCATTCCTACCCTGGTCAAAGCCAGGAAGGAGGTGACCGCACAACATTATCACCACATGTGGCGAAAATATGTTGCGTGGTGTGAGGCCAGGAAGGCCCCACGAAGAAATTTCAACTCGGTCGATTCCTGCATTTCCTGCAAACAGGAGTGTCTATGGGCCTCAAATTGGGGTCCATTAAGGTTCAAATTTCGGCCCTGTCGATTTTCTTCCAGAAAGAATTGGCTTCAGTTCCTGAAGTCCAGAAGTTTGTCAAGGGAGTGCTGCATATACAACCCCCTTTTGTGCCTCCAGTGGCACTGTGGGATCTCAACGTAGTTCTGGGATTCCTCAAATCACATTGGTTTAAACCGCTCAAATCTGTGGATTTGAAATATCTCACATGGAAAGTGACCATGATGTTGGCCCTGGCCTCGGCCAGGCGAGTGTCAGAATTGGCGGCTTTGTCTCACAAAAGCCCATATCTGATTGTCCATTCGGACAGGGCAGAGCTGCGGACTCGTCCCCAGTTTCTCCCTAAGGTGGTGTCAGCGTTTCACCTGAACCAGCTTATTGTGGTACCTGCGGCTACTAGGGACTTGGAGGACTCCAAGTTGCTAGATGTTGTCAGGGCCCTGAAAATATAGGTTTCCAGGACGGCTGGAGTCAGGAAAACTGACTTGCTGTTATTCTGTATGCACCCAACAAACTGGGTGCTCTTGCTTCTAAGCAGACGATTGCTAGTTGGATGTGTAGTACAATTCAGCTTGCACATTCTGTGGCAGGCCTGCCACAGCCAAAATATGTAAATGCCCATTCCACAAGGAAGGTGGGCTCATCTTGGGCGGCTGCCCGAGGGGTCTCGGCTTTACAACTTTGCCGAGCTGCTACTTGGTCAGGGGCACACCCTGGCTGAGGAGGACCTGGAGTTCTCTCACTCGGTGCTGCAGAGTCATCCGCACTCTCCCGCCCGTTTGGGAGCTTTGGTATAATCCCCATGGTCCTGACGGAGTCCCCAGCATCCACTTAGGACGTCAGAGAAAATAAGAATTTACTTACCGATAATTCTATTTCTCGTAGTCCGTAGTGGATGCTGGGCGCCCATCCCAAGTGCGGATTGTCTGCAATACTTGTACATAGTTATTGTTACAAAAATCGGGTTATTATTGTTGTGAGCCATCTTTTCAGAGGCTCCGCTGTTATCATGCTGTTAACTGGGTTCAGATCACAGGTTGTACAGTGTGATTGGTGTGGCTGGTATGAGTCTTACCCGGGATTCAAAATCCTTCCTTATTGTGTACGCTCGTCCGGGCACAGTATCCTAACTGAGGCTTGGAGGAGGGTCATAGGGGGAGGAGCCAGTGCACACCACCTGATCCTAAAGCTTTTACTTTTGTGCCCTGTCTCCTGCGGAGCCGCTATTCCCCATGGTCCTGACGGAGTCCCCAGCATCCACTACGGACTACGAGAAATAGAATTATCGGTAAGTAAATTCTTATTTTACCCTCCACCTTTTTGTTCTCCATTTTTTAATGTGTGGAATTATATGCCAGTAATATATCTGGAATTAGACGGTGGTAATGTCTGGAATTAGATACCACTAGATAGATACCAGATATCACTGCATACCCTCCAACATTTTACACACAAAAATCGGTACAAATTAGAAAAAGGGGCGTGGTCACAGGTAAAGGGGCGTGGTCACGCCCCTTTTCCTATACTTTCAATGGAAGTTTGGAGAGCCAAAAATAGGTACAGACCATGAAAAAAAGGTACTGTACCTATTAAAAAGGTACAGTTGGAGGGTATGTCACTGTGACTGGAATGATGACATATGCACAGTGACAGGACACTACCACAGCACCCTACAGCAGCCATATGCGGCACAAGACACTGGAGTATTAGTAATGTACTGTAGTATACTGAGCACCACAAGACAATGAGCAGTGATACGGAGCACTGATGAGATTACTAGAACTGACACAGAGCAGCCAGATGCAGCACTGGACTATTAGTAATGTTCTGTAGTATACTGAGCACCACAATGCAGCACAAAACAATGAGCAGTGATACTGAGCACTGATGAGGATACTAGAACTGACACTGAGCAGCAAGATGCAGCACTGGACTATTAGTAATGTACTCTAGTATACTGAGCACCACAATGCAGCACAAGACAATGAGCAGTGATACTGAGCACTGATGAGGATACTACTGAGAACTGACACTGAGCAGGAGAGACACACTACAATTTCATCTTGCGCCTCTTTTTTTATTTATCTTTGCATCATGTGCTGTTTGGGGCTATTTTTTTAAGTGCCATCCTGTCTGACACTGCAGTGCCACTCCTAGATGGGCCAGGTGTTTGTGCTGCCCACTTGGGTCGCTTAGCTTAGTCATCCAGGGACCTTGGTGCAAATTTTAGGACTAAAAATAATATTGGGAGGTGTGAGGTGTTCAGAATAGACTGGAAAGGAGTAGAAATTGGTTATTGAGCTTAATACTATAGGATCAAAATTACCCCCAAATTCTATGATTTTAGCTGTTTGAGGTTTAAAAAAAAAATCACCCGAATCCAAAACCCGAAAGTGTGGTTTTGCCAAAACGCGTCCGTATCCAAAACACAACTGCGGATCCGAAACCAAAACCAAAACATGAAACACGAAAAATGCCCGCTGCACATCTCTAGTTAGGGGAGAAGCATGTAGCCTTGTAGACTATGCACAGCTATATCTAGAAAAATATACAATCTAATCTTTAACCAACCAATGCAAGAAAGTATTTAATGTGAAAATACGAAACACTAGACTAATTGGAGGTGCGCCCTAAAGCAAATTACAATGTTAGGATTAGGGGGTTCGGAAAGACCTCTAGTGTATACACTACTATATACATTTTAAGATAGGAAGGTACAAATTACATATTCACATTGCATCTATGGGCTGGATTCAAATGTCCCTTTCCTCCCTCAATCGTGCCCGTCAGCAGCTATTCTAATGTTGCTGCCAACGGGTGCGACATGTTTATTTCAGCTCGCTACCCCCAGGGGAAACAAGCTGAAATGTGTGCAAAGAGACCCATTTGGGCAACCAAACGGTGTCTTTTCACGATCGCGCCCATTACTTTATTCAGGTTTAGGTGCTTTGTGCACCTAAACCAGAGTGTAATGGGCGCAATAATTGAGGGCATTTGAATTTCCCTTATATGTGTGTGTGTGATATACACATAGACACACATACTGTATTTCTTTATATAATGGACACCTCAGTTTCTATTCATTCATGTCCTGCCCCCTACTCTGTCAGACCCCTTCCCCTCTACTTTTCTGACCCCAAACGCCACTCATTCTTGTTGAGTGCTGGTGGGCCCATTCAGAATTTTGCTATGGGGCCCACAAAGGTCTAGTTACGCCACTGGGCAGGGTTATAGAGGAGGCGGTGCAAGGCATCCTGGGAACAGTCAAAGCTTTAGCCTGTTGGTGCCTTGGATCAACATCCAACTCTACACCCCGATGTTAGTGTAGTGCCTTTTGGGGTTAAGGTTTTACAGAAAGTTACAGGTTTTTTTAATTTAGTAAAATATGCCCCATTTTAAAGATAGGGCATTTAAATTTGTTGCACCTGTGCAGTACATAGCAGCCTGCAGGGCATGTACAGTGGCTTCATTTGGGTGCACATACATTGCCGGCTCCTGGTCGCAAACTGAAATTATTGTGTGTAAGTGGAATTAGCGGTGTTTATGTCATACAGGGGGGTGGGGGAGGTTTGTGGTTGGCGGGGGGCACGCTGTGCGATTATTATCCTGCATCTATACATACATGCGCTAACACCTGGACATACACTGATGTACCCACACCTAATATCCATACATACACGCCCTGACACCTGGACATACACCAACATTCCCACACCTGCATCTATACATACACATGCTGACACCTGGACATACACCAACATACAAGCACCTGCATCTATATATACACGCGCTGACAAATGGACATACACCGACGTACCCACACTTGCATCTATACATATATGCACTGACATCTGGACATACAAGCACCTGCATCTATACATACACGCGCTGACACCTGAACCTACACTGACGTTCCCACACCTGCATCTATACATACACATTCTGACACCTGGACATACACAGACGTACCCACACCTGCATCTATACATACACGCGTTGACACGTACACACACCTACATCTATATATGCATGGATGCAAATGTGGGTACGTCTGTATACGTCCAGTTGTTAGCATGTGTATGTATAGATGTTAGGTGTGGGTACATCAGTGTATGTCCAGGTGTCAGCACATGTATGTATAGATTCACATGTGGGTACGTTGGTGTACGTTTAGGGGTCAGCGTGTTTATGTATAGATGTTGGTGTGTGTATGTCAGTGTACGTACAGATATAGGTGTGTGTATGTATGTATGTATGTATATGTATAGAGGAAGGTGTGATACATACATATAACACATACATGATAGATACATACATATATCACACACACGATAGATAGATAGATAGATAGATAGATAGATAGATAGATAGATAGATAGATAGATAGAACACATACCTACAAGATAGATACATACATACATACATGATAGATACATATATACACACACATACGATAGATAGATAGATAGATAGATAGACAGATAGATAGATAGATATATATATATATATATCACAAACATATATGATTCATACATATATCACACACACATACATGATACATACATGAGAAAGACCTGGGATGGTGATGAGGCCCGGGCCCCCTGCTGATGTTGCGTTGAGGAAGGCAGTGTTCCAGGGCGGATGCCAGTCGGGGAGAGCGCCGCGCAGCCCGGGAAAAATACTGCTGAGGAGCTACATCTGGAAGAGCCCCAGGGAGGGAGAGTGTCACATGCCCCATCCTGCGCGGCACACTCTGCAGGCCTGCACATGGGAAGGGAGGTCTCTGGCCACACATACTCACCCTGCTGCTGAAGCCCCGCTGCTGTCCCCATCAGCGCTCTCCAGCGGGGAGCGGGGCCAGGATGAACCTCAACCTGTGAGAACTATCTTCATGATCAAGAGATCTCATATGCAAGATAAGTATGTGTTGGGAAAGGGCTGGGGAGGGCGGCTGCTCGGGCACACCCTCGTCAAGTTAAGGAGATTTAACTGAGGAAGCACAAGGGAACTCTCGTCTGGGGACAACAACTGCAGGGAGACCACATCTTTTCAGATGAACATGGGAGGGCGGAAGGCTGCCTAATACTGAAGCACCCTCAGACATTAAACCATATGCAACAACTATTGCAAGCATTCCTGGGGGAAGGTCTGCAGCAGACGGATTTGCATTCGGTGATGTCATCCAAGCAGTGGGCCAAAGTTGGCTGGAACCCTCATCTGTATATGAAAAGAGAAAAGGGGCATGCGGGGCATGGCGGTCTTTTGCGGCGCTTGGATAACCCCAAGTTTGCATTAAACACCCCCACCCTCCTTCGGTGTGAGGCTCATGTTGGCCATGCCCAAGCCCCTGAAGCATTCAAGCTGATTTCTTGCAGCAGCTGGGCACTGTAACAGCTTCAGAGCTGCTCTACAAGACAAGTAAAAGGGTGTGGGCCCTGCAGCACCATCGGTAGTTTGCGTACACACATATATAGGACAGCATCTCTTATATGCCTCAGGGTCAATAAAATAGTATCCTTGTCTAGGCTATCCATCCCCTCAGATAAGGCATTTGTCCATGCCGCTACAGCACTACACACCCAGGTCGACGCAATTGCCGGTCTGAGTAAGGTACCTGAATGTGTATAAATGGACTTCAGGGTAATCTCCTGTTTGCGGTCAGCACACTCTTTGAGGGTAGCCGTATCCTGGGACGGGAGGGCTACCTTCTTGGATAAGCGTGTTAATGCTTTGTCCACCCTAGGGGAGGATTCCCATCGTAACCTATCCGTTGATGGGAAAGGATACGCCATAAGAATCCTTTTGGAAATCTGCAGTCTTTTATCTGGAGATTTCCAAGCTTTTTCACATAACTCGTTCAGCTCGTGTGAGGGGGGAAAGGTTACCTCAGGCTTCTTCCCTTGTACATATGTACCCTCTTGTCAGCGACAGGGGGTTACTCTGTGATGTGCAAAACCTTTTTTATTGCCATAATCATAAATCGAATGGATTTTGCCAATTTTGGCTTTAACTTTGCATCATCGTAATCGACACTGGAGTCAGAATCCGTGTCGGTATCTGTGTCAACAAACTGGGATAGTGGGCGCTTATGAGACCCTGACAGTCCCTGCAACATAGGATCAGGCATGGGTTGAGACCCTGACTGTCCCAAAGCTTCTGCCTTGTCTAATCTTTTGTGCAATGAGTTTACACTAGCATTTAAAACATTCCACATATCCATCCAATCAGCTGTCGGCGGAGACACCACATTCATTTGCTCCCGCTCCTCTCTAATATAGCCTTCTTCCTCAGACATGTCGACACACGTGTACCGACACACCACACACACAGGGAATGCTTTTTCTGAAGACAGTTTCCCCACAAGGCCCTTTGGAGAGACAGAGAGGGAGTATGCCAGCACACACCCCAGCGCTATATAACCCAGGAATAAAACAGTAACTTAATGTTTGCCCAGTAGTGCTGCTGTATGTAATTTGCGAATTATGTGCCTCCCCCCCTCTTTTCAACCCTCTTGTCTAACGTGGTATAAGCAGGGTAGAGTCCGGGGAGCTTCCTCTCAGCGGTGCTGTGGAGAAAAAATGGCGCTGGTGAGTGCTGAGGGAGAAGCCCCGCCCCCTCGGAGGCGGGCTTCTGTCCCGCTTAAACTGTAAAATTGGTGGGGGCTCATACATATATACAGTGCCCAGCTGTATATATGTTATATTTTTGCGAAAGAGGTTTATATTGCTGCCCAGGGCGCCCCCCCTGCGCCCTGCACCCTTACAGTGACCGGAGTATGTGAGGTGTATGGGAGCAAAGGCACACAGCTGCAGTGCTGTGCGTTACCTCAGTGAAGATCATGAAGTCTTCTGCCGCCTCTGAAGTCTTCTTTTCTTCTCATACTCACCCGGCTTCTATCTTCCGGCTCTGCGAGGGGGACGGAGGCGCGGCTCTGGGACGGACGGCGAGGGTGAGATCCTGCGTACCAATCCCTCTGGAGCTAATGGTGTCCAGTAGCCTAAGAAGCAGGACCTTGCAACTCAGAGAGTAGGGCTGCTTCTCTCCCCTCAGTCCCTCGATGAGGGAGTCTGTTGCCAGCAGTGCTCCCTGAAAATTAAAAACCTAACAAAATACTTTCTGTCAGAAAGCTCAGGAGAGCTCATGAAAAGCACCCAGTCTCCACTGGGCACAGTATCAAACTGAGGTCTGGAGGAGGGGCATAGAGGGAGGAGCCAGTGCACACCCAGAACTAAAGTCTTTCTTAAAGTGCCCATGTCTCCTGCGGAGCCCGTCTATCCCCATGGTCCTTACGGAGTCCCCAGCATCCTCTAGGACTTTAGAGAAAATAGGATTTTAATACCTACTGGTAAATCCTTTTCTCTTAGTCCGTAGAGGATGCTGGGCACCCGTCCCAGTGCGTACTGTGTCTGCAGTTATTAAATGGCCCTTAACTCCAGAACATTTATGTGGAGACAACTTTCCTGACTTGACCATCTTCCTTGGATGTTTTCCCCCTGTGTGACCGCTCCCCAGCCTCGGAGGGTTGCATCCGTGGTCCCTAGGATCCCGTCCTGGATCCCAAACCATCGCCCCTCTAGGTGGTGAGAACTGTGCAGCCACCAATGGAGTGAGATTCTGGTCTTGGAAGACAGGATTATCCTCCGGTGCATGTGTAGGTGGGATCCGGACCACTTGTCCAACAGGTCCCACTGGAACACTCTGGCATGGAGCCTGCCAAACTGAATGGCCTCGTAGGCCGCAACCATCTTCCCCAGCAACCGAATGCATTGATGGATTAACACTCTTGCTGGTTTCAGAATTTGTTTGACCAGACTCTGGATCTCCAGAGCCATTCCACTAGAAGAAAACCTCTTCTGTGTCCAGTATCACTCCCAAAAACAACAACCGCGTCATTAGGACCAACTGCGATTTTGGCAAGTTTAGGAGCCAACCATGTTGTTAAAGAACTGTCAGGGAGAGTAGATGTTTTGCACCAACTGGTACCTGGATCTCGCCTTTATCAGGAGATCATCCAAGTACGGGATAATTGTGACTCCTTGCTTGCGAAGGAGAACCATCATTTCCGCCATCACCCTGGTGAAAATCCTCGGAGCCGTGGACAGACCAAACGGCAACGTCTGAAATTGGTAATGACAATCCTGAATTGCAAACCTCAGGTAGCTTGATGCAGTGGCTAAATGGGAACATGTAAGTAGGCATCCTTTATGTCTACCAAAACCAGGAAATCTCCTTTATCCCCCGGACTGGAGATCACTACCCTGAGAGATTCCATCTTGAAATTGAATTTCTTTAGGTAGAAATTAAGGGATTTCAGATTTAAGATTGGTCTGACTGAGCCGTCCGGCTTCGGGACCACGAAGAGGCTTGAATAAAAACCTTCTCCCTGCTGACTAAGGCTGATTTGAACAATCGGTGAGGGGGAACTTCTTGAAACCCCAGTTTGTACCCTTGGGACACTATTTGTAAAACCCACGAGTCCAGGTCCGAATGAATCCAGAACTGACTGAAGAGTTTTAGACGTGCCCCCCAGTGGTGGAACTAGCGAGCAGTGGGCCCATGTGCGACAAAATGGCTTAGGCCCCCCCCCCATCCCTTCCCATCCAAGTCCACCCCCTCACCCCTGGAGAGGATCTGGTGAGGGGGGCCTGCTCACGGAAGTGGATACCTAGCAACAGTGCCGTAACTAGACATTTTAGCAGTGTGTGCAAGAAACTGCATTGGAGCCCCACCCCTGCATGCAAAACAGGGGCAGTGCGCGCTGTAGGCGCGCGCAAAAAAACATAGTGGCGTGGCTTCGTGGTTAAGGGGTGTGGCCACAAAATAATACCAATTCATAAAACGGTGCACAGTAGTCTCCATTATTCAAATTACGCCGCACAGTAGCACCACTACACCAGGTAGAGACCCTTTTACACCTCACGGCGGACAGATTCCTCTTTTTACACATTACAGCAGACAGCGTCCTCTTTTTACACATTACAGCAGACAGCGTCCCCTTTTTACACATTACGGCAG
The DNA here is from genome assembly GCF_028390025.1 of Pseudophryne corroboree. Classification (NCBI taxonomy): domain Eukaryota; kingdom Metazoa; phylum Chordata; class Amphibia; order Anura; family Myobatrachidae; genus Pseudophryne; species Pseudophryne corroboree. The sequence continues at coordinate 138,102,333 of NC_086446.1, forward strand.
ACAGCATCCCCCTTTTTTACACAACGGCAGACAGCGTGCCCTTGTTACACATAGCGGCAGACAGCGTACATTTTTTTCACATAACGGCAGACAGCCTGCCCTTGTTAAACATAGCGGCAGACAGCGTACACTTTTTACACATAACGGCAGACAGCCTGCCCTTGTTAAACATAGCGGCAGACAGCGTACACTTTTTTCACATAACAGCAGTCAGCCTGCCCTTGTTACACATAATGGCAGACATCGTACACTTTTTACACATTACAGCAGACAGCTTGCCCTTGTTACACATTACAGCAGACAGCTTGCCCTTGTTACACATTATGGCAGTCAGCCTGCCCTTGTTACACATAATGGCAGACATCGTACACTTTTTACACATTACAGCAGACAGCTTGCCCTTGTTACACATTACAGCAGACAGCTTGCCCTTGTTACACATTATGGCAGACAGCGTGCCCTTGTTACACATTACGGCAGACAGCATCCCCCTTGTTACACATTACGGCAGGCAGATTCCCCCTTGTTACACATTGCGGCAAGCAGATTCCCCCTTTTTACACATTGCGGCAAGCAGCTTCCCCCTTTTTACACATTGCGGCAGGCAGATTCCCCCTTTTTACACATTGCGGCAGGCAGTCCCCCTTTTTACACATAGCTGCAGGCAGATTCCCCCTTTTTACACATAGCGGCAGGCAGATTCCCCATTTTTACACATTGCGGCTGGCAGTCCCCCTTTTTACACATAGCTGCAGGCAGATTCCCCCTTTTAACACATAGCTGCAGGCAGATTCCCCACCCCTAGGCCAAAGTTTTTTTTATTGAGAAATTCAGAAAAAAATATAAAATTAAGTAAATTGTGTTTATAGCATGTCATCCTCAGGTTCAGTTATGTTGTGAGGGAATGGTTTTGCCAATTTAATAAAGTATAAATAATTTTAATTGGTCCTGGACCACCAAACTATGCTACCAGTGCAAGAACCCCAGTTTGGAAACTACTGCCATAAAATAAACCTTTTTTGTTTTTTTTAAACTACATGTAATACACCTTAGATCTCAGTTCCTAAAAGGTTTTAAACCCTTGCATACAGTAAACTACACATATTTAAAAATCCTACACCGGGCACAAGTGCTCATGGGCCAATTTCATGGCAGTCTCGGATAGGAGGGCATTGTGGATTCACCAAGGGAATGCTGATGCTGACTCCAAGAAGCCTCTTCAAGATCGCAGGAGCAGAGTCCTCTGCTTCTGCCAAATCCACTGCATGACGCTGGGGCTCTCTTGCAGGAGCCCACACCAGTGGGGGGCACCAGGGGCGAAACTACTGGCAGGGCAGGCAGTGCATTGAAAATTCAGGGCTATGCCGTGTAGATGATGGCCTAACAGGAGGCTTTAAAATTTTCTTTCTAGTGTCCTTCGTTTGGGAGAAAAATGCAAAGGTACAAGACAGCTTTTCCTTGCCAATATCTCTCTTTTGCAAAGAGCTGCGCATTGGAAAATTCAGGGCTATGCCGTGTAGATGATGGCCTAACAGGAGGCTTTAAAATTTTCTTTCTAGTGTCCTTCGTTTGGGAGAAAAATGCAAAGGTACAAGACAGCTTTTCCTTGCCAATATCTCTCTTTTGCAAAGAGCTGCGCATTGGAAAATTCAGGGCTATGCCGTGTAGATGATGGCCTAACAGGAGGCTTTAAAATTTTCATTCTAGTGTCCTTCGTTTGGGAGAAAAATCCAATGGTACAAGACAGCTTTTCCTTGCCAATATCTCTCTTTTGCAAATAGCTGCGCATTGGAAAATTCAGGGCTATGCCGTGTAGATGATGGCCTAACAGGAGGCTTTAAAATTTTCTTTCTAGTGTCCTTCGTTTGCGAGAAAAATGCAAAGGTACAAGACAGCTTTTCCTTGCCAATATCTCTCTTTTGCAAAGAGCTACGCATTGGAAAATTCAGGGCTATACCGTGTAGATATAGCACTAACAGGAGGCTTTAAAATTTTCTTTCTAGTGTCCTTCGTTTGAGAGAAAAATGCAAAGGTACAAGACAGCTTTTCCTTGCCAATATCTCTCTTTTGCAAAGAGCTGCGCATTGGAAAATTCAGGGCTATGCCGTGTAGATGATGGCCTAACAGGAGGCTTTAAAATTTTCTTTCTAGTGTCCTTCGTTTGCGAGAAAAATGCAAAGGTACAAGACAGCATTTCCTTGCCAATATCTCTCTTTTGCAAAGAGCTACGAATTGGAAAATTCAGGGCTATACCGTGTAGATATAGCACTAACAGGAGGCTTTAAAATTTTCATTCTAGTGTCCTTCGTTTGGGAGAAAAATCCAATGGTACAAGACAGCTTTTCCTTGCCAATATCTCTCTTTTGCAAAGAGCTGCGCATTGGAAAATTCAGGGCTATGCCGTGTAGATGATGGCCTAACAGGAGGCTTTAAAATTTTCTTTCTAGTGTCCTTCGTTTGGGAGAAAAATGCAAAGGTACAAGACAGCTTTTCCTTGCCAATATCTCTCTTTTGCAAAGAGCTGCGCATTGGAAAAATCAGGACTATGCCGTGTAGATGATGGCCTAACAGGAGGCTTTAAAATTTTCTTTCTAGTGTCCTTCGTTTGGGAGAAAAATGCAAAGGTACAAGACAGCTTTTCCTTGCCAATATCTCTCTTTTGCAAAGAGCTGCGCATTGGAAAATTCAGGGCTATGCCGTGTAGATGATGGCCTAACAGGAGGCTTTAAAATTTTCTTTCTAGTGTCCTTCGTTTGCGAGAAAAATGCAAAGGTACAAGACAGCTTTTCCTTGCCAATATCTCTCTTTTGCAAAGAGCTACGCATTGGAAAATTCAGGGCTATACCGTGAAGATATAGCACTAACAGGAGGCTTTAAAATTTTCATTCTAGTGTCCTTCGTTTGGGAGAAAAATTCAATGGTACAAGACAGCTTTTCCTTGCCAATATCTCTCTTTTGCAAAGAGCTGCGCATTTGAAAATTCAGGGCTATGCCGTGTAGATGATGGCCTAACAGGAGGCTTTAAAATTTTCTTTCTAGTGTCCTTCGTTTGGGAGAAAAATGCGCTCCTCTCATCTCCAAGCGACCCTCCTCCCTCTTCGTGTGTTACAGAGGCGGCAGCGTGTCTGGTGCTGCGGCTGCTGCCCGTAGTGCCCTGGCCTGATCTGTTCGTTACGACGGGCGGGCGGCGGGAGTCGCAGGACGCAGACCTGACGGGAGCGCTGGTGTGCGGCTGCGGCATGATACAATGAGTCATTGTGACTCATTGTAATGCCGGCGGCTGTGGGCCCTTGAGTGCGGCGGGGCCCGAGTGCAATGCAAATGCGCAGCTCTTTGCAAAAGAGAGATATTGGCAAGGAAAAGCTGTCTTGTACCATTGAATTTTTCTCCCAAACGAAGGACACTAGAATGAAAATTTTAAAGCCTCCTGTTAGTGCTATATCTTCACGGTATAGCCCTGAATTTTCCAATGCGTAGCTCTTTGCAAAAGAGAGATATTGGCAAGGAAAAGCTGTCTTGTACCTTTGCATTTTTCTCGCAAACGAAGGACACTAGAAAGAAAATTTTAAAGCCTCCTGTTAGGCCATCATTTACACGGCATAGCCCTGAATTTTCCAATGCGCAGCTCTTTGCAAAAGAGAGATATTGGCAAGGAAAAGCTGTCTTGTACCTTTGCATTTTTCTCCCAAACGAAGGACACTACAAAGAAAATTTTAAAGCCTCCTGTTAGGCCATCATCTACACGGCATAGCCCTGAATTTTCCAATGCGCAGCTCTTTGCAAAAGAGAGATATTGGCAAGGAAAAGCTGTCTTGTACCTTTGCATTTTTCTCCCAAACGAAGGACACTAGAAAGAAAATTTTAAAGCCTCCTGTTAGGCCATCATCTACACGGCATAGCCCTGAATTTTCCAATGCGCAGCTCTTTGCAAAAGAGAGATATTGGCAAGGAAAAGCTGTCTTGTACCTTTGCATTTTTCTCCCAAACGAAGGACACTAGAAAGAAAATTTTAAAGCCTCCTGTTAGGCCATCATCTACACGGCATAGCCCTGAATTTTCCAATGCGCAGTTCTTTGCAAAAAAGAGATATTGGCAAGGAAAAGCTGTCTTGTACCTTTGCATTTTTCTCCCAAACGAAGGACACTAGAAAGAAAATTTTAAAGCCTCCTGTTAGGCCATCATCTACACGGCATAGCCCTGAATTTTCCAATGCGCAGCTCTTTGCAAAAGAGAGATATTGGCAAGGAAAAGCTGTCTTGTACCTTTGCATTTTTCTCCCAAACGAAGGACACTAGAAAGAAAATTTTAAAGCCTCCTGTTAGGCCATCATCTACACGGCATAGCCCTGAATTTTCCAATGCGCAGCTCTTTGCAAAAGAGAGATATTGGCAAGGAAAAGCTGTCTTGTACCATTGGATTTTTCTCCCAAACGAAGGACACTAGAATGAAAATTTTAAAGCCTCCTGTTAGTGCTATATCTACACGGTATAGCCCTGAATTTTCCAATGCGTAGCTCTTTGCAAAAGAGAGATATTGGCAAGGAAAAGCTGTCTTGTACCTTTGCATTTTTCTCGCAAACGAAGGACACTAGAAAGAAAATTTTAAAGCCTCCTGTTAGGCCATCATCTACACGGCATAGCCCTGAATTTTCCAATGCGCAGCTCTTTGCAAAAGAGAGATATTGGCAAGGAAAAGCTGTCTTGTACCTTTGCATTTTTCTCCCAAACGAAGGACACTAGAAAGAAAATTTTAAAGCCTCCTGTTAAGCCATCATCTACACGGCATAGCCCTGAATTTTCCAATGCGCAGCTCTTTGCAAAAGAGAGATATTGGCAAGGAAAAGCTGTCTTGTACCTTTGCATTTTTCTCCCAAACGAAGGACACTAGAAAGAAAATTTTAAAGCCTCCTGTTAGGCCATCATCTACACGGCATAGCCCTGAATTTTCCAATGCGCAGCTCTTTGCAAAAGAGAGATATTGGCAAGGAAAAGCTGTCTTGTACCTTTGCATTTTTCTCCCAAACGAAGGACACTAGAAAGAAAATTTTAAAGCCTCCCGTTAGGCCATCATCTACACGGCATAGCCCTGAATTTTCCAATGCGCAGCTCTTTGCAAAAGAGAGATATTGGCAAGGAAAACCTGTCTTGTACCTTTGCATTTTTCTCCCAAACGAAGGACACTAGAAAGAAAATTTGAAAGCCTCCTGTTAGGCCATCATCTACACGGCATAGCCCTGAATTTTCCAATGCGCAGCTCTTTGCAAAAGAGAGATATTGGCAAGGAAAAGCTGTCTTGTACCTTTGCATTTTTCTCCCAAACGAAGGACACTAGAAAGAAAATTTTAAAGCCTCCCGTTAGGCCATCATCTACACGGCATAGCCCTGAATTTTCCAATGCGCAGCTCTTTGCAAAAGAGAGATATTGGCAAGGAAAACCTGTCTTGTACCTTTGCATTTTTCTCCCAAACGAAGGACACTAGAAAGAAAATTTTAAAGCCTCCTGTTAGGCCATCATCTACACGGCATAGCCCTGAATTTTCCAATGCGCAGCTCTTTGCAAAAGAGAGATATTGGCAAGGAAAAGCTGTCTTGTACCTTTGCATTTTTCTCCCAAACGAAGGACACTAGAAAGAAAATGTTAAAGCCTCCTGTTAGGCCATCATCTACACGGCATAGCCCTGAATTTTCCAATGCGCAGCTCTTTGCAAAAGAGCGATATTGGCAAGGAAAAGCTGTCTTGTACCTTTGCATTTTTCTCCCAAACGAAGGACACTAGAAAGAAAATTTTAAAGCCTCCTGTTAGGCCATCATCTACACGGCATAGCCCTGAATTTTCCAATGCGCAGCTCTTTGCAAAAGAGAGATATTGGCAAGGAAAAGCTGTCTTGTACCTTTGCATTTTTCTCCCAGACGAAGGACACTAGAAAGAAAATTTTAAAGCCTCCTGTTAGGCCATCATCTACACGGCATAGCCCTGAATTTTCCAATGCGCAGCTCTTTGCAAAAGAGAGATATTGGCAAGGAAAAGCTGTCTTTTACCATTGGATTTTTCTCCCAAACGAAGGACACTAGAATGACAATTTTAAAGCCTCCTGTTAGTGCTATATCTACACGGTATAGCCCTGAATTTTCCAATGCGTAGCTCTTTGCAAAAGAGAGATATTGGCAAGGAAAAGCTGTCTTGTACCTTTGCATTTTTCTCCCAAACGAAGGACACTAGAAAGAAAATTTTAAAGCCTCCTGTTAGGCCATCATCTACACGGCTTAGCCCTGAATTTTCCAATGCTCAGCTCTTTGCAAAAGAGAGATATTGGCAAGGAAAAGCTGTCTTGTACCTTTGCATTTTTCTCCCAAACGAAGGACACTAGAAAGAAAATTTTAAAGCCTCCCGTTAGGCCATCATCTTCACGGCATAGCCCTGAATTTTCCAATGCGCAGCTCTTTGCAAAAGAGAGATATTGGCAAGGAAAAGCTGTCTTGTACCTTTGCATTTTTCTCCCAAACGAAGGACACTAGAAAGAAAATTTTAAAGCCTCCTGTTAGGCCATCATCTACACGGCATAGCCCTGAATTTTCCAATGCGCAGCTCTTTGCAAAAGAGAGATATTGGCAAGGAAAAGCTGTCTTGTACCATTGGATTTTTCTCCCAAACGAAGGACACTAGAATGAAAATTTTAAAGCCTCCTGTTACTGCAATATCTACACTGTATAGCCCTGAATTTTCCAATGCGTAGCTCTTTGCAAAAGAGAGATATTGGCAAGGAAAAGCTGTCTTGTACCTTTGCATTTTTCTCGCAAACGAAGGACACTAGAAAGAAAATTTTAAAGCCTCCTGTTAGGCCATCATCTACACGGCATAGCCCTGAATTTTCCAATGCGCAGCTCTTTGCAAAAGAGAGATATTGGCAAGGAAAAGCTGTCTTGTACCTTTGCATTTTTCTCCCAAACGAAGGACACTAGAAAGAAAATTTTAAAGCCTCCTGTTAGGCCATCATCTACACGGCATAGTCCTGATTTTTCCAATGCGCAGCTCTTTGCAAAAGAGAGATATTGGCAAGGAAAAGCTGTCTTGTACCTTTGCATTTTTCTCCCAAACGAAGGACACTAGAAAGAAAATTTTAAAGCCTCCTGTTAGGCCATCATCTACACGGCATAGACCTGAATTTTCCAATGCGCAGCTCTTTGCAAAAGAGAGATATTGGCAAGGAAAAGCTGTCTTGTACCATTGGATTTTTCTCCCAAACGAAGGACACTAGAATGAAAATTTTAAAGCCTCCTGTTAGTGCTATATCTACTCGGTATAGCCCTGAATTTTCCAATTCGTAGCTCTTTGCAAAAGAGAGATATTGGCAAGGAAAAGCTGTCTTGTACCTTTGCATTTTTCTCGCAAACGAAGGACACTAGAAAGAAAATTTTAAAGCCTCCTGTTAGGCCATCATCTACACGGCATAGCCCTGAATTTTCAAATGCGCAGCTCTTTGCAAAAGAGAGATATTGGCAAGGAAAAGCTGTCTTGTACCATTGAATTTTTCTCCCAAACGAAGGACACTAGAATGAAAATTTTAAAGCCTCCTGTTAGTGCTATATCTTCACGGTATAGCCCTGAATTTTCCAATGCGTAGCTCTTTGCAAAAGAGAGATATTGGCAAGGAAAAGCTGTCTTGTACCTTTGCATTTTTCTCGCAAACGAAGGACACTAGAAAGAAAATTTTAAAGCCTCCTGTTAGGCCATCATCTACACGGCATAGCCCTGAATTTTCCAATGCGCAGCTCTTTGCAAAAGAGAGATATTGGCAAGGAAAAGCTGTCTTGTACCTTTGCATTTTTCTCCCAAACGAAGGACACTAGAAAGAAAATTTTAAAGCCTCCTGTTAGGCCATCATCTACACGGCATAGTCCTGATTTTTCCAATGCGCAGCTCTTTGCAAAAGAGAGATATTGGCAAGGAAAAGCTGTCTTGTACCTTTGCATTTTTCTCCCAAACGAAGGACACTAGAAAGAAAATTTTAAAGCCTCCTGTTAGGCCATCATCTACACGGCATAGCCCTGAATTTTCCAATGCGCAGCTCTTTGCAAAAGAGAGATATTGGCAAGGAAAAGCTGTCTTGTACCTTTGCATTTTTCTCTCAAACGAAGGACACTAGAAAGAAAATTTTAAAGCCTCCTGTTAGTGCTATATCTACACGGTATAGCCCTGAATTTTCCAATGCGTAGCTCTTTGCAAAAGAGAGATATTGGCAAGGAAAAGCTGTCTTGTACCTTTGCATTTTTCTCGCAAACGAAGGACACTAGAAAGAAAATTTTAAAGCCTCCTGTTAGGCCATCATCTACACGGCATAGCCCTGAATTTTCCAATGCGCAGCTATTTGCAAAAGAGAGATATTGGCAAGGAAAAGCTGTCTTGTACCTTTGCATTTTTCTCGCAAACGAAGGACAATAGAAAGAAAATTTTAAAGCCTCCTGTTAGGCCATCATCTACACGGCATAGCCCTGAATTTTCCAATGCGCAGCTCTTTGCAAAAGAGAGATATTGGCAAGGAAAAGCTGTCTTGTACCTTTGCATTTTTCTCCCAAACGAAGGACACTAGAAAGAAAATTTTAAAGCCTCCTGTTAGGCCATCATCTACACGGCATAGCCCTGAATTTTCCAATGCGCAGCTCTTTGCAAAAGAGAGATATTGGCAAGGAAAAGCTGTCTTGTACCTTTGCATTTTTCTCCCAAACGAAGGACACTAGAAAGAAAATTTTAAAGCCTCCTGTTAGGCCATCATCTACACGGCATAGCCCTGAATTTTCAAATGCGCAGCTCTTTGCAAAAGAGAGATATTGGCAAGGAAAAGCTGTCTTGTACCATTGAATTTTTCTCCCAAACGAAGGACACTAGAATGAAAATTTTAAAGCCTCCTGTTAGTGCTATATCTTCACGGTATAGCCCTGAATTTTCCAATGCGTAGCTCTTTGCAAAAGAGAGATATTGGCAAGGAAAAGCTGTCTTGTACCTTTGCATTTTTCTCGCAAACGAAGGACACTAGAAAGAAAATTTTAAAGCCTCCTGTTAGGCCATCATCTACACGGCATAGCCCTGAATTTTCCAATGCGCAGCTCTTTGCAAAAGAGAGATATTGGCAAGGAAAAGCTGTCTTGTACCTTTGCATTTTTCTCCCAAACGAAGGACACTAGAAAGAAAATTTTAAAGCCTCCTGTTAGGCCATCATCTACACGGCATAGTCCTGATTTTTCCAATGCGCAGCTCTTTGCAAAAGAGAGATATTGGCAAGGAAAAGCTGTCTTGTACCTTTGCATTTTTCTCCCAAACGAAGGACACTAGAAAGAAAATTTTAAAGCCTCCTGTTAGGCCATCATCTACACGGCATAGCCCTGAATTTTCCAATGCGCAGCTCTTTGCAAAAGAGAGATATTGGCAAGGAAAAGCTGTCTTGTACCATTGGATTTTTCTCCCAAACGAAGGACACTAGAATGAAAATTTTAAAGCCTACTGTTAGTGCTATATCTACACGGTATAGCCCTGAATTTTCCAATTCGTAGCTCTTTGCAAAAGAGAGATATTGGCAAGGAAAAGCTGTCTTGTACCTTTGCATTTTTCTCGCAAACGAAGGACACTAGAAAGAAAATTTTAAAGCCTCCTGTTAGGCCATCATCTACACGGCATAGCCCTGAATTTTCCAATGCGCAGCTCTTTGCAAAAGAGAGATATTGGCAAGGAAAAGCTGTCTTGTACCTTTGCATTTTTCTCGCAAACGAAGGACACTAGAAAGAAAATTTTAAAGCCTCCTGTTAGGCCATCATCTACACGGCATAGCCCTGAATTTTCCAATGCGTAGCTCTTTGCAAAAGAGAGATATTGGCAAGGAAAAGCTGTCTTGTACCTTTGCATTTTTCTCGCAAACGAAGGACACTAGAAAGAAAATTTTAAAGCCTCCTGTTAGGCCATCATCTACACGGCATAGCCCTGAATTTTCCAATGCGCAGCTATTTGCAAAAGAGAGATATTGGCAAGGAAAAGCTGTCTTGTACCTTTGCATTTTTCTCGCAAACGAAGGACAATAGAAAGAAAATTTTAAAGCCTCCTGTTAGGCCATCATCTACACGGCATAGCCCTGAATTTTCCAATGCGCAGCTCTTTGCAAAAGAGAGATATTGGCAAGGAAAAGCTGTCTTGTACCTTTGCATTTTTCTCCCAAACGAAGGACACTAGAAAGAAAATTTTAAAGCCTCCTGTTAGGCCATCATCTACACGGCATAGCCCTGAATTTTCCAATGCGCAGCTCTTTGCAAAAGAGAGATATTGGCAAGGAAAAGCTGTCTTGTAGCTTTGCATTTTTCTCCCAAACGAAGGACACTAGAAAGAAAATTTTAAAGCCTCCTGTTAGGCCATCATCTACACGGCATAGCCCTGAATTTTCAAATGCGCAGCTCTTTGCAAAAGAGAGATATTGGCAAGGAAAAGCTGTCTTGTACCATTGAATTTTTCTCCCAAACGAAGGACACTAGAATGAAAATTTTAAAGCCTCCTGTTAGTGCTATATCTTCACGGTATAGCCCTGAATTTTCCAATGCGTAGCTCTTTGCAAAAGAGAGATATTGGCAAGGAAAAGCTGTCTTGTACCTTTGCATTTTTCTCGCAAACGAAGGACACTAGAAAGAAAATTTTAAAGCCTCCTGTTAGGCCATCATCTACACGGCATAGCCCTGAATTTTCCAATGCGCAGCTCTTTGCAAAAGAGAGATATTGGCAAGGAAAAGCTGTCTTGTACCTTTGAATTTTTCTCCCAAACGAAGGACACTAGAAAGAAAATTTTAAAGCCTCCTGTTAGGCCATCATCTACACGGCATAGCCCTGAATTTTCCAATGCGCAGCTCTTTGCAAAAGAGAGATATTGGCAAGGAAAAGCTGTCTTGTACCTTTGCATTTTTCTCCCAAACGAAGGACACTAGAAAGAAAATTTTAAAGCCTCCTGTTAGGCCATCATCTACACGGCATAGCCCTGAATTTTCCAATGCGCAGCTCTTTGCAAAAGAGAGATATTGGCAAGGAAAAGCTGTCTTGTACCTTTGCATTTTTCTCTCAAACGAAGGACACTACAAAGAAAATTTTAAAGCCTCCTGTTAGGCCATCATCTACACGGCATAGCCCTGAATTTTCCAATGCGCAGCTCTTTGCAAAAGAGAGATATTGGCAAGGAAAAGCTGTCTTGTACCTTTGCATTTTTCTCCCAAACGAAGGACACTAGAAAGAAAATTTTAAAGCCTCCTGTTAGGCCATCATCTACACGGCATAGCCCTGAATTTTCCAATGCGCAGCTCTTTGCAAAAGAGAGATATTGGCAAGGAAAAGCTGTCTTGTACCTTTGCATTTTTCTCCCAAACGAAGGACACTAGAAAGAAAATTTGAAAGCCTCCTGTTAGGCCATCATCTACACGGCATAGCCCTGAATTTTCCAATGCGCAGTTCTTTGCAAAAAAGAGATATTGGCAAGGAAAAGCTGTCTTGTACCTTTGCATTTTTCTCCCAAACGAAGGACACTAGAAAGAAAATTTTAAAGCCTCCTGTTAGGCCATCATCTACACGGCATAGCCCTGAATTTTCCAATGCGCAGCTCTTTGCAAAAGAGAGATATTGGCAAGGAAAAGCTGTCTTGTACCTTTGCATTTTTCTCCCAAACGAAGGACACTAGAAAGAAAATTTTAAAGCCTCCTGTTAGGCCATCATCTACACGGCATAGCCCTGAATTTTCCAATGCGCAGCTCTTTGCAAAAGAGAGATATTGGCAAGGAAAAGCTGTCTTGTACCATTGGATTTTTCTCCCAAACGAAGGACACTAGAATGAAAATTTTAAAGCCTCCTGTTAGTGCTATATCTACACGGTATAGCCCTGAATTTTCCAATGCGTAGCTCTTTGCAAAAGAGAGATATTGGCAAGGAAAAGCTGTCTTGTACCTTTGCATTTTTCTCGCAAACGAAGGACACTAGAAAGAAAATTTTAAAGCCTCCTGTTAGGCCATCATCTACACGGCATAGCCCTGAATTTTCCAATGCGCAGCTCTTTGCAAAAGAGAGATATTGGCAAGGAAAAGCTGTCTTGTACCTTTGCATTTTTCTCGCAAACGAAGGACACTAGAAAGAAAATTTTAAAGCCTCCTGTTAGGCCATCATCTACACGGCATAGCCCTGAATTTTCCAATAAGCAGCTCTTTGCAAAAGAGAGATATTGGCAAGGAAAAGCTGTCTTGTACCTTTGCATTTTTCTCCCAAACGAAGGACACTAGAAAGAAAATTTTAAAGCCTCCTGTTAGGCCATCATCTACACGGCATAGCCCTGAATTTTCCAATGCGCAGCTCTTTGCAAAAGAGAGATATTGGCAAGGAAAAGCTGTCTTGTACCATTGGATTTTTCTCCCAAACGAAGGACACTAGAATGAAAATTTTAAAGCCTCCTGTTAGTGCTATATCTACACGGTATAGCCCTGAATTTTCCAATGCGTAGCTCTTTGCAAAAGAGAGATATTGGCAAGGAAAAGCTGTCTTGTACCTTTGCATTTTTCTCGCAAACGAAGGACACTAGAAAGATAAATTTAAAGCCTCCTGTTAGGCCATCATCTACACGGCATAGCCCTGAATTTTCCAATGCGCAGCTCTTTGCAAAAGAGAGATATTGGCAAGGAAAAGCTGTCTTGTACCTTTGCATTTTTCTCCCAAACGAAGGACACTAGAAAGAAAATTTTAAAGCCTCCTGTTAGGCCATCATCTACACGGCATAGTCCTGAATTTTCCAATGCGCAGCTCTTTGCAAAAGAGAGATATTGGCAAGGAAAAGCTGTCTTGTACCTTTGCATTTTTCTCCCAAACGAAGGACACTAGAAAGAAAATTTTAAAGCCTCCTGTTAGGCCATCATCTACACGGCATAGCCCTGAATTTTCCAATGCGCAGCTCTTTGCAAAAGAGAGATATTGGCAAGGAAAAGCTGTCTTGTACCTTTGCATTTTTCTCCCAAACGAAGGACACTAGAAAGAAAATTTTAAAGCCTCCTGTTAGGCCATCATCTACACGGCATAGCCCTGAATTTTCCAATGCGCAGCTCTTTGCAAAAGAGAGATATTGGCAAGGAAAAGCTGTCTTGTACCATTGGATTTTTCTCCCAAACGAAGGACACTAGAATGAAAATTTTAAAGCCTCCTGTTAGTGCTATATCTACACGGTATAGCCCTGAATTTTCCAATGCGTAGCTCTTTGCAAAAGAGAGATATTGGCAAGGAAAAGCTGTCTTGTACCTTTGCATTTTTCTCGCAAACGAAGGACACTAGAAAGAAAATTTTAAAGCCTCCTGTTAGGCCATCATCTACACGGCATAGCCCTGAATTTTCCAATGCGCAGCTCTTTGCAAAAGAGAGATATTGGCAAGGAAAAGCTGTCTTGTACCTTTGCATTTTTCTCGCAAACGAAGGACACTAGAAAGAAAATTTTAAAGCCTCCTGTTAGGCCATCATCTACACGGCATAGCCCTGAATTTTCCAATAAGCAGCTCTTTGCAAAAGAGAGATATTGGCAAGGAAAAGCTGTCTTGTACCTTTGCATTTTTCTCCCAAACGAAGGACACTAGAAAGAAAATTTTAAAGCCTCCTGTTAAGCCATCATCTACACGGCATAGCCCTGAATTTTCCAATGCGCAGCTCTTTGCAAAAGAGAGATATTGGCAAGGAAAAGCTGTCTTGTACCTTTGCATTTTTCTCCCAAACGAAGGACACTAGAAAGAAAAATTTAAAGCCTCCTGTTAGGCCATCATCTACACGGCATAGCCCTGAATTTTCCAATGCGCAGCTCTTTGCAAAAGAGAGATATTGGCAAGGAAAAGCTGTCTTGTACCTTTGCATTTTTCTCCCAAACGAAGGACACTAGAAAGAAAATTTTAAAGCCTCCTGTTAGGCCATCATCTACACGGCATAGCCCTGAATTTTCCAATGCGCAGCTCTTTGCAAAAGAGAGATATTGGCAAGGAAAAGCTGTCTTGTACCTTTGCATTTTTCTCCCAAACGAAGGACACTAGAAAGAAAATTTTAAAGCCTCCTGTTAGGCCATCATCTACACGGCATAGCCCTGAATTTTCCAATGCGCAGCTCTTTGCAAAAGAGAGATATTGGCAAGGAAAAGCTGTCTTGTACCATTGGATTTTTCTCCCAAACGAAGGACACTAGAATGAAAATTTTAAAGCCTCCTGTTAGTGCTATATCTACACGGTATAGCCCTGAATTTTCCAATGCGTAGCTCTTTGCAAAAGAGAGATATTGGCAAGGAAAAGCTGTCTTGTACCTTTGCATTTTTCTCGCAAACGAAGGACACTAGAAAGATAAATTTAAAGCCTCCTGTTAGGCCATCATCTACACGGCATAGCCCTGAATTTTCCAATGCGCAGCTCTTTGCAAAAGAGAGATATTGGCAAGGAAAAGCTGTCTTGTACCTTTGCATTTTTCTCCCAAACGAAGGACACTAGAAAGAAAATTTTAAAGCCTCCTGTTAGGCCATCATCTACACGGCATAGTCCTGAATTTTCCAATGCGCAGCTCTTTGCAAAAGAGAGATATTGGCAAGGAAAAGCTGTCTTGTACCTTTGCATTTTTCTCCCAAACGAAGGACACTAGAAAGAAAATTTTAAAGCCTCCTGTTAGGCCATCATCTACACGGCATAGCCCTGAATTTTCCAATGCGCAGCTCTTTGCAAAAGAGAGATATTGGCAAGGAAAAGCTGTCTTGTACCATTGGATTTTTCTCCCAAACGAAGGACACTAGAATGAAAATTTTAAAGCCTCCTGTTAGTGCTATATCTACACGGTATAGCCCTGAATTTTCCAATTCGTAGCTCTTTGCAAAAGAGAGATATTGGCAAGGAAAAGCTGTCTTGTACCTTTGCATTTTTCTCGCAAACGAAGGACACTAGAAAGAAAATTTTAAAGCCTCCTGTTAGTGCTATATCTACACGGTATAGCCCTGAATTTTCCAATGCGTAGCTCTTTGCAAAAGAGAGATATTGGCAAGGAAAAGCTGTCTTGTACCTTTGCATTTTTCTCGCAAACGAAGGACACTAGAAAGAAAATTTTAAAGCCTCCTGTTAGGCCATCATCTACACGGCATAGCCCTGAATTTTCCAATGCGCAGCTATTTGCAAAAGAGAGATATTGGCAAGGAAAAGCTGTCTTGTACCTTTGCATTTTTCTCGCAAACGAAGGACAATAGAAAGAAAATTTTAAAGCCTCCTGTTAGGCCATCATCTACACGGCATAGCCCTGAATTTTCCAATGCGCAGCTCTTTGCAAAAGAGAGATATTGGCAAGGAAAAGCTGTCTTGTACCTTTGCATTTTTCTCCCAAACGAAGGACACTAGAAAGAAAATTTTAAAGCCTCCTGTTAGGCCATCATCTACACGGCATAGCCCTGAATTTTCCAATGCGCAGCTCTTTGCAAAAGAGAGATATTGGCAAGGAAAAGCTGTCTTGTACCATTGGATTTTTCTCCCAAACGAAGGACACTAGAATGAAAATTTTAAAGCCTCCTGTTAGTGCTATATCTACACGGTATAGCCCTGAATTTTCCAATTCGTAGCTCTTTGCAAAAGAGAGATATTGGCAAGGAAAAGCTGTCTTGTACCTTTGCATTTTTCTCGCAAACGAAGGACACTAGAAAGAAAATTTTAAAGCCTCCTGTTAGTGCTATATCTACACGGTATAGCCCTGAATTTTCCAATGCGTAGCTCTTTGCAAAAGAGAGATATTGGCAAGGAAAAGCTGTCTTGTACCTTTGCATTTTTCTCGCAAACGAAGGACACTAGAAAGAAAATTTTAAAGCCTCCTGTTAGGCCATCATCTACACGGCATAGCCCTGAATTTTCCAATGCGCAGCTATTTGCAAAAGAGAGATATTGGCAAGGAAAAGCTGTCTTGTACCTTTGCATTTTTCTCGCAAACGAAGGACAATAGAAAGAAAATTTTAAAGCCTCCTGTTAGGCCATCATCTACACGGCATAGCCCTGAATTTTCCAATGCGCAGCTCTTTGCAAAAGAGAGATATTGGCAAGGAAAAGCTGTCTTGTACCTTTGCATTTTTCTCCCAAACGAAGGACACTAGAAAGAAAATTTTAAAGCCTCCTGTTAGGCCATCATCTACACGGCATAGCCCTGAATTTTCCAATGCGCAGCTCTTTGCAAAAGAGAGATATTGGCAAGGAAAAGCTGTCTTGTACCATTGAATTTTTCTCCCAAACGAAGGACACTAGAATGAAAATTTTAAAGCCTCCTGTTAGTGCTATATCTTCACGGTATAGCCCTGAATTTTCCAATGCGTAGCTCTTTGCAAAAGAGAGATATTGGCAAGGAAAAGCTGTCTTATACCTTTGCATTTTTCTCGCAAACGAAGGACACTAGAAAGAAAATTTTAAAGCCTCCTGTTAGGCCATCATCTACACGGCATAGCCCTGAATTTTCCAATGCGCAGCTATTTGCAAAAGAGAGATATTGGCAAGGAAAAGCTGTCTTGTACCTTTGCATTTTTCTCTCAAACGAAGGACACTAGAAAGAAAATTTTAAAGCCTCCTGTTAGTGCTATATCTACACGGTATAGCCCTGAATTTTCCAATGCGTAGCTCTTTGCAAAAGAGAGATATTGGCAAGGAAAAGCTGTCTTGTACCTTTGCATTTTTCTCGCAAACGAAGGACACTAGAAAGAAAATTTTAAAGCCTCCTGTTAGGCCATCATCTACACGGCATAGCCCTGAATTTTCCAATGCGCAGCTATTTGCAAAAGAGAGATATTGGCAAGGAAAAGCTGTCTTGTACCTTTGCATTTTTCTCGCAAACGAAGGACAATAGAAAGAAAATTTTAAAGCCTCCTGTTAGGCCATCATCTACACGGCATAGCCCTGAATTTTCCAATGCGCAGCTCTTTGCAAAAGAGAGATATTGGCAAGGAAAAGCTGTCTTGTACCTTTGCATTTTTCTCCCAAACGAAGGACACTAGAAAGAAAATTTTAAAGCCTCCTGTTAGGCCATCATCTACACGGCATAGCCCTGAATTTTCCAATGCGCAGCTCTTTGCAAAAGAGAGATATTGGCAAGGAAAAGCTGTCTTGTACCTTTGCATTTTTCTCCCAAACGAAGGACACTAGAAAGAAAATTTTAAAGCCTCCTGTTAGGCCATCATCTACACGGCATAGCCCTGAATTTTCAAATGCGCAGCTCTTTGCAAAAGAGAGATATTGGCAAGGAAAAGCTGTCTTGTACCATTGAATTTTTCTCCCAAACGAAGGACACTAGAATGAAAATTTTAAAGCCTCCTGTTAGTGCTATATCTTCACGGTATAGCCCTGAATTTTCCAATGCGTAGCTCTTTGCAAAAGAGAGATATTGGCAAGGAAAAGCTGTCTTGTACCTTTGCATTTTTCTCGCAAACGAAGGACACTAGAAAGAAAATTTTAAAGCCTCCTGTTAGGCCATCATCTACACGGCATAGCCCTGAATTTTCCAATGCGCAGCTCTTTGCAAAAGAGAGATATTGGCAAGGAAAAGCTGTCTTGTACCTTTGCATTTTTCTCTCAAACGAAGGACACTAGAAAGAAAATTTTAAAGCCTCCTGTTAGTGCTATATCTACACGGTATAGCCCTGAATTTTCCAATGCGTAGCTCTTTGCAAAAGAGAGATATTGGCAAGGAAAAGCTGTCTTGTACCTTTGCATTTTTCTCGCAAACGAAGGACACTAGAAAGAAAATTTTAAAGCCTCCTGTTAGGCCATCATCTACACGGCATAGCCCTGAATTTTCCAATGCGCAGCTATTTGCAAAAGAGAGATATTGGCAAGGAAAAGCTGTCTTGTACCTTTGCATTTTTCTCGCAAACGAAGGACAATAGAAAGAAAATTTTAAAGCCTCCTGTTAGGCCATCATCTACACGGCATAGCCCTGAATTTTCCAATGCGCAGCTCTTTGCAAAAGAGAGATATTGGCAAGGAAAAGCTGTCTTGTACCTTTGCATTTTTCTCCCAAACGAAGGACACTAGAAAGAAAATTTTAAAGCCTCCTGTTAGGCCATCATCTACACGGCATAGCCCTGAATTTTCCAATGCGCAGCTCTTTGCAAAAGAGAGATATTGGCAAGGAAAAGCTGTCTTGTACCTTTGCATTTTTCTCCCAAACGAAGGACACTAGAAAGAAAATTTTAAAGCCTCCTGTTAGGCCATCATCTACACGGCATAGCCCTGAATTTTCAAATGCGCAGCTCTTTGCAAAAGAGAGATATTGGCAAGGAAAAGCTGTCTTGTACCATTGAATTTTTCTCCCAAACGAAGGACACTAGAATGAAAATTTTAAAGCCTCCTGTTAGTGCTATATCTTCACGGTATAGCCCTGAATTTTCCAATGCGTAGCTCTTTGCAAAAGAGAGATATTGGCAAGGAAAAGCTGTCTTGTACCTTTGCATTTTTCTCGCAAACGAAGGACACTAGAAAGAAAATTTTAAAGCCTCCTGTTAGGCCATCATCTACACGGCATAGCCCTGAATTTTCCAATGCGCAGCTATTTGCAAAAGAGAGATATTGGCAAGGAAAAGCTGTCTTGTACCTTTGCATTTTTCTCTCAAACGAAGGACACTAGAAAGAAAATTTTAAAGCCTCCTGTTAGTGCTATATCTACACGGTATAGCCCTGAATTTTCCAATGCGTAGCTCTTTGCAAAAGAGAGATATTGGCAAGGAAAAGCTGTCTTGTACCTTTGCATTTTTCTCGCAAACGAAGGACACTAGAAAGAAAATTTTAAAGCCTCCTGTTAGGCCATCATCTACACGGCATAGCCCTGAATTTTCCAATGCGCAGCTATTTGCAAAAGAGAGATATTGGCAAGGAAAAGCTGTCTTGTACCTTTGCATTTTTCTCGCAAACGAAGGACAATAGAAAGAAAATTTTAAAGCCTCCTGTTAGGCCATCATCTACACGGCATAGCCCTGAATTTTCCAATGCGCAGCTCTTTGCAAAAGAGAGATATTGGCAAGGAAAAGCTGTCTTGTACCTTTGCATTTTTCTCCCAAACGAAGGACACTAGAAAGAAAATTTTAAAGCCTCCTGTTAGGCCATCATCTACACGGCATAGCCCTGAATTTTCCAATGCGCAGCTCTTTGCAAAAGAGAGATATTGGCAAGGAAAAGCTGTCTTGTACCTTTGCATTTTTCTCCCAAACGAAGGACACTAGAAAGAAAATTTTAAAGCCTCCTGTTAGGCCATCATCTACACGGCATAGCCCTGAATTTTCAAATGCGCAGCTCTTTGCAAAAGAGAGATATTGGCAAGGAAAAGCTGTCTTGTACCATTGAATTTTTCTCCCAAACGAAGGACACTAGAATGAAAATTTTAAAGCCTCCTGTTAGTGCTATATCTTCACGGTATAGCCCTGAATTTTCCAATGCGTAGCTCTTTGCAAAAGAGAGATATTGGCAAGGAAAAGCTGTCTTGTACCTTTGCATTTTTCTCGCAAACGAAGGACACTAGAAAGAAAATTTTAAAGCCTCCTGTTAGGCCATCATCTACACGGCATAGCCCTGAATTTTCCAATGCGCAGCTCTTTGCAAAAGAGAGATATTGGCAAGGAAAAGCTGTCTTGTACCTTTGCATTTTTCTCCCAAACGAAGGACACTAGAAAGAAAATTTTAAAGCCTCCTGTTAGGCCATCATCTACACGGCATAGCCCTGAATTTTCCAATGCGCAGCTCTTTGCAAAAGAGAGATATTGGCAAGGAAAAGCTGTCTTGTACCTTTGCATTTTTCTCCCAAACGAAGGACACTAGAAAGAAAATTTTAAAGCCTCCTGTTAGGCCATCATCTACACGGCATAGCCCTGAATTTTCCAATGCGCAGCTCTTTGCAAAAGAGAGATATTGGCAAGGAAAAGCTGTCTTGTACCTTTGCATTTTTCTCTCAAACGAAGGACACTACAAAGAAAATTTTAAAGCCTCCTGTTAGGCCATCATCTACACGGCATAGCCCTGAATTTTCCAATGCGCAGCTCTTTGCAAAAGAGAGATATTGGCAAGGAAAAGCTGTCTTGTACCTTTGCATTTTTCTCCCAAACGAAGGACACTAGAAAGAAAATTTTAAAGCCTCCTGTTAGGCCATCATCTACACGGCATAGCCCTGAATTTTCCAATGCGCAGTTCTTTGCAAAAAAGAGATATTGGCAAGGAAAAGCTGTCTTGTACCTTTGCATTTTTCTCCCAAACGAAGGACACTAGAAAGAAAATTTTAAAGCCTCCTGTTAGGCCATCATCTACACGGCATAGCCCTGAATTTTCCAATGCGCAGCTCTTTGCAAAAGAGAGATATTGGCAAGGAAAAGCTGTCTTGTACCTTTGCATTTTTCTCCCAAACGAAGGACACTAGAAAGAAAATTTTAAAGCCTCCTGTTAGGCCATCATCTACACGGCATAGCCCTGAATTTTCCAATGCGCAGCTCTTTGCAAAAGAGAGATATTGGCAAGGAAAAGCTGTCTTGTACCATTGGATTTTTCTCCCAAACGAAGGACACTAGAATGAAAATTTTAAAGCCTCCTGTTAGTGCTATATCTACACGGTATAGCCCTGAATTTTCCAATGCGTAGCTCTTTGCAAAAGAGAGATATTGGCAAGGAAAAGCTGTCTTGTACCTTTGCATTTTTCTCGCAAACGAAGGACACTAGAAAGAAAATTTTAAAGCCTCCTGTTAGGCCATCATCTACACGGCATAGCCCTGAATTTTCCAATGCGCAGCTCTTTGCAAAAGAGAGATATTGGCAAGGAAAAGCTGTCTTGTACCTTTGCATTTTTCTCGCAAACGAAGGACACTAGAAAGAAAATTTTAAAGCCTCCTGTTAGGCCATCATCTACACGGCATAGCCCTGAATTTTCCAATAAGCAGCTCTTTGCAAAAGAGAGATATTGGCAAGGAAAAGCTGTCTTGTACCATTGGATTTTTCTCCCAAACGAAGGACACTAGAATGAAAATTTTAAAGCCTCCTGTTAGTGCTATATCTACACGGTATAGCCCTGAATTTTCCAATGCGTAGCTCTTTGCAAAAGAGAGATATTGGCAAGGAAAAGCTGTCTTGTACCTTTGCATTTTTCTCGCAAACGAAGGACACTAGAAAGATAATTTTAAAGCCTCCTGTTAGGCCATCATCTACACGGCATAGCCCTGAATTTTCCAATGCGCAGCTCTTTGCAAAAGAGAGATATTGGCAAGGAAAAGCTGTCTTGTACCTTTGCATTTTTCTCCCAAACGAAGGACACTAGAAAGAAAATTTTAAAGCCTCCTGTTAGGCCATCATCTACACGGCATAGCCCTGAATTTTCCAATGCGCAGCTCTTTGCAAAAGAGAGATATTGGCAAGGAAAAGCTGTCTTGTACCTTTGCATTTTTCTCGCAAACGAAGGACACTAGAAAGAAAATTTTAAAGCCTCCTGTTAGGCCATCATCTACACGGCATAGCCCTGAATTTTCCAATGCGCAGCTATTTGCAAAAGAGAGATATTGGCAAGGAAAAGCTGTCTTGTACCTTTGCATTTTTCTCTCAAACGAAGGACACTAGAAAGAAAATTTTAAAGCCTCCTGTTAGTGCTATATCTACACGGTATAGCCCTGAATTTTCCAATGCGTAGCTCTTTGCAAAAGAGAGATATTGGCAAGGAAAAGCTGTCTTGTACCTTTGCATTTTTCTCGCAAACGAAGGACACTAGAAAGAAAATTTTAAAGCCTCCTGTTAGGCCATCATCTACACGGCATAGCCCTGAATTTTCCAATGCGCAGCTATTTGCAAAAGAGAGATATTGGCAAGGAAAAGCTGTCTTGTACCTTTGCATTTTTCTCGCAAACGAAGGACAATAGAAAGAAAATTTTAAAGCCTCCTGTTAGGCCATCATCTACACGGCATAGCCCTGAATTTTCCAATGCGCAGCTCTTTGCAAAAGAGAGATATTGGCAAGGAAAAGCTGTCTTGTACCTTTGCATTTTTCTCCCAAACGAAGGACACTAGAAAGAAAATTTTAAAGCCTCCTGTTAGGCCATCATCTACACGGCATAGCCCTGAATTTTCCAATGCGCAGCTCTTTGCAAAAGAGAGATATTGGCAAGGAAAAGCTGTCTTGTACCTTTGCATTTTTCTCCCAAACGAAGGACACTAGAAAGAAAATTTTAAAGCCTCCTGTTAGGCCATCATCTACACGGCATAGCCCTGAATTTTCAAATGCGCAGCTCTTTGCAAAAGAGAGATATTGGCAAGGAAAAGCTGTCTTGTACCATTGAATTTTTCTCCCAAACGAAGGACACTAGAATGAAAATTTTAAAGCCTCCTGTTAGTGCTATATCTTCACGGTATAGCCCTGAATTTTCCAATGCGTAGCTCTTTGCAAAAGAGAGATATTGGCAAGGAAAAGCTGTCTTGTACCTTTGCATTTTTCTCGCAAACGAAGGACACTAGAAAGAAAATTTTAAAGCCTCCTGTTAGGCCATCATCTACACGGCATAGCCCTGAATTTTCCAATGCGCAGCTCTTTGCAAAAGAGAGATATTGGCAAGGAAAAGCTGTCTTGTACCTTTGCATTTTTCTCCCAAACGAAGGACACTAGAAAGAAAATTTTAAAGCCTCCTGTTAGGCCATCATCTACACGGCATAGCCCTGAATTTTCCAATGCGCAGCTCTTTGCAAAAGAGAGATATTGGCAAGGAAAAGCTGTCTTGTACCTTTGCATTTTTCTCCCAAACGAAGGACACTAGAAAGAAAATTTTAAAGCCTCCTGTTAGGCCATCATCTACACGGCATAGCCCTGAATTTTCCAATGCGCAGCTCTTTGCAAAAGAGAGATATTGGCAAGGAAAAGCTGTCTTGTACCTTTGCATTTTTCTCTCAAACGAAGGACACTACAAAGAAAATTTTAAAGCCTCCTGTTAGGCCATCATCTACACGGCATAGCCCTGAATTTTCCAATGCGCAGCTCTTTGCAAAAGAGAGATATTGGCAAGGAAAAGCTGTCTTGTACCTTTGCATTTTTCTCCCAAACGAAGGACACTAGAAAGAAAATTTTAAAGCCTCCTGTTAGGCCATCATCTACACGGCATAGCCCTGAATTTTCCAATGCGCAGTTCTTTGCAAAAAAGAGATATTGGCAAGGAAAAGCTGTCTTGTACCTTTGCATTTTTCTCCCAAACGAAGGACACTAGAAAGAAAATTTTAAAGCCTCCTGTTAGGCCATCATCTACACGGCATAGCCCTGAATTTTCCAATGCGCAGCTCTTTGCAAAAGAGAGATATTGGCAAGGAAAAGCTGTCTTGTACCTTTGCATTTTTCTCCCAAACGAAGGACACTAGAAAGAAAATTTTAAAGCCTCCTGTTAGGCCATCATCTACACGGCATAGCCCTGAATTTTCCAATGCGCAGCTCTTTGCAAAAGAGAGATATTGGCAAGGAAAAGCTGTCTTGTACCATTGGATTTTTCTCCCAAACGAAGGACACTAGAATGAAAATTTTAAAGCCTCCTGTTAGTGCTATATCTACACGGTATAGCCCTGAATTTTCCAATGCGTAGCTCTTTGCAAAAGAGAGATATTGGCAAGGAAAAGCTGTCTTGTACCTTTGCATTTTTCTCGCAAACGAAGGACACTAGAAAGAAAATTTTAAAGCCTCCTGTTAGGCCATCATCTACACGGCATAGCCCTGAATTTTCCAATGCGCAGCTCTTTGCAAAAGAGAGATATTGGCAAGGAAAAGCTGTCTTGTACCTTTGCATTTTTCTCGCAAACGAAGGACACTAGAAAGAAAATTTTAAAGCCTCCTGTTAGGCCATCATCTACACGGCATAGCCCTGAATTTTCCAATAAGCAGCTCTTTGCAAAAGAGAGATATTGGCAAGGAAAAGCTGTCTTGTACCATTGGATTTTTCTCCCAAACGAAGGACACTAGAATGAAAATTTTAAAGCCTCCTGTTAGTGCTATATCTACACGGTATAGCCCTGAATTTTCCAATGCGTAGCTCTTTGCAAAAGAGAGATATTGGCAAGGAAAAGCTGTCTTGTACCTTTGCATTTTTCTCGCAAACGAAGGACACTAGAAAGATAATTTTAAAGCCTCCTGTTAGGCCATCATCTACACGGCATAGCCCTGAATTTTCCAATGCGCAGCTCTTTGCAAAAGAGAGATATTGGCAAGGAAAAGCTGTCTTGTACCTTTGCATTTTTCTCCCAAACGAAGGACACTAGAAAGAAAATTTTAAAGCCTCCTGTTAGGCCATCATCTACACGGCATAGCCCTGAATTTTCCAATGCGCAGCTCTTTGCAAAAGAGAGATATTGGCAAGGAAAAGCTGTCTTGTACCTTTGCATTTTTCTCCCAAACGAAGGACACTAGAAAGAAAATTTTAAAGCCTCCCGTTAGGCCATCATCTACACGGCATAGCCCTGAATTTTCCAATGCGCAGCTCTTTGCAAAAGAGAGATATTGGCAAGGAAAAGCTGTCTTGTACCTTTGCATTTTTCTCCCAAACGAAGGACACTAGAAAGAAAATTTTAAAGCCTCCTGTTAGGCCATCATCTACACGGCATAGCCCTGAATTTTCCAATGCGCAGCTCTTTGCAAAAGAGAGATATTGGCAAGGAAAAGCTGTCTTGTACCTTTGCATTTTTCTCCCAAACGAAGGACACTAGAAAGAAAATTTTAAAGCCTCCTGTTAGGCCATCATCTACACGGCATAGCCCTGAATATTCCAATGCGCAGCTCTTTGCAAAAGAGCGATATTGGCAAGGAAAAGCTGTCTTGTACCTTTGCATTTTTCTCCCAAACGAAGGACACTAGAAAGAAAATTTTAAAGCCTCCTGTTAGGCCATCATCTACACGGCATAGCCCTGAATTTTCCAATGCGCAGCTCTTTGCAAAAGAGAGATATTGGCAAGGAAAAGCTGTCTTGTACCTTTGCATTTTTCTCCCAAACGAAGGACACTAGAAAGAAAATTTTAAAGCCTCCCGTTAGGCCATCATCTACACGGCATAGCCCTGAATTTTCCAATGCGCAGCTCTTTGCAAAAGAGAGATATTGGCAAGGAAAAGCTGTCTTGTACCTTTGCATTTTTCTCCCAAACGAAGGACACTAGAAAGAAAATTTTAAAGCCTCCTGTTAGGCCATCATCTACACGGCATAGCCCTGAATTTTCCAATGCGCAGCTCTTTGCAAAAGAGAGATATTGGCAAGGAAAAGCTGTCTTGTACCATTGGATTTTTCTCCCAAACGAAGGACACTAGAATGAAAATTTTAAAGCCTCCTGTTAGTGCAATATCTACACTGTATAGCCCTGAATTTTCCAATGCGTAGCTCTTTGCAAAAGAGAGATATTGGCAAGGAAAAGCTGTCTTGTACCTTTGCATTTTTCTCGCAAACGAAGGACACTAGAAAGAAAATTTTAAAGCCTCCTGTTAGGCCATCATCTACACGGCATAGCCCTGAATTTTCCAATGCGCAGCTCTTTGCAAAAGAGAGATATTGGCAAGGAAAAGCTGTCTTGTACCTTTGCATTTTTCTCCCAAACGAAGGACACTAGAAAGAAAATTTTAAAGCCTCCTGTTAGGCCATCATCTACACGGCATAGTCCTGATTTTTCCAATGCGCAGCTCTTTGCAAAAGAGAGATATTGGCAAGGAAAAGCTGTCTTGTACCTTTGCATTTTTCTCCCAAACGAAGGACACTAGAAAGAAAATTTTAAAGCCTCCTGTTAGGCCATCATCTACACGGCATAGCCCTGAATTTTCCAATGCGCAGCTCTTTGCAAAAGAGAGATATTGGCAAGGAAAAGCTGTCTTGTACCATTGGATTTTTCTCCCAAACGAAGGACACTAGAATGAAAATTTTAAAGCCTCCTGTTAGTGCTATATCTACACGGTATAGCCCTGAATTTTCCAATGCGTAGCTCTTTGCAAAAGAGAGATATTGGCAAGGAAAAGCTGTCTTGTACCTTTGCATTTTTCTCGCAAACGAAGGACACTAGAAAGATAATTTTAAAGCCTCCTGTTAGGCCATCATCTACACGGCATAGCCCTGAATTTTCCAATGCGCAGCTCTTTGCAAAAGAGAGATATTGGCAAGGAAAAGCTGTCTTGTACCTTTGCATTTTTCTCCCAAACGAAGGACACTAGAAAGAAAATTTTAAAGCCTCCTGTTAGGCCATCATCTACACGGCATAGCCCTGAATTTTCCAATGCGCAGCTCTTTGCAAAAGAGAGATATTGGCAAGGAAAAGCTGTCTTGTACCTTTGCATTTTTCTCCCAAACGAAGGACACTAGAAAGAAAATGTTAAAGCCTCCCGTTAGGCCATCATCTACACGGCATAGCCCTGAATTTTCCAATGCGCAGCTCTTTGCAAAAGAGAGATATTGGCAAGGAAAAGCTGTCTTGTACCTTTGCATTTTTCTCCCAAACGAAGGACACTAGAAAGAAAATTTTAAAGCCTCCTGTTAGGCCATCATCTACACGGCATCGCCCTGAATTTTCCAATGCGCAGCTCTTTGCAAAAGAGAGATATTGGCAAGGAAAAGCTGTCTTGTACCTTTGCATTTTTCTCCCAAACGAAGGACACTAGAAAGAAAATTTTAAAGCCTCCTGTTAGGCCATCATCTACACGGCATAGCCCTGAATTTTCCAATGCGCAGCTCTTTGCAAAAGAGAGATATTGGCAAGGAAAAGCTGTCTTGTACCTTTGCATTTTTCTCCCAAACGAAGGACACTAGAAAGAAAATTTTAAAGCCTCCTGTTAGGCCATCATCTACACGGCATAGCCCTGAATTTTCAAATGCGCAGCTCTTTGCAAAAGAGAGATATTGGCAAGGAAAAGCTGTCTTGTACCATTGAATTTTTCTCCCAAACGAAGGACACTAGAATGAAAATTTTAAAGCCTCCTGTTAGTGCTATATCTTCACGGTATAGCCCTGAATTTTCCAATGCGTAGCTCTTTGCAAAAGAGAGATATTGGCAAGGAAAAGCTGTCTTGTACCTTTGCATTTTTCTCGCAAACGAAGGACACTAGAAAGAAAATTTTAAAGCCTCCTGTTAGGCCATCATCTACACGGCATAGCCCTGAATTTTCCAATGCGCAGCTCTTTGCAAAAGAGAGATATTGGCAAGGAAAAGCTGTCTTGTACCTTTGCATTTTTCTCCCAAACGAAGGACACTAGAAAGAAAATTTTAAAGCCTCCTGTTAGGCCATCATCTACACGGCATAGCCCTGAATTTTCCAATGCGCAGCTCTTTGCAAAAGAGAGATATTGGCAAGGAAAAGCTGTCTTGTACCTTTGCATTTTTCTCCCAAACGAAGGACACTAGAAAGAAAATTTTAAAGCCTCCTGTTAGGCCATCATCTACACGGCATAGCCCTGAATTTTCCAATGCGCAGCTCTTTGCAAAAGAGAGATATTGGCAAGGAAAAGCTGTCTTGTACCTTTGCATTTTTCTCTCAAACGAAGGACACTACAAAGAAAATTTTAAAGCCTCCTGTTAGGCCATCATCTACACGGCATAGCCCTGAATTTTCCAATGCGCAGCTCTTTGCAAAAGAGAGATATTGGCAAGGAAAAGCTGTCTTGTACCTTTGCATTTTTCTCCCAAACGAAGGACACTAGAAAGAAAATTTTAAAGCCTCCTGTTAGGCCATCATCTACACGGCATAGCCCTGAATTTTCCAATGCGCAGTTCTTTGCAAAAAAGAGATATTGGCAAGGAAAAGCTGTCTTGTACCTTTGCATTTTTCTCCCAAACGAAGGACACTAGAAAGAAAATTTTAAAGCCTCCTGTTAGGCCATCATCTACACGGCATAGCCCTGAATTTTCCAATGCGCAGCTCTTTGCAAAAGAGAGATATTGGCAAGGAAAAGCTGTCTTGTACCTTTGCATTTTTCTCCCAAACGAAGGACACTAGAAAGAAAATTTTAAAGCCTCCTGTTAGGCCATCATCTACACGGCATAGCCCTGAATTTTCCAATGCGCAGCTCTTTGCAAAAGAGAGATATTGGCAAGGAAAAGCTGTCTTGTACCATTGGATTTTTCTCCCAAACGAAGGACACTAGAATGAAAATTTTAAAGCCTCCTGTTAGTGCTATATCTACACGGTATAGCCCTGAATTTTCCAATGCGTAGCTCTTTGCAAAAGAGAGATATTGGCAAGGAAAAGCTGTCTTGTACCTTTGCATTTTTCTCGCAAACGAAGGACACTAGAAAGAAAATTTTAAAGCCTCCTGTTAGGCCATCATCTACACGGCATAGCCCTGAATTTTCCAATGCGCAGCTCTTTGCAAAAGAGAGATATTGGCAAGGAAAAGCTGTCTTGTACCTTTGCATTTTTCTCGCAAACGAAGGACACTAGAAAGAAAATTTTAAAGCCTCCTGTTAGGCCATCATCTACACGGCATAGCCCTGAATTTTCCAATAAGCAGCTCTTTGCAAAAGAGAGATATTGGCAAGGAAAAGCTGTCTTGTACCATTGGATTTTTCTCCCAAACGAAGGACACTAGAATGAAAATTTTAAAGCCTCCTGTTAGTGCTATATCTACACGGTATAGCCCTGAATTTTCCAATGCGTAGCTCTTTGCAAAAGAGAGATATTGGCAAGGAAAAGCTGTCTTGTACCTTTGCATTTTTCTCGCAAACGAAGGACACTAGAAAGATAATTTTAAAGCCTCCTGTTAGGCCATCATCTACACGGCATAGCCCTGAATTTTCCAATGCGCAGCTCTTTGCAAAAGAGAGATATTGGCAAGGAAAAGCTGTCTTGTACCTTTGCATTTTTCTCCCAAACGAAGGACACTAGAAAGAAAATTTTAAAGCCTCCTGTTAGGCCATCATCTACACGGCATAGCCCTGAATTTTCCAATGCGCAGCTCTTTGCAAAAGAGAGATATTGGCAAGGAAAAGCTGTCTTGTACCTTTGCATTTTTCTCCCAAACGAAGGACACTAGAAAGAAAATTTTAAAGCCTCCCGTTAGGCCATCATCTACACGGCATAGCCCTGAATTTTCCAATGCGCAGCTCTTTGCAAAAGAGAGATATTGGCAAGGAAAAGCTGTCTTGTACCTTTGCATTTTTCTCCCAAACGAAGGACACTAGAAAGAAAATTTTAAAGCCTCCTGTTAGGCCATCATCTACACGGCATAGCCCTGAATTTTCCAATGCGCAGCTCTTTGCAAAAGAGAGATATTGGCAAGGAAAAGCTGTCTTGTACCTTTGCATTTTTCTCCCAAACGAAGGACACTAGAAAGAAAATTTTAAAGCCTCCTGTTAGGCCATCATCTACACGGCATAGCCCTGAATATTCCAATGCGCAGCTCTTTGCAAAAGAGCGATATTGGCAAGGAAAAGCTGTCTTGTACCTTTGCATTTTTCTCCCAAACGAAGGACACTAGAAAGAAAATTTTAAAGCCTCCTGTTAGGCCATCATCTACACGGCATAGCCCTGAATTTTCCAATGCGCAGCTCTTTGCAAAAGAGAGATATTGGCAAGGAAAAGCTGTCTTGTACCTTTGCATTTTTCTCCCAAACGAAGGACACTAGAAAGAAAATTTTAAAGCCTCCCGTTAGGCCATCATCTACACGGCATAGCCCTGAATTTTCCAATGCGCAGCTCTTTGCAAAAGAGAGATATTGGCAAGGAAAAGCTGTCTTGTACCTTTGCATTTTTCTCCCAAACGAAGGACACTAGAAAGAAAATTTTAAAGCCTCCTGTTAGGCCATCATCTACACGGCATAGCCCTGAATTTTCCAATGCGCAGCTCTTTGCAAAAGAGAGATATTGGCAAGGAAAAGCTGTCTTGTACCATTGGATTTTTCTCCCAAACGAAGGACACTAGAATGAAAATTTTAAAGCCTCCTGTTAGTGCAATATCTACACTGTATAGCCCTGAATTTTCCAATGCGTAGCTCTTTGCAAAAGAGAGATATTGGCAAGGAAAAGCTGTCTTGTACCTTTGCATTTTTCTCGCAAACGAAGGACACTAGAAAGAAAATTTTAAAGCCTCCTGTTAGGCCATCATCTACACGGCATAGCCCTGAATTTTCCAATGCGCAGCTCTTTGCAAAAGAGAGATATTGGCAAGGAAAAGCTGTCTTGTACCTTTGCATTTTTCTCCCAAACGAAGGACACTAGAAAGAAAATTTTAAAGCCTCCTGTTAGGCCATCATCTACACGGCATAGTCCTGATTTTTCCAATGCGCAGCTCTTTGCAAAAGAGAGATATTGGCAAGGAAAAGCTGTCTTGTACCTTTGCATTTTTCTCCCAAACGAAGGACACTAGAAAGAAAATTTTAAAGCCTCCTGTTAGGCCATCATCTACACGGCATAGCCCTGAATTTTCCAATGCGCAGCTCTTTGCAAAAGAGAGATATTGGCAAGGAAAAGCTGTCTTGTACCATTGGATTTTTCTCCCAAACGAAGGACACTAGAATGAAAATTTTAAAGCCTCCTGTTAGTGCTATATCTACACGGTATAGCCCTGAATTTTCCAATTCGTAGCTCTTTGCAAAAGAGAGATATTGGCAAGGAAAAGCTGTCTTGTACCTTTGCATTTTTCTCGCAAACGAAGGACACTAGAAAGAAAATTTTAAAGCCTCCTGTTAGGCCATCATCTACACGGCATAGCCCTGAATTTTCCAATGCGCAGCTCTTTGCAAAAGAGAGATATTGGCAAGGAAAACCTGTCTTGTACCTTTGCATTTTTCTCCCAAACGAAGGACACTAGAAAGAAAATTTTAAAGCCTCCTGTTAGGCCATCATCTACACGGCATAGCCCTGAATTTTCCAATGCGCAGCTCTTTGCAAAAGAGAGATATTGGCAAGGAAAAGCTGTCTTGTACCTTTGCATTTTTCTCCCAAACGAAGGACACTAGAAAGAAAATTTTAAAGCCTCCCGTTAGGCCATCATCTACACGGCATAGCCCTAAATTTTCCAATGCGCAGCTCTTTGCAAAAGAGAGATATTGGCAAGGAAAACCTGTCTTGTACCTTTGCATTTTTCTCCCAAACGAAGGACACTAGAAAGAAAATTTTAAAGCCTCCTGTTAGGCCATCATCTACACGGCATAGCCCTGAATTTTCCAATGCGCAGCTCTTTGCAAAAGAGAGATATTGGCAAGGAAAAGCTGTCTTGTACCATTGGATTTTTCTCCCAAACGAAGGACACTAGAATGAAAATTTTAAAGCCTCCTGTTAGTGCTATATCTACACGGTATAGCCCTGAATTTTCCAATGCGTAGCTCTTTGCAAAAGAGAGATATTGGCAAGGAAAAGCTGTCTTGTACCTTTGCATTTTTCTCGCAAACGAAGGACACTAGAAAGATAATTTTAAAGCCTCCTGTTAGGCCATCATCTACACGGCATAGCCCTGAATTTTCCAATGCGCAGCTCTTTGCAAAAGAGAGATATTGGCAAGGAAAAGCTGTCTTGTACCTTTGCATTTTTCTCCCAAACGAAGGACACTAGAAAGAAAATTTTAAAGCCTCCTGTTAGGCCATCATCTACACGGCATAGCCCTGAATTTTCCAATGCGCAGCTCTTTGCAAAAGAGAGATATTGGCAAGGAAAAGCTGTCTTGTACCTTTGCATTTTTCTCCCAAACGAAGGACACTAGAAAGAAAATGTTAAAGCCTCCCGTTAGGCCATCATCTACACGGCATAGCCCTGAATTTTCCAATGCGCAGCTCTTTGCAAAAGAGAGATATTGGCAAGGAAAAGCTGTCTTGTACCTTTGCATTTTTCTCCCAAACGAAGGACACTAGAAAGAAAATTTTAAAGCCTCCTGTTAGGCCATCATCTACACGGCATAGCCCTGAATTTTCCAATGCGCAGCTCTTTGCAAAAGAGAGATATTGGCAAGGAAAAGCTGTCTTGTACCTTTGCATTTTTCTCCCAAACGAAGGACACTAGAAAGAAAATTTTAAAGCCTCCTGTTAGGCCATCATCTACACGGCATAGCCCTGAATTTTCCAATGCGCAGCTCTTTGCAAAAGAGAGATATTGGCAAGGAAAAGCTGTCTTGTACCTTTGCATTTTTCTCTCAAACGAAGGACACTACAAAGAAAATTTTAAAGCCTCCTGTTAGGCCATCATCTACACGGCATAGCCCTGAATTTTCCAATGCGCAGCTCTTTGCAAAAGAGAGATATTGGCAAGGAAAAGCTGTCTTGTACCTTTGCATTTTTCTCCCAAACGAAGGACACTAGAAAGAAAATTTTAAAGCCTCCTGTTAGGCCATCATCTACACGGCATAGCCCTGAATTTTCCAATGCGCAGTTCTTTGCAAAAAAGAGATATTGGCAAGGAAAAGCTGTCTTGTACCTTTGCATTTTTCTCCCAAACGAAGGACACTAGAAAGAAAATTTTAAAGCCTCCTGTTAGGCCATCATCTACACGGCATAGCCCTGAATTTTCCAATGCGCAGCTCTTTGCAAAAGAGAGATATTGGCAAGGAAAAGCTGTCTTGTACCTTTGCATTTTTCTCCCAAACGAAGGACACTAGAAAGAAAATTTTAAAGCCTCCTGTTAGGCCATCATCTACACGGCATAGCCCTGAATTTTCCAATGCGCAGCTCTTTGCAAAAGAGAGATATTGGCAAGGAAAAGCTGTCTTGTACCATTGGATTTTTCTCCCAAACGAAGGACACTAGAATGAAAATTTTAAAGCCTCCTGTTAGTGCTATATCTACACGGTATAGCCCTGAATTTTCCAATGCGTAGCTCTTTGCAAAAGAGAGATATTGGCAAGGAAAAGCTGTCTTGTACCTTTGCATTTTTCTCGCAAACGAAGGACACTAGAAAGAAAATTTTAAAGCCTCCTGTTAGGCCATCATCTACACGGCATAGCCCTGAATTTTCCAATGCGCAGCTCTTTGCAAAAGAGAGATATTGGCAAGGAAAAGCTGTCTTGTACCTTTGCATTTTTCTCGCAAACGAAGGACACTAGAAAGAAAATTTTAAAGCCTCCTGTTAGGCCATCATCTACACGGCATAGCCCTGAATTTTCCAATAAGCAGCTCTTTGCAAAAGAGAGATATTGGCAAGGAAAAGCTGTCTTGTACCATTGGATTTTTCTCCCAAACGAAGGACACTAGAATGAAAATTTTAAAGCCTCCTGTTAGTGCTATATCTACACGGTATAGCCCTGAATTTTCCAATGCGTAGCTCTTTGCAAAAGAGAGA
Source organism: Pseudophryne corroboree (assembly GCF_028390025.1). Taxonomy (NCBI): domain Eukaryota; kingdom Metazoa; phylum Chordata; class Amphibia; order Anura; family Myobatrachidae; genus Pseudophryne; species Pseudophryne corroboree. The sequence goes on from NC_086446.1 coordinate 138,135,576, forward strand.
TATTGGCAAGGAAAAGCTGTCTTGTACCTTTGCATTTTTCTCGCAAACGAAGGACACTAGAAAGATAATTTTAAAGCCTCCTGTTAGGCCATCATCTACACGGCATAGCCCTGAATTTTCCAATGCGCAGCTCTTTGCAAAAGAGAGATATTGGCAAGGAAAAGCTGTCTTGTACCTTTGCATTTTTCTCCCAAACGAAGGACACTAGAAAGAAAATTTTAAAGCCTCCTGTTAGGCCATCATCTACACGGCATAGCCCTGAATTTTCCAATGCGCAGCTCTTTGCAAAAGAGAGATATTGGCAAGGAAAAGCTGTCTTGTACCTTTGCATTTTTCTCCCAAACGAAGGACACTAGAAAGAAAATTTTAAAGCCTCCCGTTAGGCCATCATCTACACGGCATAGCCCTGAATTTTCCAATGCGCAGCTCTTTGCAAAAGAGAGATATTGGCAAGGAAAAGCTGTCTTGTACCTTTGCATTTTTCTCCCAAACGAAGGACACTAGAAAGAAAATTTTAAAGCCTCCTGTTAGGCCATCATCTACACGGCATAGCCCTGAATTTTCCAATGCGCAGCTCTTTGCAAAAGAGAGATATTGGCAAGGAAAAGCTGTCTTGTACCTTTGCATTTTTCTCCCAAACGAAGGACACTAGAAAGAAAATTTTAAAGCCTCCTGTTAGGCCATCATCTACACGGCATAGCCCTGAATATTCCAATGCGCAGCTCTTTGCAAAAGAGCGATATTGGCAAGGAAAAGCTGTCTTGTACCTTTGCATTTTTCTCCCAAACGAAGGACACTAGAAAGAAAATTTTAAAGCCTCCTGTTAGGCCATCATCTACACGGCATAGCCCTGAATTTTCCAATGCGCAGCTCTTTGCAAAAGAGAGATATTGGCAAGGAAAAGCTGTCTTGTACCTTTGCATTTTTCTCCCAAACGAAGGACACTAGAAAGAAAATTTTAAAGCCTCCCGTTAGGCCATCATCTACACGGCATAGCCCTGAATTTTCCAATGCGCAGCTCTTTGCAAAAGAGAGATATTGGCAAGGAAAAGCTGTCTTGTACCTTTGCATTTTTCTCCCAAACGAAGGACACTAGAAAGAAAATTTTAAAGCCTCCTGTTAGGCCATCATCTACACGGCATAGCCCTGAATTTTCCAATGCGCAGCTCTTTGCAAAAGAGAGATATTGGCAAGGAAAAGCTGTCTTGTACCATTGGATTTTTCTCCCAAACGAAGGACACTAGAATGAAAATTTTAAAGCCTCCTGTTAGTGCAATATCTACACTGTATAGCCCTGAATTTTCCAATGCGTAGCTCTTTGCAAAAGAGAGATATTGGCAAGGAAAAGCTGTCTTGTACCTTTGCATTTTTCTCGCAAACGAAGGACACTAGAAAGAAAATTTTAAAGCCTCCTGTTAGGCCATCATCTACACGGCATAGCCCTGAATTTTCCAATGCGCAGCTCTTTGCAAAAGAGAGATATTGGCAAGGAAAAGCTGTCTTGTACCTTTGCATTTTTCTCCCAAACGAAGGACACTAGAAAGAAAATTTTAAAGCCTCCTGTTAGGCCATCATCTACACGGCATAGTCCTGATTTTTCCAATGCGCAGCTCTTTGCAAAAGAGAGATATTGGCAAGGAAAAGCTGTCTTGTACCTTTGCATTTTTCTCCCAAACGAAGGACACTAGAAAGAAAATTTTAAAGCCTCCTGTTAGGCCATCATCTACACGGCATAGCCCTGAATTTTCCAATGCGCAGCTCTTTGCAAAAGAGAGATATTGGCAAGGAAAAGCTGTCTTGTACCATTGGATTTTTCTCCCAAACGAAGGACACTAGAATGAAAATTTTAAAGCCTCCTGTTAGTGCTATATCTACACGGTATAGCCCTGAATTTTCCAATTCGTAGCTCTTTGCAAAAGAGAGATATTGGCAAGGAAAAGCTGTCTTGTACCTTTGCATTTTTCTCGCAAACGAAGGACACTAGAAAGAAAATTTTAAAGCCTCCTGTTAGGCCATCATCTACACGGCATAGCCCTGAATTTTCCAATGCGCAGCTCTTTGCAAAAGAGAGATATTGGCAAGGAAAACCTGTCTTGTACCTTTGCATTTTTCTCCCAAACGAAGGACACTAGAAAGAAAATTTTAAAGCCTCCTGTTAGGCCATCATCTACACGGCATAGCCCTGAATTTTCCAATGCGCAGCTCTTTGCAAAAGAGAGATATTGGCAAGGAAAAGCTGTCTTGTACCTTTGCATTTTTCTCCCAAACGAAGGACACTAGAAAGAAAATTTTAAAGCCTCCCGTTAGGCCATCATCTACACGGCATAGCCCTAAATTTTCCAATGCGCAGCTCTTTGCAAAAGAGAGATATTGGCAAGGAAAACCTGTCTTGTACCTTTGCATTTTTCTCCCAAACGAAGGACACTAGAAAGAAAATTTTAAAGCCTCCTGTTAGGCCATCATCTACACGGCATAGCCCTGAATTTTCCAATGCGCAGCTCTTTGCAAAAGAGAGATATTGGCAAGGAAAAGCTGTCTTGTACCATTGGATTTTTCTCCCAAACGAAGGACACTAGAATGAAAATTTTAAAGCCTCCTGTTAGTGCTATATCTACACGGTATAGCCCTGAATTTTCCAATGCGTAGCTCTTTGCAAAAGAGAGATATTGGCAAGGAAAAGCTGTCTTGTACCTTTGCATTTTTCTCGCAAACGAAGGACACTAGAAAGATAATTTTAAAGCCTCCTGTTAGGCCATCATCTACACGGCATAGCCCTGAATTTTCCAATGCGCAGCTCTTTGCAAAAGAGAGATATTGGCAAGGAAAAGCTGTCTTGTACCTTTGCATTTTTCTCCCAAACGAAGGACACTAGAAAGAAAATTTTAAAGCCTCCTGTTAGGCCATCATCTACACGGCATAGCCCTGAATTTTCCAATGCGCAGCTCTTTGCAAAAGAGAGATATTGGCAAGGAAAAGCTGTCTTGTACCTTTGCATTTTTCTCCCAAACGAAGGACACTAGAAAGAAAATGTTAAAGCCTCCCGTTAGGCCATCATCTACACGGCATAGCCCTGAATTTTCCAATGCGCAGCTCTTTGCAAAAGAGAGATATTGGCAAGGAAAAGCTGTCTTGTACCTTTGCATTTTTCTCCCAAACGAAGGACACTAGAAAGAAAATTTTAAAGCCTCCTGTTAGGCCATCATCTACACGGCATCGCCCTGAATTTTCCAATGCGCAGCTCTTTGCAAAAGAGAGATATTGGCAAGGAAAAGCTGTCTTGTACCTTTGCATTTTTCTCCCAAACGAAGGACACTAGAAAGAAAATTTTAAAGCCTCCTGTTAGGCCATCATCTACACGGCATAGCCCTGAATATTCCAATGCGCAGCTCTTTGCAAAAGAGCGATATTGGCAAGGAAAAGCTGTCTTGTACCTTTGCATTTTTCTCCCAAACGAAGGACACTAGAAAGAAAATTTTAAAGCCTCCTGTTAGGCCATCATCTACACGGCATAGCCCTGAATTTTCCAATGCGCAGCTCTTTGCAAAAGAGAGATATTGGCAAGGAAAAGCTGTCTTGTACCTTTGCATTTTTCTCCCAAACGAAGGACACTAGAAAGAAAATTTTAAAGCCTCCTGTTAGGCCATCATCTACACGGCATAGTCCTGATTTTTCCAATGCGCAGCTCTTTGCAAAAGAGAGATATTGGCAAGGAAAAGCTGTCTTGTACCTTTGCATTTTTCTCCCAAACGAAGGACACTAGAAAGAAAATTTTAAAGCCTCCTGTTAGGCCATCATCTACACGGCATAGCCCTGAATTTTCCAATGCGCAGCTCTTTGCAAAAGAGAGATATTGGCAAGGAAAAGCTGTCTTGTACCATTGGATTTTTCTCCCAAACGAAGGACACTAGAATGAAAATTTTAAAGCCTCCTGTTAGTGCAATATCTACACTGTATAGCCCTGAATTTTCCAATGCGTAGCTGTTTGCAAAAGAGAGATATTGGCAAGGAAAAGCTGTCTTGTACCTTTGCATTTTTCTCGCAAACGAAGGACACTAGAAAGAAAATTTTAAAGCCTCCTGTTAGGCCATCATCTACACGGCATAGCCCTGAATTTTCCAATGCGCAGCTCTTTGCAAAAGAGAGATATTGGCAAGGAAAAGCTGTCTTGTACCTTTGCATTTTTCTCCCAAACGAAGGACACTAGAAAGAAAATTTTAAAGCCTCCTGTTAGGCCATCATCTACACGGCATAGTCCTGATTTTTCCAATGCGCAGCTCTTTGCAAAAGAGAGATATTGGCAAGGAAAAGCTGTCTTGTACCTTTGCATTTTTCTCCCAAACGAAGGACACTAGAAAGAAAATTTTAAAGCCTCCTGTTAGGCCATCATCTACACGGCATAGCCCTGAATTTTCCAATGCGCAGCTCTTTGCAAAAGAGAGATATTGGCAAGGAAAAGCTGTCTTGTACCTTTGCATTTTTCTCGCAAACGAAGGACACTAGAAAGAAAATTTTAAAGCCTCCTGTTAGGCCATCATCTACACGGCATAGCCCTGAATTTTCCAATGCGCAGCTATTTGCAAAAGAGAGATATTGGCAAGGAAAAGCTGTCTTGTACCTTTGCATTTTTCTCTCAAACGAAGGACACTAGAAAGAAAATTTTAAAGCCTCCTGTTAGTGCTATATCTACACGGTATAGCCCTGAATTTTCCAATTCGTAGCTCTTTGCAAAAGAGAGATATTGGCAAGGAAAAGCTGTCTTGTACCTTTGCATTTTTCTCGCAAACGAAGGACACTAGAAAGAAAATTTTAAAGCCTCCTGTTAGGCCATCATCTACACGGCATAGCCCTGAATTTTCCAATAAGCAGCTCTTTGCAAAAGAGAGATATTGGCAAGGAAAAGCTGTCTTGTACCTTTGCATTTTTCTCCCAAACGAAGGACACTAGAAAGAAAATTTTAAAGCCTCCTGTTAGGCCATCATCTACACGGCATAGCCCTGAATTTTCCAATGCGCAGCTCTTTGCAAAAGAGAGATATTGGCAAGGAAAAGCTGTCTTGTACCTTTGCATTTTTCTCCCAAACGAAGGACACTAGAAAGAAAATTTTAAAGCCTCCCGTTAGGCCATCATCTACACGGCATAGCCCTGAATTTTCCAATGCGCAGCTCTTTGCAAAAGAGAGATATTGGCAAGGAAAAGCTGTCTTGTACCTTTGCATTTTTCTCCCAAACGAAGGACACTAGAAAGAAAATTTTAAAGCCTCCTGTTAGGCCATCATCTACACGGCATAGCCCTGAATTTTCCAATGCGCAGCTCTTTGCAAAAGAGAGATATTGGCAAGGAAAAGCTGTCTTGTACCTTTGCATTTTTCTCCCAAACGAAGGACACTAGAAAGAAAATTTTAAAGCCTCCTGTTAGGCCATCATCTACACGGCATAGCCCTGAATATTCCAATGCGCAGCTCTTTGCAAAAGAGCGATATTGGCAAGGAAAAGCTGTCTTGTACCTTTGCATTTTTCTCCCAAACGAAGGACACTAGAAAGAAAATTTTAAAGCCTCCTGTTAGGCCATCATCTACACGGCATAGCCCTGAATTTTCCAATGCGCAGCTCTTTGCAAAAGAGAGATATTGGCAAGGAAAAGCTGTCTTGTACCTTTGCATTTTTCTCCCAAACGAAGGACACTAGAAAGAAAATTTTAAAGCCTCCCGTTAGGCCATCATCTACACGGCATAGCCCTGAATTTTCCAATGCGCAGCTCTTTGCAAAAGAGAGATATTGGCAAGGAAAAGCTGTCTTGTACCTTTGCATTTTTCTCCCAAACGAAGGACACTAGAAAGAAAATTTTAAAGCCTCCTGTTAGGCCATCATCTACACGGCATAGCCCTGAATTTTCCAATGCGCAGCTCTTTGCAAAAGAGAGATATTGGCAAGGAAAAGCTGTCTTGTACCATTGGATTTTTCTCCCAAACGAAGGACACTAGAATGAAAATTTTAAAGCCTCCTGTTAGTGCAATATCTACACTGTATAGCCCTGAATTTTCCAATGCGTAGCTCTTTGCAAAAGAGAGATATTGGCAAGGAAAAGCTGTCTTGTACCTTTGCATTTTTCTCGCAAACGAAGGACACTAGAAAGAAAATTTTAAAGCCTCCTGTTAGGCCATCATCTACACGGCATAGCCCTGAATTTTCCAATAAGCAGCTCTTTGCAAAAGAGAGATATTGGCAAGGAAAAGCTGTCTTGTACCTTTGCATTTTTCTCCCAAACGAAGGACACTAGAAAGAAAATTTTAAAGCCTCCTGTTAGGCCATCATCTACACGGCATAGCCCTGAATTTTCCAATGCGCAGCTCTTTGCAAAAGAGAGATATTGGCAAGGAAAAGCTGTCTTGTACCTTTGCATTTTTCTCCCAAACGAAGGACACTAGAAAGAAAATTTTAAAGCCTCCCGTTAGGCCATCATCTACACGGCATAGCCCTGAATTTTCCAATGCGCAGCTCTTTGCAAAAGAGAGATATTGGCAAGGAAAAGCTGTCTTGTACCTTTGCATTTTTCTCCCAAACGAAGGACACTAGAAAGAAAATTTTAAAGCCTCCTGTTAGGCCATCATCTACACGGCATAGCCCTGAATTTTCCAATGCGCAGCTCTTTGCAAAAGAGAGATATTGGCAAGGAAAAGCTGTCTTGTACCTTTGCATTTTTCTCCCAAACGAAGGACACTAGAAAGAAAATTTTAAAGCCTCCTGTTAGGCCATCATCTACACGGCATAGCCCTGAATATTCCAATGCGCAGCTCTTTGCAAAAGAGCGATATTGGCAAGGAAAAGCTGTCTTGTACCTTTGCATTTTTCTCCCAAACGAAGGACACTAGAAAGAAAATTTTAAAGCCTCCTGTTAGGCCATCATCTACACGGCATAGCCCTGAATTTTCCAATGCGCAGCTCTTTGCAAAAGAGAGATATTGGCAAGGAAAAGCTGTCTTGTACCTTTGCATTTTTCTCCCAAACGAAGGACACTAGAAAGAAAATTTTAAAGCCTCCCGTTAGGCCATCATCTACACGGCATAGCCCTGAATTTTCCAATGCGCAGCTCTTTGCAAAAGAGAGATATTGGCAAGGAAAAGCTGTCTTGTACCTTTGCATTTTTCTCCCAAACGAAGGACACTAGAAAGAAAATTTTAAAGCCTCCTGTTAGGCCATCATCTACACGGCATAGCCCTGAATTTTCCAATGCGCAGCTCTTTGCAAAAGAGAGATATTGGCAAGGAAAAGCTGTCTTGTACCATTGGATTTTTCTCCCAAACGAAGGACACTAGAATGAAAATTTTAAAGCCTCCTGTTAGTGCAATATCTACACTGTATAGCCCTGAATTTTCCAATGCGTAGCTCTTTGCAAAAGAGAGATATTGGCAAGGAAAAGCTGTCTTGTACCTTTGCATTTTTCTCGCAAACGAAGGACACTAGAAAGAAAATTTTAAAGCCTCCTGTTAGGCCATCATCTACACGGCATAGCCCTGAATTTTCCAATGCGCAGCTCTTTGCAAAAGAGAGATATTGGCAAGGAAAAGCTGTCTTGTACCTTTGCATTTTTCTCCCAAACGAAGGACACTAGAAAGAAAATTTTAAAGCCTCCTGTTAGGCCATCATCTACACGGCATAGTCCTGATTTTTCCAATGCGCAGCTCTTTGCAAAAGAGAGATATTGGCAAGGAAAAGCTGTCTTGTACCTTTGCATTTTTCTCCCAAACGAAGGACACTAGAAAGAAAATTTTAAAGCCTCCTGTTAGGCCATCATCTACACGGCATAGCCCTGAATTTTCCAAAGCGCAGCTCTTTGCAAAAGAGAGATATTGGCAAGGAAAAGCTGTCTTGTACCATTGGATTTTTCTCCCAAACGAAGGACACTAGAATGAAAATTTTAAAGCCTCCTGTTAGTGCTATATCTACACGGTATAGCCCTGAATTTTCCAATTCGTAGCTCTTTGCAAAAGAGAGATATTGGCAAGGAAAAGCTGTCTTGTACCTTTGCATTTTTCTCGCAAACGAAGGACACTAGAAAGAAAATTTTAAAGCCTCCTGTTAGGCCATCATCTACACGGCATAGCCCTGAATTTTCCAATGCGCAGCTCTTTGCAAAAGAGAGATATTGGCAAGGAAAAGCTGTCTTGTACCTTTGCATTTTTCTCCCAAACGAAGGACACTAGAAAGAAAATTTTAAAGCCTCCTGTTAGGCCATCATCTACACGGCATAGCCCTGAATTTTCCAATGCGCAGCTCTTTGCAAAAGAGAGATATTGGCAAGGAAAAGCTGTCTTGTACCTTTGCATTTTTCTCCCAAACGAAGGACACTAGAAAGAAAATTTTAAAGCCTCCCGTTAGGCCATCATCTACACGGCATAGCCCTGAATTTTCCAATGCGCAGCTCTTTGCAAAAGAGAGATATTGGCAAGGAAAAGCTGTCTTGTACCTTTGCATTTTTCTCCCAAACGAAGGACACTAGAAAGAAAATTTTAAAGCCTCCTGTTAGGCCATCATCTACACGGCATAGCCCTGAATTTTCCAATGCGCAGCTCTTTGCAAAAGAGAGATATTGGCAAGGAAAAGCTGTCTTGTACCTTTGCATTTTTCTCCCAAACGAAGGACACTAGAAAGAAAATTTTAAAGCCTCCTGTTAGGCCATCATCTACACGGCATAGCCCTGAATATTCCAATGCGCAGCTCTTTGCAAAAGAGCGATATTGGCAAGGAAAAGCTGTCTTGTACCTTTGCATTTTTCTCCCAAACGAAGGACACTAGAAAGAAAATTTTAAAGCCTCCTGTTAGGCCATCATCTACACGGCATAGCCCTGAATTTTCCAATGCGCAGCTCTTTGCAAAAGAGAGATATTGGCAAGGAAAAGCTGTCTTGTACCTTTGCATTTTTCTCCCAAACGAAGGACACTAGAAAGAAAATTTTAAAGCCTCCCGTTAGGCCATCATCTACACGGCATAGCCCTGAATTTTCCAATGCGCAGCTCTTTGCAAAAGAGAGATATTGGCAAGGAAAAGCTGTCTTGTACCTTTGCATTTTTCTCCCAAACGAAGGACACTAGAAAGAAAATTTTAAAGCCTCCTGTTAGGCCATCATCTACACGGCATAGCCCTGAATTTTCCAATGCGCAGCTCTTTGCAAAAGAGAGATATTGGCAAGGAAATGCTGTCTTGTACCATTGGATTTTTCTCCCAAACGAAGGACACTAGAATGAAAATTTTAAAGCCTCCTGTTAGTGCAATATCTACACTGTATAGCCCTGAATTTTCCAATGCGTAGCTCTTTGCAAAAGAGAGATATTGGCAAGGAAAAGCTGTCTTGTACCTTTGCATTTTTCTCGCAAACGAAGGACACTAGAAAGAAAATTTTAAAGCCTCCTGTTAGGCCATCATCTACACGGCATAGCCCTGAATTTTCCAATGCGCAGCTCTTTGCAAAAGAGAGATATTGGCAAGGAAAAGCTGTCTTGTACCTTTGCATTTTTCTCCCAAACGAAGGACACTAGAAAGAAAATTTTAAAGCCTCCTGTTAGGCCATCATCTACACGGCATAGTCCTGATTTTTCCAATGCGCAGCTCTTTGCAAAAGAGAGATATTGGCAAGGAAAAGCTGTCTTGTACCATTGGATTTTTCTCCCAAACGAAGGACACTAGAATGAAAATTTTAAAGCCTCCTGTTAGTGCTATATCTACACGGCATAGCCCTGAATTTTCCAATGCGCAGCTCTTTGCAAAAGAGAGATATTGGCAAGGAAAAGCTGTCTTGTACCTTTGCATTTTTCTCCCAAACGAAGGACACTAGAAAGAAAATTTTAAAGCCTCCTGTTAGGCCATCATCTACACGGCATAGCCCTGAATATTCCAATGCGCAGCTCTTTGCAAAAGAGCGATATTGGCAAGGAAAAGCTGTCTTGTACCTTTGCATTTTTCTCCCAAACGAAGGACACTAGAAAGAAAATTTTAAAGCCTCCTGTTAGGCCATCATCTACACGGCATAGCCCTGAATTTTCCAATGCGCAGCTCTTTGCAAAAGAGAGATATTGGCAAGGAAAAGCTGTCTTGTACCTTTGCATTTTTCTCCCAAACGAAGGACACTAGAAAGAAAATTTTAAAGCCTCCCGTTAGGCCATCATCTACACGGCATAGCCCTGAATTTTCCAATGCGCAGCTCTTTGCAAAAGAGAGATATTGGCAAGGAAAAGCTGTCTTGTACCTTTGCATTTTTCTCCCAAACGAAGGACACTAGAAAGAAAATTTTAAAGCCTCCTGTTAGGCCATCATCTACACGGCATAGCCCTGAATTTTCCAATGCGCAGCTCTTTGCAAAAGAGAGATATTGGCAAGGAAATGCTGTCTTGTACCATTGGATTTTTCTCCCAAACGAAGGACACTAGAATGAAAATTTTAAAGCCTCCTGTTAGTGCAATATCTACACTGTATAGCCCTGAATTTTCCAATGCGTAGCTCTTTGCAAAAGAGAGATATTGGCAAGGAAAAGCTGTCTTGTACCTTTGCATTTTTCTCGCAAACGAAGGACACTAGAAAGAAAATTTTAAAGCCTCCTGTTAGGCCATCATCTACACGGCATAGCCCTGAATTTTCCAATGCGCAGCTCTTTGCAAAAGAGAGATATTGGCAAGGAAAAGCTGTCTTGTACCTTTGCATTTTTCTCCCAAACGAAGGACACTAGAAAGAAAATTTTAAAGCCTCCTGTTAGGCCATCATCTACACGGCATAGTCCTGATTTTTCCAATGCGCAGCTCTTTGCAAAAGAGAGATATTGGCAAGGAAAAGCTGTCTTGTACCATTGGATTTTTCTCCCAAACGAAGGACACTAGAAAGAAAATTTTAAAGCCTCCTGTTAGGCCATCATCTACACGGCATAGCCCTGAATTTTCCAATGCGCAGCTCTTTGCAAAAGAGAGATATTGGCAAGGAAAAGCTGTCTTGTACCATTGGATTTTTCTCCCAAACGAAGGACACTAGAATGAAAATTTTAAAGCCTCCTGTTAGTGCTATATCTACACGGTATAGCCCTGAATTTTCCAATTCGTAGCTCTTTGCAAAAGAGAGATATTGGCAAGGAAAAGCTGTCTTGTACCTTTGCATTTTTCTCGCAAACGAAGGACACTAGAAAGAAAATTTTAAAGCCTCCTGTTAGGCCATCATCTACACGGCATAGCCCTGAATTTTCCAATGCGCAGCTCTTTGCAAAAGAGAGATATTGGCAAGGAAAAGCTGTCTTGTACCTTTGCATTTTTCTCTCAAACGAAGGACACTAGAAAGAAAATTTTAAAGCCTCCTGTTAGTGCTATATCTACACGGTATAGCCCTGAATTTTCCAATGCGTAGCTCTTTGCAAAAGAGAGATATTGGCAAGGAAAAGCTGTCTTGTACCTTTGCATTTTTCTCGCAAACGAAGGACACTACAAAGAAAATTTTAAAGCCTCCTGTTAGGCCATCATCTACACGGCATAGCCCTGAATTTTCCAATGCGCAGCTATTTGCAAAAGAGAGATATTGGCAAGGAAAAGCTGTCTTGTACCTTTGCATTTTTCTCGCAAACGAAGGACAATAGAAAGAAAATTTTAAAGCCTCCTGTTAGGCCATCATCTACACGGCATAGCCCTGAATTTACCAATGCGCAGCTCTTTGCAAAAGAGAGATATTGGCAAGGAAAAGCTGTCTTGTACCTTTGCATTTTTCTCCCAAACGAAGGACACTAGAAAGAAAATTTTAAAGCCTCCTGTTAGGCCATCATCTACACGGCATAGCCCTGAATTTTCCAATGCGCAGCTCTTTGCAAAAGAGAGATATTGGCAAGGAAAAGCTGTCTTGTACCTTTGCATTTTTCTCCCAAACGAAGGACACTAGAAAGAAAATTTTAAAGCCTCCTGTTAGGCCATCATCTACACGGCATAGCCCTGAATTTTCCAATGCGCAGCTCTTTGCAAAAGAGAGATATTGGCAAGGAAAAGCTGTCTTGTACCTTTGCATTTTTCTCCCAAACGAAGGACACTAGAAAGAAAATTTTAAAGCCTCCTGTTAGGCCATCATCTACACGGCATAGCCCTGAATTTTCAAATGCGCAGCTCTTTGCAAAAGAGAGATATTGGCAAGGAAAAGCTGTCTTGTACCTTTGCATTTTTCTCCCAAACGAAGGACACTAGAAAGAAAATTTTAAAGCCTCCAGTTAGGCCATCATCTACACGGCATAGTCCTGATTTTTCCAATGCGCAGCTCTTTGCAAAAGAGAGATATTGGCAAGGAAAAGCTGTCTTGTACCTTTGCATTTTTCTCCCAAACGAAGGACACTAGAAAGAAAATTTTAAAGCCTCCTGTTAGGCCATCATCTACACGGCATAGCCCTGAATTTTCCAATGCGCAGCTCTTTGCAAAAGAGAGATATTGGCAAGGAAAAGCTGTCTTGTACCATTGGATTTTTCTCCCAAACGAAGGACACTAGAATGAAAATTTTAAAGCCTCCTGTTAGTGCTATATCTACACGGTATAGCCCTGAATTTTCCAATTCGTAGCTCTTTGCAAAAGAGAGATATTGGCAAGGAAAAGCTGTCTTGTACCTTTGCATTTTTCTCGCAAACGAAGGACACTAGAAAGAAAATTTTAAAGCCTCCTGTTAGGCCATCATCTACACGGCATAGCCCTGAATTTTCCAATGCGCAGCTCTTTGCAAAAGAGAGATATTGGCAAGGAAAAGCTGTCTTGTACCTTTGCATTTTTCTCTCAAACGAAGGACACTAGAAAGAAAATTTTAAAGCCTCCTGTTAGGCTATCATCTACACGGCATAGCCCTGAATATTCCAATGCGCAGCTCTTTGCAAAAGAGCGATATTGGCAAGGAAAAGCTGTCTTGTACCTTTGCATTTTTCTCCCAAACGAAGGACACTAGAATGAAAATTTTAAAGCCTCCTGTTAGTGCTATATCTACACGGTATAGCCCTGAATTTTCCAATGCGTAGCTCTTTGCAAAAGAGAGATATTGGCAAGGAAAAGCTGTCTTGTACCTTTGCATTTTTCTCGCAAACGAAGGACACTAGAAAGAAAATTTTAAAGCCTCCTGTTAGGCCATCATCTACACGGCATAGCCCTGAATTTTCCAATGCGCAGCTCTTTGCAAAAGAGAGATATTGGCAAGGAAAAGCTGTCTTGTACCTTTGCATTTTTCTCCCAAACGAAGGACACTAGAAAGAAAATTTTAAAGCCTCCTGTTAAGCCATCATCTACACGGCATAGCCCTGAATTTTCCAATGCGCAGCTCTTTGCAAAAGAGAGATATTGGCAAGGAAAAGCTGTCTTGTACCTTTGCATTTTTCTCCCAAACGAAGGACACTAGAAAGAAAAATTTAAAGCCTCCTGTTAGGCCATCATCTACACGGCATAGCCCTGAATTTTCCAATGCGCAGCTCTTTGCAAAAGAGAGATATTGGCAAGGAAAAGCTGTCTTGTACCTTTGCATTTTTCTCCCAAACGAAGGACACTAGAAAGAAACTTTTAAAGCCTCCTGTTAGGCCATCATCTACACGGCATAGCCCTGAATTTTCCAATGCGCAGCTCTTTGCAAAAGAGAGATATTGGCAAGGAAAAGCTGTCTTGTACCTTTGCATTTTTCTCCCAAACGAAGGACACTAGAATGAAAATTTTAAAGCCTCCTGTTAGTGCAATATCTACACTGTATAGCCCTGAATTTTCCAATGCGTAGCTCTTTGCAAAAGAGAGATATTGGCAAGGAAAAGCTGTCTTGTACCTTTGCATTTTTCTCCCAAACGAAGGACACTAGAAAGAAAATTTTAAAGCCTCCCGTTAGGCCATCATCTACACGGCATAGCCCTGAATTTTCCAATGCGCAGCTCTTTGCAAAAGAGAGATATTGGCAAGGAAAACCTGTCTTGTACCTTTGCATTTTTCTCCCAAACGAAGGACACTAGAAAGAAAATTTTAAAGCCTCCTGTTAGGCCATCATCTACACGGCATAGCCCTGAATTTTCCAATGCGCAGCTCTTTGCAAAAGAGAGATATTGGCAAGGAAAAGCTGTCTTGTACCTTTGCATTTTTCTCCCAAACGAAGGACACTAGAAAGAAAATTTTAAAGCCTCCCGTTAGGCCATCATCTACACGGCATAGCCCTAAATTTTCCAATGCGCAGCTCTTTGCAAAAGAGAGATATTGGCAAGGAAAACCTGTCTTGTACCTTTGCATTTTTCTCCCAAACGAAGGACACTAGAAAGAAAATTTTAAAGCCTCCTGTTAGGCCATCATCTACACGGCATAGCCCTGAATTTTCCAATGCGCAGCTCTATGCAAAAGAGAGATATTGGCAAGGAAAAGCTGTCTTGTACCATTGGATTTTTCTCCCAAACGAAGGACACTAGAATGAAAATTTTAAAGCCTCCTGTTAGTGCTATATCTACACGGTATAGCCCTGAATTTTCCAATGCGTAGCTCTTTGCAAAAGAGAGATATTGGCAAGGAAAAGCTGTCTTGTACCTTTGCATTTTTCTCGCAAACGAAGGACACTAGAAAGATAAATTTAAAGCCTCCTGTTAGGCCATCATCTACACGGCATAGCCCTGAATTTTCCAATGCGCAGCTCTTTGCAAAAGAGAGATATTGGCAAGGAAAAGCTGTCTTGTACCTTTGCATTTTTCTCCCAAACGAAGGACACTAGAAAGAAAATTTTAAAGCCTCCTGTTAGGCCATCATCTACACGGCATAGTCCTGAATTTTCCAATGCGCAGCTCTTTGCAAAAGAGAGATATTGGCAAGGAAAAGCTGTCTTGTACCTTTGCATTTTTCTCCCAAACGAAGGACACTAGAAAGAAAATTTTAAAGCCTCCTGTTAGGCCATCATCTACACGGCATAGCCCTGAATTTTCCAATGCGCAGCTCTTTGCAAAAGAGAGATATTGGCAAGGAAAAGCTGTCTTGTACCATTGGATTTTTCTCCCAAACGAAGGACACTAGAATGAAAATTTTAAAGCCTCCTGTTAGTGCTATATCTACACGGTATAGCCCTGAATTTTCCAATTCGTAGCTCTTTGCAAAAGAGAGATATTGGCAAGGAAAAGCTGTCTTGTACCTTTGCATTTTTCTCGCAAACGAAGGACACTAGAAAGAAAATTTTAAAGCCTCCTGTTAGTGCTATATCTACACGGTATAGCCCTGAATTTTCCAATGCGTAGCTCTTTGCAAAAGAGAGATATTGGCAAGGAAAAGCTGTCTTGTACCTTTGCATTTTTCTCGCAAACGAAGGACACTAGAAAGAAAATTTTAAAGCCTCCTGTTAGGCCATCATCTACACGGCATAGCCCTGAATTTTCCAATGCGCAGCTATTTGCAAAAGAGAGATATTGGCAAGGAAAAGCTGTCTTGTACCTTTGCATTTTTCTCGCAAACGAAGGACAATAGAAAGAAAATTTTAAAGCCTCCTGTTAGGCCATCATCTACACGGCATAGCCCTGAATTTTCCAATGCGCAGCTCTTTGCAAAAGAGAGATATTGGCAAGGAAAAGCTGTCTTGTACCTTTGCATTTTTCTCCCAAACGAAGGACACTAGAAAGAAAATTTTAAAGCCTCCTGTTAGGCCATCATCTACACGGCATAGCCCTGAATTTTCCAATGCGCAGCTCTTTGCAAAAGAGAGATATTGGCAAGGAAAAGCTGTCTTGTACCATTGAATTTTTCTCCCAAACGAAGGACACTAGAATGAAAATTTTAAAGCCTCCTGTTAGTGCTATATCTTCACGGTATAGCCCTGAATTTTCCAATGCGTAGCTCTTTGCAAAAGAGAGATATTGGCAAGGAAAAGCTGTCTTGTACCTTTGCATTTTTCTCGCAAACGAAGGACACTAGAAAGAAAATTTTAAAGCCTCCTGTTAGGCCATCATCTACACGGCATAGCCCTGAATTTTCCAATGCGCAGCTATTTGCAAAAGAGAGATATTGGCAAGGAAAAGCTGTCTTGTACCTTTGCATTTTTCTCTCAAACGAAGGACACTAGAAAGAAAATTTTAAAGCCTCCTGTTAGTGCTATATCTACACGGTATAGCCCTGAATTTTCCAATGCGTAGCTCTTTGCAAAAGAGAGATATTGGCAAGGAAAAGCTGTCTTGTACCTTTGCATTTTTCTCGCAAACGAAGGACACTAGAAAGAAAATTTTAAAGCCTCCTGTTAGGCCATCATCTACACGGCATAGCCCTGAATTTTCCAATGCGCAGCTATTTGCAAAAGAGAGATATTGGCAAGGAAAAGCTGTCTTGTACCTTTGCATTTTTCTCGCAAACGAAGGACAATAGAAAGAAAATTTTAAAGCCTCCTGTTAGGCCATCATCTACACGGCATAGCCCTGAATTTTCCAATGCGCAGCTCTTTGCAAAAGAGAGATATTGGCAAGGAAAAGCTGTCTTGTACCTTTGCATTTTTCTCCCAAACGAAGGACACTAGAAAGAAAATTTTAAAGCCTCCTGTTAGGCCATCATCTACACGGCATAGCCCTGAATTTTCCAATGCGCAGCTCTTTGCAAAAGAGAGATATTGGCAAGGAAAAGCTGTCTTGTACCTTTGCATTTTTCTCCCAAACGAAGGACACTAGAAAGAAAATTTTAAAGCCTCCTGTTAGGCCATCATCTACACGGCATAGCCCTGAATTTTCAAATGCGCAGCTCTTTGCAAAAGAGAGATATTGGCAAGGAAAAGCTGTCTTGTACCATTGAATTTTTCTCCCAAACGAAGGACACTAGAATGAAAATTTTAAAGCCTCCTGTTAGTGCTATATCTTCACGGTATAGCCCTGAATTTTCCAATGCGTAGCTCTTTGCAAAAGAGAGATATTGGCAAGGAAAAGCTGTCTTGTACCTTTGCATTTTTCTCGCAAACGAAGGACACTAGAAAGAAAATTTTAAAGCCTCCTGTTAGGCCATCATCTACACGGCATAGCCCTGAATTTTCCAATGCGCAGCTCTTTGCAAAAGAGAGATATTGGCAAGGAAAAGCTGTCTTGTACCTTTGCATTTTTCTCTCAAACGAAGGACACTAGAAAGAAAATTTTAAAGCCTCCTGTTAGTGCTATATCTACACGGTATAGCCCTGAATTTTCCAATGCGTAGCTCTTTGCAAAAGAGAGATATTGGCAAGGAAAAGCTGTCTTGTACCTTTGCATTTTTCTCGCAAACGAAGGACACTAGAAAGAAAATTTTAAAGCCTCCTGTTAGGCCATCATCTACACGGCATAGCCCTGAATTTTCCAATGCGCAGCTATTTGCAAAAGAGAGATATTGGCAAGGAAAAGCTGTCTTGTACCTTTGCATTTTTCTCGCAAACGAAGGACAATAGAAAGAAAATTTTAAAGCCTCCTGTTAGGCCATCATCTACACGGCATAGCCCTGAATTTTCCAATGCGCAGCTCTTTGCAAAAGAGAGATATTGGCAAGGAAAAGCTGTCTTGTACCTTTGCATTTTTCTCCCAAACGAAGGACACTAGAAAGAAAATTTTAAAGCCTCCTGTTAGGCCATCATCTACACGGCATAGCCCTGAATTTTCCAATGCGCAGCTCTTTGCAAAAGAGAGATATTGGCAAGGAAAAGCTGTCTTGTACCTTTGCATTTTTCTCCCAAACGAAGGACAATAGAAAGAAAATTTTAAAGCCTCCTGTTAGGCCATCATCTACACGGCATAGCCCTGAATTTTCAAATGCGCAGCTCTTTGCAAAAGAGAGATATTGGCAAGGAAAAGCTGTCTTGTACCATTGAATTTTTCTCCCAAACGAAGGACACTAGAATGAAAATTTTAAAGCCTCCTGTTAGTGCTATATCTTCACGGTATAGCCCTGAATTTTCCAATGCGTAGCTCTTTGCAAAAGAGAGATATTGGCAAGGAAAAGCTGTCTTGTACCTTTGCATTTTTCTCGCAAACGAAGGACACTAGAAAGAAAATTTTAAAGCCTCCTGTTAGGCCATCATCTACACGGCATAGCCCTGAATTTTCCAATGCGCAGCTATTTGCAAAAGAGAGATATTGGCAAGGAAAAGCTGTCTTGTACCTTTGCATTTTTCTCTCAAACGAAGGACACTAGAAAGAAAATTTTAAAGCCTCCTGTTAGTGCTATATCTACACGGTATAGCCCTGAATTTTCCAATGCGTAGCTCTTTGCAAAAGAGAGATATTGGCAAGGAAAAGCTGTCTTGTACCTTTGCATTTTTCTCGCAAACGAAGGACACTAGAAAGAAAATTTTAAAGCCTCCTGTTAGGCCATCATCTACACGGCATAGCCCTGAATTTTCCAATGCGCAGCTCTTTGCAAAAGAGAGATATTGGCAAGGAAAAGCTGTCTTGTACCATTGGATTTTTCTCCCAAACGAAGGACACTAGAATGAAAATTTTAAAGCCTCCTGTTAGTGCTATATCTACACGGTATAGCCCTGAATTTTCCAATTCGTAGCTCTTTGCAAAAGAGAGATATTGGCAAGGAAAAGCTGTCTTGTACCTTTGCATTTTTCTCGCAAACGAAGGACACTAGAAAGAAAATTTTAAAGCCTCCTGTTAGTGCTATATCTACACGGTATAGCCCTGAATTTTCCAATGCGTAGCTCTTTGCAAAAGAGAGATATTGGCAAGGAAAAGCTGTCTTGTACCTTTGCATTTTTCTCGCAAACGAAGGACACTAGAAAGAAAATTTTAAAGCCTCCTGTTAGGCCATCATCTACACGGCATAGCCCTGAATTTTCCAATGCGCAGCTATTTGCAAAAGAGAGATATTGGCAAGGAAAAGCTGTCTTGTACCTTTGCATTTTTCTCGCAAACGAAGGACAATAGAAAGAAAATTTTAAAGCCTCCTGTTAGGCCATCATCTACACGGCATAGCCCTGAATTTTCCAATGCGCAGCTCTTTGCAAAAGAGAGATATTGGCAAGGAAAAGCTGTCTTGTACCTTTGCATTTTTCTCCCAAACGAAGGACACTAGAAAGAAAATTTTAAAGCCTCCTGTTAGGCCATCATCTACACGGCATAGCCCTGAATTTTCCAATGCGCAGCTCTTTGCAAAAGAGAGATATTGGCAAGGAAAAGCTGTCTTGTACCATTGAATTTTTCTCCCAAACGAAGGACACTAGAATGAAAATTTTAAAGCCTCCTGTTAGTGCTATATCTTCACGGTATAGCCCTGAATTTTCCAATGCGTAGCTCTTTGCAAAAGAGAGATATTGGCAAGGAAAAGCTGTCTTGTACCTTTGCATTTTTCTCGCAAACGAAGGACACTAGAAAGAAAATTTTAAAGCCTCCTGTTAGGCCATCATCTACACGGCATAGCCCTGAATTTTCCAATGCGCAGCTATTTGCAAAAGAGAGATATTGGCAAGGAAAAGCTGTCTTGTACCTTTGCATTTTTCTCTCAAACGAAGGACACTAGAAAGAAAATTTTAAAGCCTCCTGTTAGTGCTATATCTACACGGTATAGCCCTGAATTTTCCAATGCGTAGCTCTTTGCAAAAGAGAGATATTGGCAAGGAAAAGCTGTCTTGTACCTTTGCATTTTTCTCGCAAACGAAGGACACTAGAAAGAAAATTTTAAAGCCTCCTGTTAGGCCATCATCTACACGGCATAGCCCTGAATTTTCCAATGCGCAGCTATTTGCAAAAGAGAGATATTGGCAAGGAAAAGCTGTCTTGTACCTTTGCATTTTTCTCGCAAACGAAGGACAATAGAAAGAAAATTTTAAAGCCTCCTGTTAGGCCATCATCTACACGGCATAGCCCTGAATTTTCCAATGCGCAGCTCTTTGCAAAAGAGAGATATTGGCAAGGAAAAGCTGTCTTGTACCTTTGCATTTTTCTCCCAAACGAAGGACACTAGAAAGAAAATTTTAAAGCCTCCTGTTAGGCCATCATCTACACGGCATAGCCCTGAATTTTCCAATGCGCAGCTCTTTGCAAAAGAGAGATATTGGCAAGGAAAAGCTGTCTTGTACCTTTGCATTTTTCTCCCAAACGAAGGACACTAGAAAGAAAATTTTAAAGCCTCCTGTTAGGCCATCATCTACACGGCATAGCCCTGAATTTTCAAATGCGCAGCTCTTTGCAAAAGAGAGATATTGGCAAGGAAAAGCTGTCTTGTACCATTGAATTTTTCTCCCAAACGAAGGACACTAGAATGAAAATTTTAAAGCCTCCTGTTAGTGCTATATCTTCACGGTATAGCCCTGAATTTTCCAATGCGTAGCTCTTTGCAAAAGAGAGATATTGGCAAGGAAAAGCTGTCTTGTACCTTTGCATTTTTCTCGCAAACGAAGGACACTAGAAAGAAAATTTTAAAGCCTCCTGTTAGGCCATCATCTACACGGCATAGCCCTGAATTTTCCAATGCGCAGCTCTTTGCAAAAGAGAGATATTGGCAAGGAAAAGCTGTCTTGTACCTTTGCATTTTTCTCTCAAACGAAGGACACTAGAAAGAAAATTTTAAAGCCTCCTGTTAGTGCTATATCTACACGGTATAGCCCTGAATTTTCCAATGCGTAGCTCTTTGCAAAAGAGAGATATTGGCAAGGAAAAGCTGTCTTGTACCTTTGCATTTTTCTCGCAAACGAAGGACACTAGAAAGAAAATTTTAAAGCCTCCTGTTAGGCCATCATCTACACGGCATAGCCCTGAATTTTCCAATGCGCAGCTATTTGCAAAAGAGAGATATTGGCAAGGAAAAGCTGTCTTGTACCTTTGCATTTTTCTCGCAAACGAAGGACAATAGAAAGAAAATTTTAAAGCCTCCTGTTAGGCCATCATCTACACGGCATAGCCCTGAATTTTCCAATGCGCAGCTCTTTGCAAAAGAGAGATATTGGCAAGGAAAAGCTGTCTTGTACCTTTGCATTTTTCTCCCAAACGAAGGACACTAGAAAGAAAATTTTAAAGCCTCCTGTTAGGCCATCATCTACACGGCATAGCCCTGAATTTTCCAATGCGCAGCTCTTTGCAAAAGAGAGATATTGGCAAGGAAAAGCTGTCTTGTACCTTTGCATTTTTCTCCCAAACGAAGGACACTAGAAAGAAAATTTTAAAGCCTCCTGTTAGGCCATCATCTACACGGCATAGCCCTGAATTTTCAAATGCGCAGCTCTTTGCAAAAGAGAGATATTGGCAAGGAAAAGCTGTCTTGTACCATTGAATTTTTCTCCCAAACGAAGGACACTAGAATGAAAATTTTAAAGCCTCCTGTTAGTGCTATATCTTCACGGTATAGCCCTGAATTTTCCAATGCGTAGCTCTTTGCAAAAGAGAGATATTGGCAAGGAAAAGCTGTCTTGTACCTTTGCATTTTTCTCGCAAACGAAGGACACTAGAAAGAAAATTTTAAAGCCTCCTGTTAGGCCATCATCTACACGGCATAGCCCTGAATTTTCCAATGCGCAGCTATTTGCAAAAGAGAGATATTGGCAAGGAAAAGCTGTCTTGTACCTTTGCATTTTTCTCTCAAACGAAGGACACTAGAAAGAAAATTTTAAAGCCTCCTGTTAGTGCTATATCTACACGGTATAGCCCTGAATTTTCCAATGCGTAGCTCTTTGCAAAAGAGAGATATTGGCAAGGAAAAGCTGTCTTGTACCTTTGCATTTTTCTCGCAAACGAAGGACACTAGAAAGAAAATTTTAAAGCCTCCTGTTAGGCCATCATCTACACGGCATAGCCCTGAATTTTCCAATGCGCAGCTATTTGCAAAAGAGAGATATTGGCAAGGAAAAGCTGTCTTGTACCTTTGCATTTTTCTCGCAAACGAAGGACAATAGAAAGAAAATTTTAAAGC
The DNA here is from genome assembly GCF_028390025.1 of Pseudophryne corroboree. NCBI lineage: Eukaryota > Metazoa > Chordata > Amphibia > Anura > Myobatrachidae > Pseudophryne > Pseudophryne corroboree. Next base: position 138,157,409 of record NC_086446.1, read on the forward strand.
CTCCTGTTAGGCCATCATCTACACGGCATAGCCCTGAATTTTCCAATGCGCAGCTCTTTGCAAAAGAGAGATATTGGCAAGGAAAAGCTGTCTTGTACCTTTGCATTTTTCTCCCAAACGAAGGACACTAGAAAGAAAATTTTAAAGCCTCCTGTTAGGCCATCATCTACACGGCATAGCCCTGAATTTTCCAATGCGCAGCTCTTTGCAAAAGAGAGATATTGGCAAGGAAAAGCTGTCTTGTACCTTTGCATTTTTCTCCCAAACGAAGGACACTAGAAAGAAAATTTTAAAGCCTCCTGTTAGGCCATCATCTACACGGCATAGCCCTGAATTTTCAAATGCGCAGCTCTTTGCAAAAGAGAGATATTGGCAAGGAAAAGCTGTCTTGTACCATTGAATTTTTCTCCCAAACGAAGGACACTAGAATGAAAATTTTAAAGCCTCCTGTTAGTGCTATATCTTCACGGTATAGCCCTGAATTTTCCAATGCGTAGCTCTTTGCAAAAGAGAGATATTGGCAAGGAAAAGCTGTCTTGTACCTTTGCATTTTTCTCGCAAACGAAGGACACTAGAAAGAAAATTTTAAAGCCTTCTTTTAGGCCATCATCTACACGGCATAGCCCTGAATTTTCCAATGCGCAGCTCTTTGCAAAAGAGAGATATTGGCAAGGAAAAGCTGTCTTGTACCTTTGCATTTTTCTCCCAAACGAAGGACACTAGAAAGAAAATTTTAAAGCCTCCTGTTAGGCCATCATCTACACGGCATAGCCCTGAATTTTCCAATGCGCAGCTCTTTGCAAAAGAGAGATATTGGCAAGGAAAAGCTGTCTTGTACCTTTGCATTTTTCTCCCAAACGAAGGACACTAGAAAGAAAATTTTAAAGCCTCCTGTTAGGCCATCATCTACACGGCATAGCCCTGAATTTTCCAATGCGCAGCTCTTTGCAAAAGAGAGATATTGGCAAGGAAAAGCTGTCTTGTACCTTTGCATTTTTCTCTCAAACGAAGGACACTACAAAGAAAATTTTAAAGCCTCCTGTTAGGCCATCATCTACACGGCATAGCCCTGAATTTTCCAATGCGCAGCTCTTTGCAAAAGAGAGATATTGGCAAGGAAAAGCTGTCTTGTACCTTTGCATTTTTCTCCCAAACGAAGGACACTAGAAAGAAAATTTTAAAGCCTCCTGTTAGGCCATCATCTACACGGCATAGCCCTGAATTTTCCAATGCGCAGTTCTTTGCAAAAAAGAGATATTGGCAAGGAAAAGCTGTCTTGTACCTTTGCATTTTTCTCCCAAACGAAGGACACTAGAAAGAAAATTTTAAAGCCTCCTGTTAGGCCATCATCTACACGGCATAGCCCTGAATTTTCCAATGCGCAGCTCTTTGCAAAAGAGAGATATTGGCAAGGAAAAGCTGTCTTGTACCTTTGCATTTTTCTCCCAAACGAAGGACACTAGAAAGAAAATTTTAAAGCCTCCTGTTAGGCCATCATCTACACGGCATAGCCCTGAATTTTCCAATGCGCAGCTCTTTGCAAAAGAGAGATATTGGCAAGGAAAAGCTGTCTTGTACCATTGGATTTTTCTCCCAAACGAAGGACACTAGAATGAAAATTTTAAAGCCTCCTGTTAGTGCTATATCTACACGGTATAGCCCTGAATTTTCCAATGCGTAGCTCTTTGCAAAAGAGAGATATTGGCAAGGAAAAGCTGTCTTGTACCTTTGCATTTTTCTCGCAAACGAAGGACACTAGAAAGAAAATTTTAAAGCCTCCTGTTAGGCCATCATCTACACGGCATAGCCCTGAATTTTCCAATGCGCAGCTCTTTGCAAAAGAGAGATATTGGCAAGGAAAAGCTGTCTTGTACCTTTGCATTTTTCTCGCAAACGAAGGACACTAGAAAGAAAATTGTAAAGCCTCCTGTTAGGCCATCATCTACACGGCATAGCCCTGAATTTTCCAATAAGCAGCTCTTTGCAAAAGAGAGATATTGGCAAGGAAAAGCTGTCTTGTACCATTGGATTTTTCTCCCAAACGAAGGACACTAGAATGAAAATTTTAAAGCCTCCTGTTAGTGCTATATCTACACGGTATAGCCCTGAATTTTCCAATGCGTAGCTCTTTGCAAAAGAGAGATATTGGCAAGGAAAAGCTGTCTTGTACCTTTGCATTTTTCTCGCAAACGAAGGACACTAGAAAGATAATTTTAAAGCCTCCTGTTAGGCCATCATCTACACGGCATAGCCCTGAATTTTCCAATGCGCAGCTCTTTGCAAAAGAGAGATATTGGCAAGGAAAAGCTGTCTTGTACCTTTGCATTTTTCTCCCAAACGAAGGACACTAGAAAGAAAATTTTAAAGCCTCCTGTTAGGCCATCATCTACACGGCATAGCCCTGAATTTTCCAATGCGCAGCTCTTTGCAAAAGAGAGATATTGGCAAGGAAAAGCTGTCTTGTACCTTTGCATTTTTCTCCCAAACGAAGGACACTAGAAAGAAAATTTTAAAGCCTCCCGTTAGGCCATCATCTACACGGCATAGCCCTGAATTTTCCAATGCGCAGCTCTTTGCAAAAGAGAGATATTGGCAAGGAAAAGCTGTCTTGTACCTTTGCATTTTTCTCCCAAACGAAGGACACTAGAAAGAAAATTTTAAAGCCTCCTGTTAGGCCATCATCTACACGGCATAGCCCTGAATTTTCCAATGCGCAGCTCTTTGCAAAAGAGAGATATTGGCAAGGAAAAGCTGTCTTGTACCTTTGCATTTTTCTCCCAAACGAAGGACACTAGAAAGAAAATTTTAAAGCCTCCTGTTAGGCCATCATCTACACGGCATAGCCCTGAATATTCCAATGCGCAGCTCTTTGCAAAAGAGCGATATTGGCAAGGAAAAGCTGTCTTGTACCTTTGCATTTTTCTCCCAAACGAAGGACACTAGAAAGAAAATTTTAAAGCCTCCTGTTAGGCCATCATCTACACGGCATAGCCCTGAATTTTCCAATGCGCAGCTCTTTGCAAAAGAGAGATATTGGCAAGGAAAAGCTGTCTTGTACCTTTGCATTTTTCTCCCAAACGAAGGACACTAGAAAGAAAATTTTAAAGCCTCCTGTTAGGCCATCATCTACACGGCATAGCCCTGAATTTTCCAATGCGCAGCTCTTTGCAAAAGAGAGATATTGGCAAGGAAAAGCTGTCTTGTACCTTTGCATTTTTCTCCCAAACGAAGGACACTAGAAAGAAAATTTTAAAGCCTCCCGTTAGGCCATCATCTACACGGCATAGCCCTGAATTTTCCAATGCGCAGCTCTTTGCAAAAGAGAGATATTGGCAAGGAAAAGCTGTCTTGTACCTTTGCATTTTTCTCCCAAACGAAGGACACTAGAAAGAAAATTTTAAAGCCTCCTGTTAGGCCATCATCTACACGGCATAGCCCTGAATTTTCCAATGCGCAGCTCTTTGCAAAAGAGAGATATTGGCAAGGAAAAGCTGTCTTGTACCATTGGATTTTTCTCCCAAACGAAGGACACTAGAATGAAAATTTTAAAGCCTCCTGTTAGTGCAATATCTACACTGTATAGCCCTGAATTTTCCAATGCGTAGCTCTTTGCAAAAGAGAGATATTGGCAAGGAAAAGCTGTCTTGTACCTTTGCATTTTTCTCGCAAACGAAGGACACTAGAAAGAAAATTTTAAAGCCTCCTGTTAGGCCATCATCTACACGGCATAGCCCTGAATTTTCCAATGCGCAGCTCTTTGCAAAAGAGAGATATTGGCAAGGAAAAGCTGTCTTGTACCTTTGCATTTTTCTCCCAAACGAAGGACACTAGAAAGAAAATTTTAAAGCCTCCTGTTAGGCCATCATCTACACGGCATAGTCCTGATTTTTCCAATGCGCAGCTCTTTGCAAAAGAGAGATATTGGCAAGGAAAAGCTGTCTTGTACCTTTGCATTTTTCTCCCAAACGAAGGACACTAGAAAGAAAATTTTAAAGCCTCCTGTTAGGCCATCATCTACACGGCATAGCCCTGAATTTTCCAATGCGCAGCTCTTTGCAAAAGAGAGATATTGGCAAGGAAAAGCTGTCTTGTACCATTGGATTTTTCTCCCAAACGAAGGACACTAGAATGAAAATTTTAAAGCCTCCTGTTAGTGCTATATCTACACGGTATAGCCCTGAATTTTCCAATTCGTAGCTCTTTGCAAAAGAGAGATATTGGCAAGGAAAAGCTGTCTTGTACCTTTGCATTTTTCTCGCAAACGAAGGACACTAGAAAGAAAATTTTAAAGCCTCCTGTTAGGCCATCATCTACACGGCATAGCCCTGAATTTTCCAATGCGCAGCTCTTTGCAAAAGAGAGATATTGGCAAGGAAAACCTGTCTTGTACCTTTGCATTTTTCTCCCAAACGAAGGACACTAGAAAGAAAATTTTAAAGCCTCCTGTTAGGCCATCATCTACACGGCATAGCCCTGAATTTTCCAATGCGCAGCTCTTTGCAAAAGAGAGATATTGGCAAGGAAAAGCTGTCTTGTACCTTTGCATTTTTCTCCCAAACGAAGGACACTAGAAAGAAAATTTTAAAGCCTCCCGTTAGGCCATCATCTACACGGCATAGCCCTAAATTTTCCAATGCGCAGCTCTTTGCAAAAGAGAGATATTGGCAAGGAAAACCTGTCTTGTACCTTTGCATTTTTCTCCCAAACGAAGGACACTAGAAAGAAAATTTTAAAGCCTCCTGTTAGGCCATCATCTACACGGCATAGCCCTGAATTTTCCAATGCGCAGCTCTTTGCAAAAGAGAGATATTGGCAAGGAAAAGCTGTCTTGTACCATTGGATTTTTCTCCCAAACGAAGGACACTAGAATGAAAATTTTAAAGCCTCCTGTTAGTGCTATATCTACACGGTATAGCCCTGAATTTTCCAATGCGTAGCTCTTTGCAAAAGAGAGATATTGGCAAGGAAAAGCTGTCTTGTACCTTTGCATTTTTCTCGCAAACGAAGGACACTAGAAAGATAATTTTAAAGCCTCCTGTTAGGCCATCATCTACACGGCATAGCCCTGAATTTTCCAATGCGCAGCTCTTTGCAAAAGAGAGATATTGGCAAGGAAAAGCTGTCTTGTACCTTTGCATTTTTCTCCCAAACGAAGGACACTAGAAAGAAAATTTTAAAGCCTCCTGTGAGGCCATCATCTACACGGCATAGCCCTGAATTTTCCAATGCGCAGCTCTTTGCAAAAGAGAGATATTGGCAAGGAAAAGCTGTCTTGTACCTTTGCATTTTTCTCCCAAACGAAGGACACTAGAAAGAAAATGTTAAAGCCTCCCGTTAGGCCATCATCTACACGGCATAGCCCTGAATTTTCCAATGCGCAGCTCTTTGCAAAAGAGAGATATTGGCAAGGAAAAGCTGTCTTGTACCTTTGCATTTTTCTCCCAAACGAAGGACACTAGAAAGAAAATTTTAAAGCCTCCTGTTAGGCCATCATCTACACGGCATAGCCCTGAATTTTCCAATGCGCAGCTCTTTGCAAAAGAGAGATATTGGCAAGGAAAAGCTGTCTTGTACCATTGGATTTTTCTCCCAAACGAAGGACACTAGAATGAAAATTTTAAAGCCTCCTGTTAGTGCTATATCTACACGGTATAGCCCTGAATTTTCCAATGCGTAGCTCTTTGCAAAAGAGAGATATTGGCAAGGAAAAGCTGTCTTGTACCTTTGCATTTTTCTCGCAAACGAAGGACACTAGAAAGAAAATTTTAAAGCCTCCTGTTAGGCCATCATCTACACGGCATAGCCCTGAATTTTCCAATGCGCAGCTCTTTGCAAAAGAGAGATATTGGCAAGGAAAAGCTGTCTTGTACCTTTGCATTTTTCTCGCAAACGAAGGACACTAGAAAGAAAATTTTAAAGCCTCCTGTTAGGCCATCATCTACACGGCATAGCCCTGAATTTTCCAATAAGCAGCTCTTTGCAAAAGAGAGATATTGGCAAGGAAAAGCTGTCTTGTACCATTGGATTTTTCTCCCAAACGAAGGACACTAGAATGAAAATTTTAAAGCCTCCTGTTAGTGCTATATCTACACGGTATAGCCCTGAATTTTCCAATGCGTAGCTCTTTGCAAAAGAGAGATATTGGCAAGGAAAAGCTGTCTTGTACCTTTGCATTTTTCTCGCAAACGAAGGACACTAGAAAGATAATTTTAAAGCCTCCTGTTAGGCCATCATCTACACGGCATAGCCCTAAATTTTCCAATGCGCAGCTCTTTGCAAAAGAGAGATATTGGCAAGGAAAAGCTGTCTTGTACCTTTGCATTTTTCTCCCAAACGAAGGACACTAGAAAGAAAATTTTAAAGCCTCCTGTTAGGCCATCATCTACACGGCATAGCCCTGAATTTTCCAATGCGCAGCTCTTTGCAAAAGAGAGATATTGGCAAGGAAAAGCTGTCTTGTACCTTTGCATTTTTCTCCCAAACGAAGGACACTAGAAAGAAAATTTTAAAGCCTCCCGTTAGGCCATCATCTACACGGCATAGCCCTGAATTTTCCAATGCGCAGCTCTTTGCAAAAGAGAGATATTGGCAAGGAAAAGCTGTCTTGTACCTTTGCATTTTTCTCCCAAACGAAGGACACTAGAAAGAAAATTTTAAAGCCTCCTGTTAGGCCATCATCTACACGGCATAGCCCTGAATTTTCCAATGCGCAGCTCTTTGCAAAAGAGAGATATTGGCAAGGAAAAGCTGTCTTGTACCTTTGCATTTTTCTCCCAAACGAAGGACACTAGAAAGAAAATTTTAAAGCCTCCTGTTAGGCCATCATCTACACGGCATAGCCCTGAATATTCCAATGCGCAGCTCTTTGCAAAAGAGCGATATTGGCAAGGAAAAGCTGTCTTGTACCTTTGCATTTTTCTCCCAAACGAAGGACACTAGAAAGAAAATTTTAAAGCCTCCTGTTAGGCCATCATCTACACGGCATAGCCCTGAATTTTCCAATGCGCAGCTCTTTGCAAAAGAGAGATATTGGCAAGGAAAAGCTGTCTTGTACCTTTGCATTTTTCTCCCAAACGAAGGACACTAGAAAGAAAATTTTAAAGCCTCCTGTTAGGCCATCATCTACACGGCATAGCCCTGAATTTTCCAATGCGCAGCTCTTTGCAAAAGAGAGATATTGGCAAGGAAAAGCTGTCTTGTACCTTTGCATTTTTCTCCCAAACGAAGGACACTAGAAAGAAAATTTTAAAGCCTCCCGTTAGGCCATCATCTACACGGCATAGCCCTGAATTTTCCAATGCGCAGCTCTTTGCAAAAGAGAGATATTGGCAAGGAAAAGCTGTCTTGTACCTTTGCATTTTTCTCCCAAACGAAGGACACTAGAAAGAAAATTTTAAAGCCTCCTGTTAGGCCATCATCTACACGGCATAGCCCTGAATTTTCCAATGCGCAGCTCTTTGCAAAAGAGAGATATTGGCAAGGAAAAGCTGTCTTGTACCATTGGATTTTTCTCCCAAACGAAGGACACTAGAATGAAAATTTTAAAGCCTCCTGTTAGTGCAATATCTACACTGTATAGCCCTGAATTTTCCAATGCGTAGCTCTTTGCAAAAGAGAGATATTGGCAAGGAAAAGCTGTCTTGTACCTTTGCATTTTTCTCGCAAACGAAGGACACTAGAAAGAAAATTTTAAAGCCTCCTGTTAGGCCATCATCTACACGGCATAGCCCTGAATTTTCCAATGCGCAGCTCTTTGCAAAAGAGAGATATTGGCAAGGAAAAGCTGTCTTGTACCTTTGCATTTTTCTCCCAAACGAAGGACACTAGAAAGAAAATTTTAAAGCCTCCTGTTAGGCCATCATCTACACGGCATAGTCCTGATTTTTCCAATGCGCAGCTCTTTGCAAAAGAGAGATATTGGCAAGGAAAAGCTGTCTTGTACCTTTGCATTTTTCTCCCAAACGAAGGACACTAGAAAGAAAATTTTAAAGCCTCCTGTTAGGCCATCATCTACACGGCATAGCCCTGAATTTTCCAATGCGCAGCTCTTTGCAAAAGAGAGATATTGGCAAGGAAAAGCTGTCTTGTACCATTGGATTTTTCTCCCAAACGAAGGACACTAGAATGAAAATTTTAAAGCCTCCTGTTAGTGCTATATCTACACGGTATAGCCCTGAATTTTCCAATTCGTAGCTCTTTGCAAAAGAGAGATATTGGCAAGGAAAAGCTGTCTTGTACCTTTGCATTTTTCTCGCAAACGAAGGACACTAGAAAGAAAATTTTAAAGCCTCCTGTTAGGCCATCATCTACACGGCATAGCCCTGAATTTTCCAATGCGCAGCTCTTTGCAAAAGAGAGATATTGGCAAGGAAAACCTGTCTTGTACCTTTGCATTTTTCTCCCAAACGAAGGACACTAGAAAGAAAATTTTAAAGCCTCCTGTTAGGCCATCATCTACACGGCATAGCCCTGAATTTTCCAATGCGCAGCTCTTTGCAAAAGAGAGATATTGGCAAGGAAAAGCTGTCTTGTACCTTTGCATTTTTCTCCCAAACGAAGGACACTAGAAAGAAAATTTTAAAGCCTCCCGTTAGGCCATCATCTACACGGCATAGCCCTAAATTTTCCAATGCGCAGCTCTTTGCAAAAGAGAGATATTGGCAAGGAAAACCTGTCTTGTACCTTTGCATTTTTCTCCCAAACGAAGGACACTAGAAAGAAAATTTTAAAGCCTCCTGTTAGGCCATCATCTACACGGCATAGCCCTGAATTTTCCAATGCGCAGCTCTTTGCAAAAGAGAGATATTGGCAAGGAAAAGCTGTCTTGTACCATTGGATTTTTCTCCCAAACGAAGGACACTAGAATGAAAATTTTAAAGCCTCCTGTTAGTGCTATATCTACACGGTATAGCCCTGAATTTTCCAATGCGTAGCTCTTTGCAAAAGAGAGATATTGGCAAGGAAAAGCTGTCTTGTACCTTTGCATTTTTCTCGCAAACGAAGGACACTAGAAAGATAATTTTAAAGCCTCCTGTTAGGCCATCATCTACACGGCATAGCCCTGAATTTTCCAATGCGCAGCTCTTTGCAAAAGAGAGATATTGGCAAGGAAAAGCTGTCTTGTACCTTTGCATTTTTCTCCCAAACGAAGGACACTAGAAAGAAAATTTTAAAGCCTCCTGTTAGGCCATCATCTACACGGCATAGCCCTGAATTTTCCAATGCGCAGCTCTTTGCAAAAGAGAGATATTGGCAAGGAAAAGCTGTCTTGTACCTTTGCATTTTTCTCCCAAACGAAGGACACTAGAAAGAAAATGTTAAAGCCTCCCGTTAGGCCATCATCTACACGGCATAGCCCTGAATTTTCCAATGCGCAGCTCTTTGCAAAAGAGAGATATTGGCAAGGAAAAGCTGTCTTGTACCTTTGCATTTTTCTCCCAAACGAAGGACACTAGAAAGAAAATTTTAAAGCCTCCTGTTAGGCCATCATCTACACGGCATCGCCCTGAATTTTCCAATGCGCAGCTCTTTGCAAAAGAGAGATATTGGCAAGGAAAAGCTGTCTTGTACCTTTGCATTTTTCTCCCAAACGAAGGACACTAGAAAGAAAATTTTAAAGCCTCCTGTTAGGCCATCATCTACACGGCATAGCCCTGAATTTTCCAATGCGCAGCTCTTTGCAAAAGAGAGATATTGGCAAGGAAAAGCTGTCTTGTACCTTTGCATTTTTCTCCCAAACGAAGGACACTAGAAAGAAAATTTTAAAGCCTCCTGTTAGGCCATCATCTACACGGCATAGCCCTGAATTTTCAAATGCGCAGCTCTTTGCAAAAGAGAGATATTGGCAAGGAAAAGCTGTCTTGTACCATTGAATTTTTCTCCCAAACGAAGGACACTAGAATGAAAATTTTAAAGCCTCCTGTTAGTGCTATATCTTCACGGTATAGCCCTGAATTTTCCAATGCGTAGCTCTTTGCAAAAGAGAGATATTGGCAAGGAAAAGCTGTCTTGTACCTTTGCATTTTTCTCGCAAACGAAGGACACTAGAAAGAAAATTTTAAAGCCTCCTGTTAGGCCATCATCTACACGGCATAGCCCTGAATTTTCCAATGCGCAGCTCTTTGCAAAAGAGAGATATTGGCATGGAAAAGCTGTCTTGTACCTTTGCATTTTTCTCCCAAACGAAGGACACTAGAAAGAAAATTTTAAAGCCTCCTGTTAGGCCATCATCTACACGGCATAGCCCTGAATTTTCCAATGCGCAGCTCTTTGCAAAAGAGAGATATTGGCAAGGAAAAGCTGTCTTGTACCTTTGCATTTTTCTCCCAAACGAAGGACACTAGAAAGAAAATTTTAAAGCCTCCTGTTAGGCCATCATCTACACGGCATAGCCCTGAATTTTCCAATGCGCAGCTCTTTGCAAAAGAGAGATATTGGCAAGGAAAAGCTGTCTTGTACCTTTGCATTTTTCTCTCAAACGAAGGACACTACAAAGAAAATTTTAAAGCCTCCTGTTAGGCCATCATCTACACGGCATAGCCCTGAATTTTCCAATGCGCAGCTCTTTGCAAAAGAGAGATATTGGCAAGGAAAAGCTGTCTTGTACCTTTGCATTTTTCTCCCAAACGAAGGACACTAGAAAGAAAATTTTAAAGCCTCCTGTTAGGCCATCATCTACACGGCATAGCCCTGAATTTTCCAATGCGCAGTTCTTTGCAAAAAAGAGATATTGGCAAGGAAAAGCTGTCTTGTACCTTTGCATTTTTCTCCCAAACGAAGGACACTAGAAAGAAAATTTTAAAGCCTCCTGTTAGGCCATCATCTACACGGCATAGCCCTGAATTTTCCAATGCGCAGCTCTTTGCAAAAGAGAGATATTGGCAAGGAAAAGCTGTCTTGTACCTTTGCATTTTTCTCCCAAACGAAGGACACTAGAAAGAAAATTTTAAAGCCTCCTGTTAGGCCATCATCTACACGGCATAGCCCTGAATTTTCCAATGCGCAGCTCTTTGCAAAAGAGAGATATTGGCAAGGAAAAGCTGTCTTGTACCATTGGATTTTTCTCCCAAACGAAGGACACTAGAATGAAAATTTTAAAGCCTCCTGTTAGTGCTATATCTACACGGTATAGCCCTGAATTTTCCAATGCGTAGCTCTTTGCAAAAGAGAGATATTGGCAAGGAAAAGCTGTCTTGTACCTTTGCATTTTTCTCGCAAACGAAGGACACTAGAAAGAAAATTTTAAAGCCTCCTGTTAGGCCATCATCTACACGGCATAGCCCTGAATTTTCCAATGCGCAGCTCTTTGCAAAAGAGAGATATTGGCAAGGAAAAGCTGTCTTGTACCTTTGCATTTTTCTCGCAAACGAAGGACACTAGAAAGAAAATTTTAAAGCCTCCTGTTAGGCCATCATCTACACGGCATAGCCCTGAATTTTCCAATAAGCAGCTCTTTGCAAAAGAGAGATATTGGCAAGGAAAAGCTGTCTTGTACCATTGGATTTTTCTCCCAAACGAAGGACACTAGAATGAAAATTTTAAAGCCTCCTGTTAGTGCTATATCTACACGGTATAGCCCTGAATTTTCCAATGCGTAGCTCTTTGCAAAAGAGAGATATTGGCAAGGAAAAGCTGTCTTGTACCTTTGCATTTTTCTCGCAAACGAAGGACACTAGAAAGATAATTTTAAAGCCTCCTGTTAGGCCATCATCTACACGGCATAGCCCTGAATTTTCCAATGCGCAGCTCTTTGCAAAAGAGAGATATTGGCAAGGAAAAGCTGTCTTGTACCTTTGCATTTTTCTCCCAAACGAAGGACACTAGAAAGAAAATTTTAAAGCCTCCTGTTAGGCCATCATCTACACGGCATAGCCCTGAATTTTCCAATGCGCAGCTCTTTGCAAAAGAGAGATATTGGCAAGGAAAAGCTGTCTTGTACCTTTGCATTTTTCTCCCAAACGAAGGACACTAGAAAGAAAATTTTAAAGCCTCCCGTTAGGCCATCATCTACACGGCATAGCCCTGAATTTTCCAATGCGCAGCTCTTTGCAAAAGAGAGATATTGGCAAGGAAAAGCTGTCTTGTACCTTTGCATTTTTCTCCCAAACGAAGGACACTAGAAAGAAAATTTTAAAGCCTCCTGTTAGGCCATCATCTACACGGCATAGCCCTGAATTTTCCAATGCGCAGCTCTTTGCAAAAGAGAGATATTGGCAAGGAAAAGCTGTCTTGTACCTTTGCATTTTTCTCCCAAACGAAGGACACTAGAAAGAAAATTTTAAAGCCTCCTGTTAGGCCATCATCTACACGGCATAGCCCTGAATATTCCAATGCGCAGCTCTTTGCAAAAGAGCGATATTGGCAAGGAAAAGCTGTCTTGTACCTTTGCATTTTTCTCCCAAACGAAGGACACTAGAAAGAAAATTTTAAAGCCTCCTGTTAGGCCATCATCTACACGGCATAGCCCTGAATTTTCCAATGCGCAGCTCTTTGCAAAAGAGAGATATTGGCAAGGAAAAGCTGTCTTGTACCTTTGCATTTTTCTCCCAAACGAAGGACACTAGAAAGAAAATTTTAAAGCCTCCCGTTAGGCCATCATCTACACGGCATAGCCCTGAATTTTCCAATGCGCAGCTCTTTGCAAAAGAGAGATATTGGCAAGGAAAAGCTGTCTTGTACCTTTGCATTTTTCTCCCAAACGAAGGACACTAGAAAGAAAATTTTAAAGCCTCCTGTTAGGCCATCATCTACACGGCATAGCCCTGAATTTTCCAATGCGCAGCTCTTTGCAAAAGAGAGATATTGGCAAGGAAAAGCTGTCTTGTACCATTGGATTTTTCTCCCAAACGAAGGACACTAGAATGAAAATTTTAAAGCCTCCTGTTAGTGCAATATCTACACTGTATAGCCCTGAATTTTCCAATGCGTAGCTCTTTGCAAAAGAGAGATATTGGCAAGGAAAAGCTGTCTTGTACCTTTGCATTTTTCTCGCAAACGAAGGACACTAGAAAGAAAATTTTAAAGCCTCCTGTTAGGCCATCATCTACACGGCATAGCCCTGAATTTTCCAATGCGCAGCTCTTTGCAAAAGAGAGATATTGGCAAGGAAAAGCTGTCTTGTACCTTTGCATTTTTCTCCCAAACGAAGGACACTAGAAAGAAAATTTTAAAGCCTCCTGTTAGGCCATCATCTACACGGCATAGTCCTGATTTTTCCAATGCGCAGCTCTTTGCAAAAGAGAGATATTGGCAAGGAAAAGCTGTCTTGTACCTTTGCATTTTTCTCCCAAACGAAGGACACTAGAAAGAAAATTTTAAAGCCTCCTGTTAGGCCATCATCTACACGGCATAGCCCTGAATTTTCCAATGCGCAGCTCTTTGCAAAAGAGAGATATTGGCAAGGAAAAGCTGTCTTGTACCATTGGATTTTTCTCCCAAACGAAGGACACTAGAATGAAAATTTTAAAGCCTCCTGTTAGTGCTATATCTACACGGTATAGCCCTGAATTTTCCAATTCGTAGCTCTTTGCAAAAGAGAGATATTGGCAAGGAAAAGCTGTCTTGTACCTTTGCATTTTTCTCGCAAACGAAGGACACTAGAAAGAAAATTTTAAAGCCTCCTGTTAGGCCATCATCTACACGGCATAGCCCTGAATTTTCCAATGCGCAGCTCTTTGCAAAAGAGAGATATTGGCAAGGAAAACCTGTCTTGTACCTTTGCATTTTTCTCCCAAACGAAGGACACTAGAAAGAAAATTTTAAAGCCTCCTGTTAGGCCATCATCTACACGGCATAGCCCTGAATTTTCCAATGCGCAGCTCTTTGCAAAAGAGAGATATTGGCAAGGAAAAGCTGTCTTGTACCTTTGCATTTTTCTCCCAAACGAAGGACACTAGAAAGAAAATTTTAAAGCCTCCCGTTAGGCCATCATCTACACGGCATAGCCCTAAATTTTCCAATGCGCAGCTCTTTGCAAAAGAGAGATATTGGCAAGGAAAACCTGTCTTGTACCTTTGCATTTTTCTCCCAAACGAAGGACACTAGAAAGAAAATTTTAAAGCCTCCTGTTAGGCCATCATCTACACGGCATAGCCCTGAATTTTCCAATGCGCAGCTCTTTGCAAAAGAGAGATATTGGCAAGGAAAAGCTGTCTTGTACCATTGGATTTTTCTCCCAAACGAAGGACACTAGAATGAAAATTTTAAAGCCTCCTGTTAGTGCTATATTTACACGGTATAGCCCTGAATTTTCCAATGCGTAGCTCTTTGCAAAAGAGAGATATTGGCAAGGAAAAGCTGTCTTGTACCTTTGCATTTTTCTCGCAAACGAAGGACACTAGAAAGATAATTTTAAAGCCTCCTGTTAGGCCATCATCTACACGGCATAGCCCTGAATTTTCCAATGCGCAGCTCTTTGCAAAAGAGAGATATTGGCAAGGAAAAGCTGTCTTGTACCTTTGCATTTTTCTCCCAAACGAAGGACACTAGAAAGAAAATTTTAAAGCCTCCTGTTAGGCCATCATCTACACGGCATAGCCCTGAATTTTCCAATGCGCAGCTCTTTGCAAAAGAGAGATATTGGCAAGGAAAAGCTGTCTTGTACCTTTGCATTTTTCTCCCAAACGAAGGACACTAGAAAGAAAATGTTAAAGCCTCCCGTTAGGCCATCATCTACACGGCATAGCCCTGAATTTTCCAATGCGCAGCTCTTTGCAAAAGAGAGATATTGGCAAGGAAAAGCTGTCTTGTACCTTTGCATTTTTCTCCCAAACGAAGGACACTAGAAAGAAAATTTTAAAGCCTCCTGTTAGGCCATCATCTACACGGCATCGCCCTGAATTTTCCAATGCTCAGCTCTTTGCAAAAGAGAGATATTGGCAAGGAAAAGCTGTCTTGTACCTTTGCATTTTTCTCCCAAACGAAGGACACTAGAAAGAAAATTTTAAAGCCTCCTGTTAGGCCATCATCTACACGGCATAGCCCTGAATATTCCAATGCGCAGCTCTTTGCAAAAGAGCGATATTGGCAAGGAAAAGCTGTCTTGTACCTTTGCATTTTTCTCCCAAACGAAGGACACTAGAAAGAAAATTTTAAAGCCTCCTGTTAGGCCATCATCTACACGGCATAGCCCTGAATTTTCCAATGCGCAGCTCTTTGCAAAAGAGAGATATTGGCAAGGAAAAGCTGTCTTGTACCTTTGCATTTTTCTCCCAAACGAAGGACACTAGAAAGAAAATTTTAAAGCCTCCTGTTAGGCCATCATCTACACGGCATAGCCCTGAATTTTCCAATGCGCAGCTCTTTGCAAAAGAGAGATATTGGCAAGGAAAAGCTGTCTTGTACCATTGGATTTTTCTCCCAAACGAAGGACACTAGAATGAAAATTTTAAAGCCTCCTGTTAGTGCAATATCTACACTGTATAGCCCTGAATTTTCCAATGCGTAGCTCTTTGCAAAAGAGAGATATTGGCAAGGAAAAGCTGTCTTGTACCTTTGCATTTTTCTCGCAAACGAAGGACACTAGAAAGAAAATTTTAAAGCCTCCTGTTAGGCCATCATCTACACGGCATAGCCCTGAATTTTCCAATGCGCAGCTCTTTGCAAAAGAGAGATATTGGCAAGGAAAAGCTGTCTTGTACCTTTGCATTTTTCTCCCAAACGAAGGACACTAGAAAGAAAATTTTAAAGCCTCCTGTTAGGCCATCATCTACACGGCATAGTCCTGATTTTTCCAATGCGCAGCTCTTTGCAAAAGAGAGATATTGGCAAGGAAAAGCTGTCTTGTACCTTTGCATTTTTCTCCCAAACGAAGGACACTAGAAAGAAAATTTTAAAGCCTCCTGTTAGGCCATCATCTACACGGCATAGCCCTGAATTTTCCAATGCGCAGCTCTTTGCAAAAGAGAGATATTGGCAAGGAAAAGCTGTCTTGTACCATTGGATTTTTCTCCCAAACGAAGGACACTAGAATGAAAATTTTAAAGCCTCCTGTTAGTGCTATATCTACACGGTATAGCCCTGAATTTTCCAATTCGTAGCTCTTTGCAAAAGAGAGATATTGGCAAGGAAAAGCTGTCTTGTACCTTTGCATTTTTCTCGCAAACGAAGGACACTAGAAAGAAAATTTTAAAGCCTCCTGTTAGGCCATCATCTACACGGCATAGCCCTGAATTTTCCAATAAGCAGCTCTTTGCAAAAGAGAGATATTGGCAAGGAAAAGCTGTCTTGTACCTTTGCATTTTTCTCCCAAACGAAGGACACTAGAAAGAAAATTTTAAAGCCTCCTGTTAGGCCATCATCTACACGGCATAGCCCTGAATTTTCCAATGCGCAGCTCTTTGCAAAAGAGAGATATTGGCAAGGAAAAGCTGTCTTGTACCTTTGCATTTTTCTCCCAAACGAAGGACACTAGAAAGAAAATTTTAAAGCCTCCCGTTAGGCCATCATCTACACGGCATAGCCCTGAATTTTCCAATGCGCAGCTCTTTGCAAAAGAGAGATATTGGCAAGGAAAAGCTGTCTTGTACCTTTGCATTTTTCTCCCAAACGAAGGACACTAGAAAGAAAATTTTAAAGCCTCCTGTTAGGCCATCATCTACACGGCATAGCCCTGAATTTTCCAATGCGCAGCTCTTTGCAAAAGAGAGATATTGGCAAGGAAAAGCTGTCTTGTACCTTTGCATTTTTCTCCCAAACGAAGGACACTAGAAAGAAAATTTTAAAGCCTCCTGTTAGGCCATCATCTACACGGCATAGCCCTGAATATTCCAATGCGCAGCTCTTTGCAAAAGAGCGATATTGGCAAGGAAAAGCTGTCTTGTACCTTTGCATTTTTCTCCCAAACGAAGGACACTAGAAAGAAAATTTTAAAGCCTCCTGTTAGGCCATCATCTACACGGCATAGCCCTGAATTTTCCAATGCGCAGCTCTTTGCAAAAGAGAGATATTGGCAAGGAAAAGCTGTCTTGTACCTTTGCATTTTTCTCCCAAACGAAGGACACTAGAAAGAAAATTTTAAAGCCTCCCGTTAGGCCATCATCTACACGGCATAGCCCTGAATTTTCCAATGCGCAGCTCTTTGCAAAAGAGAGATATTGGCAAGGAAAAGCTGTCTTGTACCTTTGCATTTTTCTCCCAAACGAAGGACACTAGAAAGAAAATTTTAAAGCCTCCTGTTAGGCCATCATCTACACGGCATAGCCCTGAATTTTCCAATGCGCAGCTCTTTGCAAAAGAGAGATATTGGCAAGGAAAAGCTGTCTTGTACCATTGGATTTTTCTCCCAAACGAAGGACACTAGAATGAAAATTTTAAAGCCTCCTGTTAGTGCAATATCTACACTGTATAGCCCTGAATTTTCCAATGCGTAGCTCTTTGCAAAAGAGAGATATTGGCAAGGAAAAGCTGTCTTGTACCTTTGCATTTTTCTCGCAAACGAAGGACACTAGAAAGAAAATTTTAAAGCCTCCTGTTAGGCCATCATCTACACGACATAGCCCTGAATTTTCCAATGCGCAGCTCTTTGCAAAAGAGAGATATTGGCAAGGAAAAGCTGTCTTGTACCTTTGCATTTTTCTCCCAAACGAAGGACACTAGAAAGAAAATTTTAAAGCCTCCTGTTAGGCCATCATCTACACGGCATAGCCCTGAATTTTCCAATGCGCAGCTCTTTGCAAAAGAGAGATATTGGCAAGGAAAAGCTGTCTTGTACCATTGGATTTTTCTCCCAAACGAAGGACACTAGAATGAAAATTTTAAAGCCTCCTGTTAGTGCTATATCTACACGGTATAGCCCTGAATTTTCCAATTCGTAGCTCTTTGCAAAAGAGAGATATTGGCAAGGAAAAGCTGTCTTGTACCTTTGCATTTTTCTCGCAAACGAAGGACACTAGAAAGAAAATTTTAAAGCCTCCTGTTAGGCCATCATCTACACGGCATAGCCCTGAATTTTCCAATGCGCAGCTCTTTGCAAAAGAGAGATATTGGCAAGGAAAAGCTGTCTTGTACCTTTGCATTTTTCTCCCAAACGAAGGACACTAGAAAGAAAATTTTAAAGCCTCCTGTTAGGCCATCATCTACACGGCATAGCCCTGAATTTTCCAATGCGCAGCTCTTTGCAAAAGAGAGATATTGGCAAGGAAAAGCTGTCTTGTACCTTTGCATTTTTCTCCCAAACGAAGGACACTAGAAAGAAAATTTTAAAGCCTCCCGTTAGGCCATCATCTACACGGCATAGCCCTGAATTTTCCAATGCGCAGCTCTTTGCAAAAGAGAGATATTGGCAAGGAAAAGCTGTCTTGTACCTTTGCATTTTTCTCCCAAACGAAGGACACTAGAAAGAAAATTTTAAAGCCTCCTGTTAGGCCATCATCTACACGGCATAGCCCTGAATTTTCCAATGCGCAGCTCTTTGCAAAAGAGAGATATTGGCAAGGAAAAGCTGTCTTGTACCTTTGCATTTTTCTCCCAAACGAAGGACACTAGAAAGAAAATTTTAAAGCCTCCTGTTAGGCCATCATCTACACGGCATAGCCCTGAATTTTCCAATGCGCAGCTCTTTGCAAAAGAGAGATATTGGCAAGGAAATGCTGTCTTGTACCATTGGATTTTTCTCCCAAACGAAGGACACTAGAATGAAAATTTTAAAGCCTCCTGTTAGTGCAATATCTACACTGTATAGCCCTGAATTTTCCAATGCGTAGCTCTTTGCAAAAGAGAGATATTGGCAAGGAAAAGCTGTCTTGTACCTTTGCATTTTTCTCGCAAACGAAGGACACTAGAAAGAAAATTTTAAAGCCTCCTGTTAGGCCATCATCTACACGGCATAGCCCTGAATTTTCCAATGCGCAGCTCTTTGCAAAAGAGAGATATTGGCAAGGAAAAGCTGTCTTGTACCTTTGCATTTTTCTCCCAAACGAAGGACACTAGAAAGAAAATTTTAAAGCCTCCTGTTAGGCCATCATCTACACGGCATAGTCCTGATTTTTCCAATGCGCAGCTCTTTGCAAAAGAGAGATATTGGCAAGGAAAAGCTGTCTTGTACCATTGGATTTTTCTCCCAAACGAAGGACACTAGAATGAAAATTTTAAAGCCTCCTGTTAGTGCTATATCTACACGGCATAGCCCTGAATTTTCCAATGCGCAGCTCTTTGCAAAAGAGAGATATTGGCAAGGAAAAGCTGTCTTGTACCTTTGCATTTTTCTCCCAAACGAAGGACACTAGAAAGAAAATTTTAAAGCCTCCTGTTAGGCCATCATCTACACGGCATAGCCCTGAATTTTCCAATGCGCAGCTCTTTGCAAAAGAGAGATATTGGCAAGGAAAAGCTGTCTTGTACCTTTGCATTTTTCTCCCAAACGAAGGACACTAGAAAGAAAATTTTAAAGCCTCCCGTTAGGCCATCATCTACACGGCATAGCCCTGAATTTTCCAATGCGCAGCTCTTTGCAAAAGAGAGATATTGGCAAGGAAAAGCTGTCTTGTACCTTTGCATTTTTCTCCCAAACGAAGGACACTAGAAAGAAAATTTTAAAGCCTCCTGTTAGGCCATCATCTACACGACATAGCCCTGAATTTTCCAATGCGCAGCTCTTTGCAAAAGAGAGATATTGGCAAGGAAATGCTGTCTTGTACCATTGGATTTTTCTCCCAAACGAAGGACACTAGAATGAAAATTTTAAAGCCTCCTGTTAGTGCAATATCTACACTGTATAGCCCTGAATTTTCCAATGCGTAGCTCTTTGCAAAAGAGAGATATTGGCAAGGAAAAGCTGTCTTGTACCTTTGCATTTTTCTCGCAAACGAAGGACACTAGAAAGAAAATTTTAAAGCCTCCTGTTAGGCCATCATCTACACGGCATAGCCCTGAATTTTCCAATGCGCAGCTCTTTGCAAAAGAGAGATATTGGCAAGGAAAAGCTGTCTTGTACCTTTGCATTTTTCTCCCAAACGAAGGACACTAGAAAGAAAATTTTAAAGCCTCCTGTTAGGCCATCATCTACACGGCATAGTCCTGATTTTTCCAATGCGCAGCTCTTTGCAAAAGAGAGATATTGGCAAGGAAAAGCTGTCTTGTACCATTGGATTTTTCTCCCAAACGAAGGACACTAGAAAGAAAATTTTAAAGCCTCCTGTTAGGCCATCATCTACACGGCATAGCCCTGAATTTTCCAATGCGCAGCTCTTTGCAAAAGAGAGATATTGGCAAGGAAAAGCTGTCTTGTACCATTGGATTTTTCTCCCAAACGAAGGACACTAGAATGAAAATTTTAAAGCCTCCTGTTAGTGCTATATCTACACGGTATAGCCCTGAATTTTCCAATTCGTAGCTCTTTGCAAAAGAGAGATATTGGCAAGGAAAAGCTGTCTTGTACCTTTGCATTTTTCTCGCAAACGAAGGACACTAGAAAGAAAATTTTAAAGCCTCCTGTTAGGCCATCATCTACACGGCATAGCCCTGAATTTTCCAATGCGCAGCTCTTTGCAAAAGAGAGATATTGGCAAGGAAAAGCTGTCTTGTACCTTTGCATTTTTCTCGCAAACGAAGGACAATAGAAAGAAAATTTTAAAGCCTCCTGTTAGGCCATCATCTACACGGCATAGCCCTGAATTTACCAATGCGCAGCTCTTTGCAAAAGAGAGATATTGGCAAGGAAAAGCTGTCTTGTACCTTTGCATTTTTCTCGCAAACGAAGGACACTAGAAAGAAAATTTTAAAGCCTCCTGTTAGGCCATCATCTACACGGCATAGCCCTGAATTTTCCAATGCGCAGCTCTTTGCAAAAGAGAGATATTGGCAAGGAAAAGCTGTCTTGTACCTTTGCATTTTTCTCCCAAACGAAGGACACTAGAAAGAAAATTTTAAAGCCTCCTGTTAGGCCATCATCTACACGGCATAGCCCTGAATTTTCCAATGCGCAGCTCTTTGCAAAAGAGAGATATTGGCAAGGAAAAGCTGTCTTGTACCTTTGCATTTTTCTCCCAAACGAAGGACACTAGAAAGAAAATTTTAAAGCCTCCCGTTAGGCCATCATCTACACGGCATAGCCCTGAATTTTCCAATGCGCAGCTCTTTGCAAAAGAGAGATATTGGCAAGGAAAAGCTGTCTTGTACCTTTGCATTTTTCTCCCAAACGAAGGACACTAGAAAGAAAATTTTAAAGCCTCCTGTTAGGCCATCATCTACACGGCATAGCCCTGAATTTTCCAATGCGCAGCTCTTTGCAAAAGAGAGATATTGGCAAGGAAAAGCTGTCTTGTACCTTTGCATTTTTCTCCCAAACGAAGGACACTAGAAAGAAAATTTTAAAGCCTCCTGTTAGGCCATCATCTACACGGCATAGCCCTGAATATTCCAATGCGCAGCTCTTTGCAAAAGAGCGATATTGGCAAGGAAAAGCTGTCTTGTACCTTTGCATTTTTCTCCCAAACGAAGGACACTAGAAAGAAAATTTTAAAGCCTCCTGTTAGGCCATCATCTACACGGCATAGCCCTGAATTTTCCAATGCGCAGCTCTTTGCAAAAGAGAGATATTGGCAAGGAAAAGCTGTCTTGTACCTTTGCATTTTTCTCCCAAACGAAGGACACTAGAAAGAAAATTTTAAAGCCTCCCGTTAGGCCATCATCTACACGGCATAGCCCTGAATTTTCCAATGCGCAGCTCTTTGCAAAAGAGAGATATTGGCAAGGAAAAGCTGTCTTGTACCTTTGCATTTTTCTCCCAAACGAAGGACACTAGAAAGAAAATTTTAAAGCCTCCTGTTAGGCCATCATCTACACGGCATAGCCCTGAATTTTCCAATGCGCAGCTCTTTGCAAAAGAGAGATATTGGCAAGGAAATGCTGTCTTGTACCATTGGATTTTTCTCCCAAACGAAGGACACTAGAATGAAAATTTTAAAGCCTCCTGTTAGTGCAATATCTACACTGTATAGCCCTGAATTTTCCAATGCGTAGCTCTTTGCAAAAGAGAGATATTGGCAAGGAAAAGCTGTCTTGTACCTTTGCATTTTTCTCGCAAACGAAGGACACTAGAAAGAAAATTTTAAAGCCTCCTGTTAGGCCATCATCTACACGGCATAGCCCTGAATTTTCCAATGCGCAGCTCTTTGCAAAAGAGAGATATTGGCAAGGAAAAGCTGTCTTGTACCTTTGCATTTTTCTCCCAAACGAAGGACACTAGAAAGAAAATTTTAAAGCCTCCTGTTAGGCCATCATCTACACGGCATAGTCCTGATTTTTCCAATGCGCAGCTCTTTGCAAAAGAGAGATATTGGCAAGGAAAAGCTGTCTTGTACCATTGGATTTTTCTCCCAAACGAAGGACACTAGAATGAAAATTTTAAAGCCTCCTGTTAGTGCTATATCTACACGGCATAGCCCTGAATTTTCCAATGCGCAGCTCTTTGCAAAAGAGAGATATTGGCAAGGAAAAGCTGTCTTGTACCTTTGCATTTTTCTCCCAAACGAAGGACACTAGAAAGAAAATTTTAAAGCCTCCTGTTAGGCCATCATCTACACGGCATAGCCCTGAATATTCCAATGCGCAGCTCTTTGCAAAAGAGCGATATTGGCAAGGAAAAGCTGTCTTGTACCTTTGCATTTTTCTCCCAAACGAAGGACACTAGAAAGAAAATTTTAAAGCCTCCTGTTAGGCCATCATCTACACGGCATAGCCCTGAATTTTCCAATGCGCAGCTCTTTGCAAAAGAGAGATATTGGCAAGGAAAAGCTGTCTTGTACCTTTGCATTTTTCTCCCAAACGAAGGACACTAGAAAGAAAATTTTAAAGCCTCCCGTTAGGCCATCATCTACACGGCATAGCCCTGAATTTTCCAATGCGCAGCTCTTTGCAAAAGAGAGATATTGGCAAGGAAAAGCTGTCTTGTACCTTTGCATTTTTCTCCCAAACGAAGGACACTAGAAAGAAAATTTTAAAGCCTCCTGTTAGGCCATCATCTACACGGCATAGCCCTGAATTTTCCAATGCGCAGCTCTTTGCAAAAGAGAGATATTGGCAAGGAAATGCTGTCTTGTACCATTGGATTTTTCTCCCAAACGAAGGACACTAGAATGAAAATTTTAAAGCCTCCTGTTAGTGCAATATCTACACTGTATAGCCCTGAATTTTCCAATGCGTAGCTCTTTGCAAAAGAGAGATATTGGCAAGGAAAAGCTGTCTTGTACCTTTGCATTTTTCTCGCAAACGAAGGACACTAGAAAGAAAATTTTAAAGCCTCCTGTTAGGCCATCATCTACACGGCATAGCCCTGAATTTTCCAATGCGCAGCTCTTTGCAAAAGAGAGATATTGGCAAGGAAAAGCTGTCTTGTACCTTTGCATTTTTCTCCCAAACGAAGGACACTAGAAAGAAAATTTTAAAGCCTCCTGTTAGGCCATCATCTACACGGCATAGTCCTGATTTTTCCAATGCGCAGCTCTTTGCAAAAGAGAGATATTGGCAAGGAAAAGCTGTCTTGTACCATTGGATTTTTCTCCCAAACGAAGGACACTAGAAAGAAAATTTTAAAGCCTCCTGTTAGGCCATCATCTACACGGCATAGCCCTGAATTTTCCAATGCGCAGCTCTTTGCAAAAGAGAGATATTGGCAAGGAAAAGCTGTCTTGTACCATTGGATTTTTCTCCCAAACGAAGGACACTAGAATGAAAATTTTAAAGCCTCCTGTTAGTGCTATATCTACACGGTATAGCCCTGAATTTTCCAATTCGTAGCTCTTTGCAAAAGAGAGATATTGGCAAGGAAAAGCTGTCTTGTACCTTTGCATTTTTCTCGCAAACGAAGGACACTAGAAAGAAAATTTTAAAGCCTCCTGTTAGGCCATCATCTACACGGCATAGCCCTGAATTTTCCAATGCGCAGCTCTTTGCAAAAGAGAGATATTGGCAAGGAAAAGCTGTCTTGTACCTTTGCATTTTTCTCTCAAACGAAGGACACTAGAAAGAAAATTTTAAAGCCTCCTGTTAGTGCTATATCTACACGGTATAGCCCTGAATTTTCCAATGCGTAGCTCTTTGCAAAAGAGAGATATTGGCAAGGAAAAGCTGTCTTGTACCTTTGCATTTTTCTCGCAAACGAAGGACACTAGAAAGAAAATTTTAAAGCCTCCTGTTAGGCCATCATCTACACGGCATAGCCCTGAATTTTCCAATGCGCAGCTATTTGCAAAAGAGAGATATTGGCAAATAAAAGCTGTCTTGTACCTTTGCATTTTTCTCGCAAACGAAGGACAATAGAAAGAAAATTTTAAAGCCTCCTGTTAGGCCATCATCTACACGGCATAGCCCTGAATTTACCAATGCGCAGCTCTTTGCAAAAGAGAGATATTGGCAAGGAAAAGCTGTCTTGTACCTTTGCATTTTTCTCCCAAACGAAGGACACTAGAAAGAAAATTTTAAAGCCTCCTGTTAGGCCATCATCTACACGGCATAGCCCTGAATTTTCCAATGCGCAGCTCTTTGCAAAAGAGAGATATTGGCAAGGAAAAGCTGTCTTGTACCTTTGCATTTTTCTCCCAAACGAAGGACACTAGAAAGAAAATTTTAAAGCCTCCTGTTAGGCCATCATCTACACGGCATAGCCCTGAATTTTCAAATGCGCAGCTCTTTGCAAAAGAGAGATATTGGCAAGGAAAAGCTGTCTTGTACCTTTGCATTTTTCTCCCAAACGAAGTACACTAGAAAGAAAATTTTAAAGCCTCCTGTTAGGCCATCATCTACACGGCATAGTCCTGATTTTTCCAATGCGCAGCTCTTTGCAAAAGAGAGATATTGGCAAGGAAAAGCTGTCTTGTACCTTTGCATTTTTCTCCCAAACGAAGGACACTAGAAAGAAAATTTTAAAGCCTCCTGTTAGGCCATCATCTACACGGCATAGCCCTGAATTTTCCAATGCGCAGCTCTTTGCAAAAGAGAGATATTGGCAAGGAAAAGCTGTCTTGTACCATTGGATTTTTCTCCCAAACGAAGGACACTAGAATGAAAATTTTAAAGCCTCCTGTTAGTGCTATATCTACACGGTATAGCCCTGAATTTTCCAATTCGTAGCTCTTTGCAAAAGAGAGATATTGGCAAGGAAAAGCTGTCTTGTACCTTTGCATTTTTCTCGCAAACGAAGGACACTAGAAAGAAAATTTTAAAGCCTCCTGTTAGGCCATCATCTACACGGCATAGCCCTGAATTTTCCAATGCGCAGCTCTTTGCAAAAGAGAGATATTGGCAAGGAAAAGCTGTCTTGTACCTTTGCATTTTTCTCTCAAACGAAGGACACTAGAAAGAAAATTTTAAAGCCTCCTGTTAGGCCATCATCTACACGGCATAGCCCTGAATATTCCAATGCGCAGCTCTTTGCAAAAGAGCGATATTGGCAAGGAAAAGCTGTCTTGTACCTTTGCATTTTTCTCGCAAACGAAGGACACTAGAAAGAAAATTTTAAAGCCTCCTGTTAGGCCATCATCTACACGGCATAGCCCTGAATTTTCCAATGCGCAGCTCTTTGCAAAAGAGAGATATTGGCAAGGAAAAGCTGTCTTGTACCTTTGCATTTTTCTCCCAAACGAAGGACACTAGAAAGAAAATTTTAAAGCCTCCTGTTAGGCCATCATCTACACGGCATAGTCCTGATTTTTCCAATGCGCAGCTCTTTGCAAAAGAGAGATATTGGCAAGGAAAAGCTGTCTTGTACCATTGGATTTTTCTCCCAAACGAAGGACACTAGAATGAAAATTTTAAAGCCTCCTGTTAGTGCTATATCTACACGGCATAGCCCTGAATTTTCCAATGCGCAGCTCTTTGCAAAAGAGAGATATTGGCAAGGAAAAGCTGTCTTGTACCTTTGCATTTTTCTCCCAAACGAAGGACACTAGAAAGAAAATTTTAAAGCCTCCTGTTAGGCCATCATCTACACGGCATAGCCCTGAATATTCCAATGCGCAGCTCTTTGCAAAAGAGCGATATTGGCAAGGAAAAGCTGTCTTGTACCTTTGCATTTTTCTCCCAAACGAAGGACACTAGAAAGAAAATTTTAAAGCCTCCTGTTAGGCCATCATCTACACGGCATAGCCCTGAATTTTCCAATGCGCAGCTCTTTGCAAAAGAGAGATATTGGCAAGGAAAAGCTGTCTTGTACCTTTGCATTTTTCTCCCAAACGAAGGACACTAGAAAGAAAATTTTAAAGCCTCCCGTTAGGCCATCATCTACACGGCATAGCCCTGAATTTTCCAATGCGCAGCTCTTTGCAAAAGAGAGATATTGGCAAGGAAAAGCTGTCTTGTACCTTTGCATTTTTCTCCCAAACGAAGGACACTAGAAAGAAAATTTTAAAGCCTCCTGTTAGGCCATCATCTACACGGCATAGCCCTGAATTTTCCAATGCGCAGCTCTTTGCAAAAGAGAGATATTGGCAAGGAAATGCTGTCTTGTACCATTGGATTTTTCTCCCAAACGAAGGACACTAGAATGAAAATTTTAAAGCCTCCTGTTAGTGCAATATCTACACTGTATAGCCCTGAATTTTCCAATGCGTAGCTCTTTGCAAAAGAGAGATATTGGCAAGGAAAAGCTGTCTTGTACCTTTGCATTTTTCTCGCAAACGAAGGACACTAGAAAGAAAATTTTAAAGCCTCCTGTTAGGCCATCATCTACACGGCATAGCCCTGAATTTTCCAATGCGCAGCTCTTTGCAAAAGAGAGATATTGGCAAGGAAAAGCTGTCTTGTACCTTTGCATTTTTCTCGCAAACGAAGGACACTAGAAAGAAAATTTTAAAGCCTCCTGTTAGGCCATCATCTACACGGCATAGCCCTGAATTTTCCAATGCGCAGCTCTTTGCAAAAGAGAGATATTGGCAAGGAAAAGCTGTCTTGTACCTTTGCATTTTTCTCCCAAACGAAGGACACTAGAATGAAAATTTTAAAGCCTCCTGTTAGTGCAATATCTACACTGTATAGCCCTGAATTTTCCAATGCGTAGCTCTTTGCAAAAGAGAGATATTGGCAAGGAAAAGCTGTCTTGTACCTTTGCATTTTTCTCCCAAACGAAGGACACTAGAAAGAAAATTTTAAAGCCTCCTGTTAGGCCATCATCTACACGGCATAGCCCTGAATTTTCCAATGCGCAGCTCTTTGCAAAAGAGAGATATTGGCAAGGAAAAGCTGTCTTGTACCATTGGATTTTTCTCCCAAACGAAGGACACTAGAATGAAAATTTTAAAGCCTCCTGTTAGTGCTATATCTACACGGTATAGCCCTGAATTTTCCAATTCGTAGCTCTTTGCAAAAGAGAGATATTGGCAAGGAAAAGCTGTCTTGTACCTTTGCATTTTTCTCGCAAACGAAGGACACTAGAAAGAAAATTTTAAAGCCTCCTGTTAGGCCATCATCTACACGGCATAGCCCTGAATTTTCCAATGCGCAGCTCTTTGCAAAAGAGAGATATTGGCAAGGAAAAGCTGTCTTGTACCTTTGCATTTTTCTCTCAAACGAAGGACACTAGAAAGAAAATTTTAAAGCCTCCTGTTAGGCCATCATCTACACGGCATAGCCCTGAATATTCCAATGCGCAGCTCTTTGCAAAAGAGCGATATTGGCAAGGAAAAGCTGTCTTGTACCTTTGCATTTTTCTCGCAAACGAAGGACACTAGAAAGAAAATTTTAAAGCCTCCTGTTAGGCCATCATCTACACGGCATAGCCCTGAATTTTCCAATGCGCAGCTCTTTGCAAAAGAGAGATATTGGCAAGGAAAAGCTGTCTTGTACCTTTGCATTTTTCTCCCAAACGAAGGACACTAGAAAGAAAATTTTAAAGCCTCCTGTTAGGCCATCATCTACACGGCATAGTCCTGATTTTTCCAATGCGCAGCTCTTTGCAAAAGAGAGATATTGGCAAGGAAAAGCTGTCTTGTACCATTGGATTTTTCTCCCAAACGAAGGACACTAGAATGAAAATTTTAAAGCCTCCTGTTAGTGCTATATCTACACGGCATAGCCCTGAATTTTCCAATGCGCAGCTCTTTGCAAAAGAGAGATATTGGCAAGGAAAAGCTGTCTTGTACCTTTGCATTTTTCTCCCAAACGAAGGACACTAGAAAGAAAATTTTAAAGCCTCCTGTTAGGCCATCATCTACACGGCATAGCCCTGAATATTCCAATGCGCAGCTCTTTGCAAAAGAGCGATATTGGCAAGGAAAAGCTGTCTTGTACCTTTGCATTTTTCTCCCAAACGAAGGACACTAGAAAGAAAATTTTAAAGCCTCCTGTTAGGCCATCATCTACACGGCATAGCCCTGAATTTTCCAATGCGCAGCTCTTTGCAAAAGAGAGATATTGGCAAGGAAAAGCTGTCTTGTACCTTTGCATTTTTCTCCCAAACGAAGGACACTAGAAAGAAAATTTTAAAGCCTCCCGTTAGGCCATCATCTACACGGCATAGCCCTGAATTTTCCAATGCGCAGCTCTTTGCAAAAGAGAGATATTGGCAAGGAAAAGCTGTCTTGTACCTTTGCATTTTTCTCCCAAACGAAGGACACTAGAAAGAAAATTTTAAAGCCTCCTGTTAGGCCATCATCTACACGGCATAGCCCTGAATTTTCCAATGCGCAGCTCTTTGCAAAAGAGAGATATTGGCAAGGAAATGCTGTCTTGTACCATTGGATTTTTCTCCCAAACGAAGGACACTAGAATGAAAATTTTAAAGCCTCCTGTTAGTGCAATATCTACACTGTATAGCCCTGAATTTTCCAATGCGCAGCTCTTTGCAAAAGAGAGATATTGGCAAGGAAAAGCTGTCTTGTACCTTTGCATTTTTCTCGCAAACGAAGGACACTAGAAAGAAAATTTTAAAGCCTCCTGTTAGGCCATCATCTACACGGCATAGCCCTGAATTTTCCAATGCGCAGCTCTTTGCAAAAGAGAGATATTGGCAAGGAAAAGCTGTCTTGTACCTTTGCATTTTTCTCCCAAACGAAGGACACTAGAAAGAAAATTTTAAAGCCTCCTGTTAGGCCATCATCTACACGGCATAGTCCTGATTTTTCCAATGCGCAGCTCTTTGCAAAAGAGAGATATTGGCAAGGAAAAGCTGTCTTGTACCATTGGATTTTTCTCCCAAACGAAGGACACTAGAAAGAAAATTTTAAAGCCTCCTGTTAGGCCATCATCTACACGGCATAGCCCTGAATTTTCCAATGCGCAGCTCTTTGCAAAAGAGAGATATTGGCAAGGAAAAGCTGTCTTGTACCATTGGATTTTTCTCCCAAACGAAGGACACTAGAATGAAAATTTTAAAGCCTCCTGTTAGTGCTATATCTACACGGTATAGCCCTGAATTTTCCAATTCGTAGCTCTTTGCAAAAGAGAGATATTGGCAAGGAAAAGCTGTCTTGTACCTTTGCATTTTTCTCGCAAACGAAGGACACTAGAAAGAAAATTTTAAAGCCTCCTGTTAGGCCATCATCTACACGGCATAGCCCTGAATTTTCCAATGCGCAGCTCTTTGCAAAAGAGAGATATTGGCAAGGAAAAGCTGTCTTGTACCTTTGCATTTTTCTCTCAAACGAAGGACACTAGAAAGAAAATTTTAAAGCCTCCTGTTAGTGCTATATCTACACGGTATAGCCCTGAATTTTCCAATGCGTAGCTCTTTGCAAAAGAGAGATATTGGCAAGGAAAAGCTGTCTTGTACCTTTGCATTTTTCTCGCAAACGAAGGACACTAGAAAGAAAATTTTAAAGCCTCCTGTTAGGCCATCATCTACACGGCATAGCCCTGAATTTTCCAATGCGCAGCTATTTGCAAAAGAGAGATATTGGCAAGGAAAAGCTGTCTTGTACCTTTGCATTTTTCTCGCAAACGAAGGACAATAGAAAGAAAATTTTAAAGCCTCCTGTTAGGCCATCATCTACACGGCATAGCCCTGAATTTACCAATGCGCAGCTCTTTGCAAAAGAGAGATATTGGCAAGGAAAAGCTGTCTTGTACCTTTGCATTTTTCTCCCAAACGAAGGACACTAGAAAGAAAATTTTAAAGCCTCCTGTTAGGCCATCATCTACACGGCATAGCCCTGAATTTTCCAATGCGCAGCTCTTTGCAAAAGAGAGATATTGGCAAGGAAAAGCTGTCTTGTACCTTTGCATTTTTCTCCCAAACGAAGGACACTAGAAAGAAAATTTTAAAGCCTCCTGTTAGGCCATCATCTACACGGCATAGCCCTGAATTTTCAAATGCGCAGCTCTTTGCAAAAGAGAGATATTGGCAAGGAAAAGCTGTCTTGTACCTTTGCATTTTTCTCCCAAACGAAGGACACTAGAAAGAAAATTTTAAAGCCTCCTGTTAGGCCATCATCTACACGGCATAGCCCTGAATTTTCCAATGCGCAGCTCTTTGCAAAAGAGAGATATTGGCAAGGAAAAGCTGTCTTGTACCATTGGATTTTTCTCCCAAACGAAGGACACTAGAATGAAAATTTTAAAGCCTCCTGTTAGTGCTATATCTACACGGTATAGCCCTGAATTTTCCAATTCGTAGCTCTTTGCAAAAGAGAGATATTGGCAAGGAAAAGCTGTCTTGTACCTTTGCATTTTTCTCGCAAACGAAGGACACTAGAAAGAAAATTTTAAAGCCTCCTGTTAGGCCATCATCTACACGGCATAGCCCTGAATTTTCCAATGCGCAGCTCTTTGCAAAAGAGAGATATTGGCAAGGAAAAGCTGTCTTGTACCTTTGCATTTTTCTCTCAAACGAAGGACACTAGAAAGAAAATTTTAAAGCCTCGTTAGGCCATCATCTACACGGCATAGCCCTGAATATTCCAATGCGCAGCTCTTTGCAAAAGAGCGATATTGGCAAGGAAAAGCTGTCTTGTACCTTTGCATTTTTCTCCCAAACGAAGGACACTAGAAAGAAAATTTTAAAGCCTCCTGTTAGGCCATCATCTACACGGCATAGCCCTGAATTTTCCAATGCGCAGCTCTTTGCAAAAGAGAGATATTGGCAAGGAAAAGCTGTCTTGTACCTTTGCATTTTTCTCCCAAACGAAGGACACTAGAAAGAAAATTTTAAAGCCTCCCGTTAGGCCATCATCTACACGGCATAGCCCTGAATTTTCCAATGCGCAGCTCTTTGCAAAAGAGAGATATTGGCAAGGAAAAGCTGTCTTGTACCTTTGCATTTTTCTCCCAAACGAAGGACACTAGAAAGAAAATTTTAAAGCCTCCTGTTAGGCCATCATCTACACGGCATAGCCCTGAATTTTCCAATGCGCAGCTCTTTGCAAAAGAGAGATATTGGCAAGGAAATGCTGTCTTGTACCATTGGATTTTTCTCCCAAACGAAGGACACTAGAATGAAAATTTTAAAGCCTCCTGTTAGTGCAATATCTACACTGTATAGCCCTGAATTTTCCAATGCGTAGCTCTTTGCAAAAGAGAGATATTGGCAAGGAAAAGCTGTCTTGTACCTTTGCATTTTTCTCGCAAACGAAGGACACTAGAAAGAAAATTTTAAAGCCTCCTGTTAGGCCATCATCTACACGGCATAGCCCTGAATTTTCCAATGCGCAGCTCTTTGCAAAAGAGAGATATTGGCAAGGAAAAGCTGTCTTGTACCTTTGCATTTTTCTCCCAAACGAAGGACACTAGAAAGAAAATTTTAAAGCCTCCTGTTAGGCCATCATCTACACGGCATAGTCCTGATTTTTCCAATGCGCAGCTCTTTGCAAAAGAGAGATATTGGCAAGGAAAAGCTGTCTTGTACCTTTGCATTTTTCTCCCAAACGAAGGACACTAGAAAGAAAATTTTAAAGCCTCCTGTTAGGCCATCATCTACACGGCATAGCCCTGAATTTTCCAATGCGCAGCTCTTTGCAAAAGAGAGATATTGGCAAGGAAAAGCTGTCTTGTACCATTGGATTTTTCTCCCAAACGAAGGACACTAGAATGAAAATTTTAAAGCCTCCTGTTAGTGCTATATCTACACGGTATAGCCCTGAATTTTCCAATTCGTAGCTCTTTGCAAAAGAGAGATATTGGCAAGGAAAAGCTGTCTTGTACCTTTGCATTTTTCTCGCAAACGAAGGACACTAGAAAGAAAATTTTAAAGCCTCCTGTTAGGCCATCATCTACACGGCATAGCCCTGAATTTTCCAATGCGCAGCTCTTTGCAAAAGAGAGATATTGGCAAGGAAAAGCTGTCTTGTACCTTTGCATTTTTCTCCCAAACGAAGGACACTAGAAAGAAAATTTTAAAGCCTCCTGTTAGGCCATCATCTACACGGCATAGCCCTGAATTTTCCAATGCGCAGCTCTTTGCAAAAGAGAGATATTGGCAAGGAAAAGCTGTCTTTACCTTTGCATTTTTCTCTCAAACGAAGGACACTAGAAAGAAAATTTTAAAGCCTCCTGTTAGGCCATCATCTACACGGCATAGCCCTGAATTTTCCAATGCGCAGCTCTTTGCAAAAGAGAGATATTGGCAAGGAAAAGCTGTCTTGTACCTTTGCATTTTTCTCCCAAACGAAGGACACTAGAAAGAAAATTTTAAAGCCTCCTGTTAGGCCATCATCTACACGGCATAGCCCTGAATTTTCCAATAAGCAGCTCTTTGCAAAAGAGAGATATTGGCAAGGAAAAGCTGTCTTGTACCTTTGCATTTTTCTCCCAAACGAAGGACACTAGAAAGAAAATTTTAAAGCCTCCTGTTAGGCCATCATCTACACGGTATAGCCCTGAATTTTCCAATGCGCAGCTCTTTGCAAAAGAGAGATATGGGCAAGGAAAAGCTGTCTTGTACCTTTGCATTTTTCTCGCAAACGAAGGACACTAGAAGGAAAATTTTAAAGCCTCCTGTTAGGCCATCATCTACACGGCATAGCCCTGAATTTTCCAATGCGCAGCTATTTGCAAAAGAGAGATATTGGCAAGGAAAAGCTGTCTTGTACCTTTGCATTTTTCTCGCAAACGAAGGACACTAGAAAGAAAATTTTAAAGCCTCCTGTTAGGCCATCATCTACACGGCATAGCCCTGAATTTTCCAATGCGCAGCTCTTTGCAAAAGAGAGATATTGGCAAGGAAAAGCTGTCTTGTACCTTTGCATTTTTCTCCCAAACGAAGGACACTAAAAAGAAAATTTTAAAGCCTCCTGTTAGGCCATCATCTACACGGCATAGCCCTGAATTTTCCAATGCGCAGCTCTTTGCAAAAGAGAGATATTGGCAAGGAAAAGCTGTCTTGTACCTTTGCATTTTTCTCCCAAACGAAGGAAACTAGAAAGAAAATTTTAAAGCCTCCTGTTAGGCCATCATCTACACGGCATAGCCCTGAATTTTCAAATGCGCAGCTCTTTGCAAAAGAGAGATATTGGCAAGGAAAAGCTGTCTTGTACCATTGAATTTTTCTCCCAAACGAAGGAAACTAGAATGAAAATTTTAAAGCCTCCTGTTAGTGCTATATCTACACGGTATAGCCCTGAATTTTCCAATGCGTAGCTCTTTGCAAAAGAGAGATATTGGCAAGGAAAAGCTGTCTTGTACCTTTGCATTTTTCTCGCAAACGAAGGACACTAGAAAGAAAATTTTAAAGCCTCCTGTTAGGCCATCATCTACACGGCATAGCCCTGAATTTTCCAATGCGCAGCTCTTTGCAAAAGAGAGATATTGGCAAGGAAAAGCTGTCTTGTACCTTTGCATTTTTCTCCCAAACGAAGGACACTAGAAAGAAAATTTTAAAGCCTCCTGTTAGGCCATCATCTACACGGCATAGCCCTGAATTTTCCAATGCGCAGCTCTTTGCAAAAGAGAGATATTGGCAAGGAAAAGCTGTCTTGTACCTTTGCATTTTTCTCTCAAACGAAGGACACTAGAAAGAAAATTTTAAAGCCTCCTGTTAGGCCATCATCTACACGGCATAGCCCTGAATTTTCCAATGCGCAGCTCTTTGCAAAAGAGAGATATTGGCAAGGAAAAGCTGTCTTGTACCTTTGCATTTTTCTCCCAAACGAAGGACACTAGAAAGAAAATTTTAAAGCCTCCTGTTAGGCCATCATCTACACGGCATAGCCCTGAATTTTCCAATGCGCAGCTCTTTGCAAAAGAGAGATATTGGCAAGGAAAAGCTGTCTTGTACCATTGGATTTTTCTCCCAAACGAAGGACACTAGAATGAAAATTTTAAAGCCTCCTGTTAGTGCTATATCTACACGGTATAGCCCTGAATTTTCCAATTCGTAGCTCTTTGCAAAAGAGAGATATTGGCAAGGAAAAGCTGTCTTGTACCTTTGCATTTTTCTCGCAAACGAAGGACACTAGAAAGAAAATTTTAAAGCCTCCTGTTAGGCCATCATCTACACGGCATAGCCCTGAATTTTCCAATGCGCAGCTCTTTGCAAAAGAGAGATATTGGCAAGGAAAAGCTGTCTTGTACCTTTGCATTTTTCTCTCAAACGAAGGACACTAGAAAGAAAATTTTAAAGCCTCCTGTTAGTGCTATATCTACACGGTATAGCCCTGAATTTTCCAATGCGTAGCTCTTTGCAAAAGAGAGATATTGGCAAGGAAAAGCTGTCTTGTACCTTTGCATTTTTCTCGCAAACGAAGGACACTAGAAAGAAAATTTTAAAGCCTCCTGTTAGGCCATCATCTACACGGCATAGCCCTGAATTTTCCAATGCGCAGCTATTTGCAAAAGAGAGATATTGGCAAGGAAAAGCTGTCTTGTACCTTTGCATTTTTCTCGCAAACGAAGGACAATAGAAAGAAAATTTTAAAGCCTCCTGTTAGGCCATCATCTACACGGCATAGCCCTGAATTTTCCAATGCGCAGCTCTTTGCAAAAGAGAGATATTGGCAAGGAAAAGCTGTCTTGTACCTTTGCATTTTTCTCCCAAACGAAGGACACTAGAAAGAAAATTGTAAAGCCTCCTGTTAGGCCATCATCTACACGGCATAGCCCTGAATTTTCCAATGCGCAGCTCTTTGCAAAAGAGAGATATTGGCAAGGAAAAGCTGTCTTGTACCTTTGCATTTTTCTCCCAAACGAAGGACACTAGAAAGAAAATTTTAAAGCCTCCTGTTAGGCCATCATCTACACGGCATAGCCCTGAATTTTCAAATGCGCAGCTCTTTGCAAAAGAGAGATATTGGCAAGGAAAAGCTGTCTTGTACCATTGAATTTTTCTCCCAAACGAAGGACACTAGAATGAAAATTTTAAAGCCTCCTGTTAGTGCTATATCTTCACGGTATAGCCCTGAATTTTCCAATGCGTAGCTCTTTGCAAAAGAGAGATATTGGCAAGGAAAAGCTGTCTTGTACCTTTGCATTTTTCTCGCAAACGAAGGACACTAGAAAGAAAATTTTAAAGCCTCCTGTTAGGCCATCATCTACACGGCATAGCCCTGAATTTTCCAATGCGCAGCTCTTTGCAAAAGAGAGATATTGGCAAGGAAAAGCTGTCTTGTACCTTTGCATTTTTCTCCCAAACGAAGGACACTAGAAAGAAAATTTTAAAGCCTCCTGTTAGGCCATCATCTACACGGCATAGCCCTGAATTTTCCAATGCGCAGCTCTTTGCAAAAGAGAGATATTGGCAAGGAAAAGCTGTCTTTACCTTTGCATTTTTCTCTCAAACGAAGGACACTAGAAAGAAAATTTTAAAGCCTCCTGTTAGGCCATCATCTACACGGCATAGCCCTGAATTTTCCAATGCGCAGCTCTTTGCAAAAGAGAGATATTGGCAAGGAAAAGCTGTCTTGTACCTTTGCATTTTTCTCCCAAACGAAGGACACTAGAAAGAAAATTTTAAAGCCTCCTGTTAGGCCATCATCTACACGGCATAGCCCTGAATTTTCCAATAAGCAGCTCTTTGCAAAAGAGAGATATTGGCAAGGAAAAGCTGTCTTGTACCTTTGCATTTTTCTCCCAAACGAAGGACACTAGAAAGAAAATTTTAAAGCCTCCTGTTAGGCCATCATCTACACGGTATAGCCCTGAATTTTCCAATGCGCAGCTCTTTGCAAAAGAGAGATATGGGCAAGGAAAAGCTGTCTTGTACCTTTGCATTTTTCTCGCAAACGAAGGACACTAGAAAGAAAATTTTAAAGCCTCCTGTTAGGCCATCATCTACACGGCATAGCCCTGAATTTTCCAATGCGCAGCTATTTGCAAAAGAGAGATATTGGCAAGGAAAAGCTGTCTTGTACCTTTGCATTTTTCTCGCAAACGAAGGACACTAGAAAGAAAATTTTAAAGCCTCCTGTTAGGCCATCATCTACACGGCATAGCCCTGAATTTTCCAATGCGCAGCTCTTTGCAAAAGAGAGATATTGGCAAGGAAAAGCTGTCTTGTACCTTTGCATTTTTCTCCCAAACGAAGGACACTAAAAAGAAAATTTTAAAGCCTCCTGTTAGGCCATCATCTACACGGCATAGCCCTGAATTTTCCAATGCGCAGCTCTTTGCAAAAGAGAGATATTGGCAAGGAAAAGCTGTCTTGTACCTTTGCATTTTTCTCCCAAACGAAGGAAACTAGAAAGAAAATTTTAAAGCCTCCTGTTAGGCCATCATCTACACGGCATAGCCCTGAATTTTCAAATGCGCAGCTCTTTGCAAAAGAGAGATATTGGCAAGGAAAAGCTGTCTTGTACCATTGAATTTTTCTCCCAAACGAAGGAAACTAGAATGAAAATTTTAAAGCCTCCTGTTAGTGCTATATCTACACGGTATAGCCCTGAATTTTCCAATGCGTAGCTCTTTGCAAAAGAGAGATATTGGCAAGGAAAAGCTGTCTTGTACCTTTGCATTTTTCTCGCAAACGAAGGACACTAGAAAGAAAATTTTAAAGCCTCCTGTTAGGCCATCATCTACACGGCATAGCCCTGAATTTTCCAATGCGCAGCTCTTTGCAAAAGAGAGATATTGGCAAGGAAAAGCTGTCTTGTACCTTTGCATTTTTCTCCCAAACGAAGGACACTAGAAAGAAAATTTTAAAGCCTCCTGTTAGGCCATCATCTACACGGCATAGCCCTGAATTTTCCAATGCGCAGCTCTTTGCAAAAGAGAGATATTGGCAAGGAAAAGCTGTCTTGTACCTTTGCATTTTTCTCTCAAACGAAGGACACTAGAAAGAAAATTTTAAAGCCTCCTGTTAGGCCATCATCTACACGGCATAGCCCTGAATTTTCCAATGCGCAGCTCTTTGCAAAAGAGAGATATTGGCAAGGAAAAGCTGTCTTGTACCTTTGCATTTTTCTCGCAAACGAAGGACACTAGAAAGAAAATTTTAAAGCCTCCTGTTAGGCCATCATCTACACGGCATAGCCCTGAATTTTCCAATGCGCAGCTCTTTGCAAAAGAGAGATATTGGCAAGGAAAAGCTGTCTTGTACCTTTGCATTTTTCTCCCAAACGAAGGACATTAGAAAGAAAATTTTAAAGCCTCCTGTTAGGCCATCATCTACACGGCATAGCCCTGAATTTTCCAATGCGCAGCTCTTTGTAAAAGAGAGATATTGGCAAGGAAAAGCTGTCTTGTACCTTTGCATTTTTCTCCCAAACGAAGGACACTAGAAAGAAAATTTTAAAGCCTCCTGTTAGGCCATCATCTACACGGCATAGCCCTGAATTTTCCAATGCGCAGCTCTTTGCAAAAGAGAGATATTGGCAAGGAAAAGCTGTCTTGTACCTTTGCATTTTTCTCGCAAACGAAGGACACTAGAAAGAAAATTTTAAAGCCTCCTGTTAGGCCATCATCTACACGGCATAGCCCTGAATTTTCCAATACGCAGCTCTTTGCAAAAGAGAGATATTGGCAAGGAAAAGCTGTCTTGTACCTTTGCATTTTTCTCGCAAACGAAGGACACTAGAAAGAAAATTTTAAAGCCTCCTGTTAGGCCATCATCTACACGGCATAGCCCTGAATTTTCCAATGCGCAGCTCTTTGCAAAAGAGAGATATTGGCAAGGAAAAGCTGTCTTGTACCTTTGCATTTTTCTCCCAAACGAAGGACACTAGAAAGAAAATTTTAAAGCCTCCTGTTAGGCCATCATCTACACGGCATAGCCCTGAATTTTCCAATGCGCAGCTCTTTGCAAAAGAGAGATATTGGCAAGGAAAAGCTGTCTTGTACCTTTGCATTTTTCTCGCAAACGAAGGACACTAGAAAGAAAATTTTAAAGCCTCCTGTTAGGCCATCATCTACACGGCATAGCCCTGAATTTTCCAATGCGCAGCTCTTTGCAAAAGAGAGATATTGGCAAGGAAAAGCTGTCTTGTACCTTTGCATTTTTCTCGCAAACGAAGGACACTAGAAAGAAAATTTTAAAGCCTCCTGTTAGGCCATCATCTACACGGCACAGCCCTGAATTTTCCAATGCGCAGCTCTTTGCAAAAGAGAGATATTGGCAAGGAAAAGCTGTCTTGTACCTTTGCATTTTTCTCCCAAACGAAGGACACTAGAAAGAAAATTTTAAAGCCTCCTGTTAGGCCATCATCTACACGGCATAGCCCTGAATTTTCCAATGCGCAGCTCTTTGCAAAAGAGAGATATTGGCAAGGAAAAGCTGTCTTGTACCTTTGCATTTTTCTCGCAAACGAAGGACACTAGAAAGAAAATTTTAAAGCCTCCTGTTAGGCCATCATCTACACGGCACAGCCCTGAATTTTCCAATGCGCAGCTCTTTGCAAAAGAGAGATATTGGCAAGGAAAAGCTGTCTTGTACCTTTGCATTTTTCTCGCAAACGAAGGACACTAGAAAGAAAATTTTAAAGCCTCCTGTTAGGCCATCATCTACACGGCATAGCCCTGAATTTTCCAATGCGCAGCTCTTTGCAAAAGAGAGATATTGGCAAGGAAAAGCTGTCTTGTACCTTTGCATTTTTCTCGCAAACGAAGGACACTAGAAAGAAAATTGTAAAGCCTCCTGTTAGGCCATCATCTACACGGCATAGCCCTGAATTTTCCAATGCGCAGCTCTTTGCAAAAGAGAGATATTGGCAAGGAAAAGCTGTCTTGTACCTTTGCATTTTTCTCCCAAACGAAGGACACTAGAAAGAAAATTTTAAAGCCTCCTGTTAGGCCATCATCTACACGGCATAGCCCTGAATTTTCCAATGCGCAGCTCTTTGCAAAAGAGAGATATTGGCAAGGAAAAGCTGTCTTGTACCATTGAATTTTTCTCCCAAACGAAGGACACTAGAATGAAAATTTTAAAGCCTCCTGTTAGTGCTATATCTACACGGTATAGCCCTGAATTTTCCAATGCGTAGCTCTTTGCAAAAGAGAGATATTGGCAAGGAAAAGCTGTCTTGTACCTTTGCATTTTTCTCGCAAACGAAGGACACTAGAAAGAAAATTTTAAAGCCTCCTGTTAGGCCATCATCTACACGGCATAGCCCTGAATTTTCCAATTCGCAGCTCTTTGCAAAAGAGAGATATTGGCAAGGAAAAGCTGTCTTGTACCTTTGCATTTTTCTCCCAAACGAAGGACACTAGAAAGAAAATTTTAAAGCCTCCTGTTAGGACATCATCTACACGCCATAGCCCTGAATTTTCCAATGCGCAGCTCTTTGCAAAAGAGAGATATTGGCAAGGAAAAGCTGTCTTGTACCTTTGCATTTTTCTCCCAAACGAAGGACACTAGAAAGAAAATTTTAAAGCCTCCTGTTAGGCCATCATCTACACGGCACAGCCCTGAATTTTCCAATGCGCAGCTCTTTGCAAAATAGAGATATTGGCAAGGAAAAGCTGTCTTGTACCTTTGCATTTTTCTCCCAAACGAAGGACACTAGAAAGAAAATTTTAAAGCCTCCTGTTAGGCCATCATCTACACGGCATAGCCCTGAATTTTCCAATGCGCAGCTCTTTGCAAAAGAGAGATATTGGCAAGGAAAAGCTGTCTTGTACCTTTGCATTTTTCTCTCAAACGAAGGACACTAGAAAGAAAATTTTAAAGCCTCCTGTTAGGCCATCATCTACACGGCATAGCCCTGAATTTTCCAATGCGCAGCTCTTTGCAAAAGAGAGATATTGGCAAGGAAAAGCTGTCTTGTACCTTTGCATTTTTCTCGCAAACGAAGGACACTAGAAAGAAAATTTTAAAGCCTCCTGTTAGGCCATCATCTACACGGCATAGCCCTGAATTTTCCAATGCGCAGCTCTTTGTAAAAGAGAGATATTGGCAAGGAAAAGCTGTCTTGTACCTTTGCATTTTTCTCGCAAACGAAGGACACTAGAAAGAAAATTTTAAAGCCTCCTGTTAGGCCATCATCTACACGGCATAGCCCTGAATTTTCCAATGCGCAGCTCTTTGCAAAAGAGAGATATTGGCAAGGAAAAGCTGTCTTGTACCTTTGCATTTTTCTCCCAAACGAAGGACACTAGAAAGAAAATTTTAAAGCCTCCTGTTAGGCCATCATCTACACGGCATAGCCCTGAATTTTCCAATACGCAGCTCTTTGCAAAAGAGAGATATTGGCAAGGAAAAGCTGTCTTGTACCTTTGCAATTTTCTCGCAAACGAAGGACACTAGAAAGAAAATTTTAAAGCCTCCTTTTAGGCCATCATCTACACGGCATAGCCCTGAATTTTCCAATGCGCAGCTCTTTGCAAAAGAGAGATATTGGCAAGGAAAAGCTGTCTTGTACCTTTGCATTTTTCTCTCAAACGAAGGACACTAGAAAGAAAATTTTAAAGCCTCCTGTTAGGCCATCATCTACACGGCATAGCCCTGAATTTTCCAATGCGCAGCTCTTTGCAAAAGAGAGATATTGGCAAGGAAAAGCTGTCTTGTACCTTTGCATTTTTCTCTCAAACGAAGGACACTAGAAAGAAAATTTTAAAGCCTCCTGTTAGGCCATCATCTACACGGCATAGCCCTGAATTTTCCAATGCGCAGCTCTTTGCAAAAGAGAGATATTGGCAAGGAAAAGCTGTCTTGTACCTTTGCATTTTTCTCCCAAACGAAGGACACTAGAAAGAAAATTTTAAAGCCTCCTGTTAGGCCATCATCTACACGGCATAGCCCTGAATTTTCCAATGCGCAGCTCTTTGCAAAAGAGAGATATTGGAAAGGAAAAGCTGTCTTGTACCTTTGCATTTTTCTCCCAAACGAAGGACACTAGAAAGAAAATTTTAAAGCCTCCTGTTAGGCCATCATCTACACGGCATAGCCCTGAATTTTCCAATGCGCAGCTCTTTGCAAAAGAGAGATATTGGCAAGGAAAAGCTGTCTTGTACCTTTGCATTTTTCTCCCAAACGAAGGACACTAGAAAGAAAATTTTAAAGCCTCCTGTTAGGCCATCATCTACACGGCATAGCCCTGAATTTTGCAATGCGCAGCTCTTTGCAAAAGAGAGATATTGGCAAGGAAAAGCTGTCTTGTACCTTTGCATTTTTCTCCCAAACGAAGGACACTAGAAAGAAAATTTTAAAGCCTCCTGTTAGGCCATCATCTACACGGCATAGCCCTGAATTTTCCAATGCGCAGCTCTTTGCAAAAGAGAGATATTGGCAAGGAAAAGCTGTCTTGTACCTTTGCATTTTTCTCGCAAACGAAGGACACTAGAAAGAAAATTTTAAAGCCTCCTGTTAGGCCATCATCTACACGGCATAGCCCTGAATTTTCCAATGCGCAGCTCTTTGTAAAAGAGAGATATTGGCAAGGAAAAGCTGTCTTGTACCTTTGCATTTTTCTCGCAAACGAAGGACACTAGAAAGAAAATTTTAAAGCCTCCTGTTAGGCCATTTTCTACACGGCATAGCCCTGAATTTTCCAATGCGCAGCTCTTTGCAAAAGAGAGATATTGGCAAGGAAAAGCTGTCTTGTACCTTTGCATTTTTCTCCCAAACGAAGGACACTAGAAAGAAAATTTTAAAGCCTCCTGTTAGGCCATCATCTACACGGCATAGCCCTGAATTTTCCAATGCGCAGCTCTTTGCAAAAGAGAGATATTGGCAAGGAAAAGCTGTCTTGTACCTTTGCATTTTTCTCTCAAACGAAGGACACTAGAAAGAAAATTTTAAAGCCTCCTGTTAGGCCATCATCTACACGGCATAGCCCTGAATTTTCCAATGCGCAGCTCTTTGCAAAAGAGAGATATTGGCAAGGAAAAGCTGTCTTGTACCTTTGCATTTTTCTCCCAAACGAAGGACACTAGAAAGAAAATTTTAAAGCCTCCTGTTAGGCCATCATCTACACGGCATAGCCCTGAATTTTCCAATGCGCAGCTCTTTGCAAAAGAGAGATATTGGCAAGGAAAAGCTGTCTTGTACCTTTGCATTTTTCTCCCAAACGAAGGACACTAGAAAGAAAATTTTAAAGCCTCCTGTTAGGCCATCATCTACACGGCATAGCCCTGAATTTTCCAATACGCAGCTCTTTGCAAAAGAGAGATATTGGCAAGGAAAAGCTGTCTTGTACCTTTGCAATTTTCTCGCAAACGAAGGACACTAGAAAGAAAATTTTAAAGCCTCCTTTTAGGCCATCATCTACACGGCATAGCCCTGAATTTTCCAATGCGCAGCTCTTTGCAAAAGAGAGATATTGGCAAGGAAAAGCTGTCTTGTACCTTTGCATTTTTCTCTCAAACGAAGGACACTAGAAAGAAAATTTTAAAGCCTCCTGTTAGGCCATCATCTACACGGCATAGCCCTGAATTTTCCAATGCGCAGCTCTTTGCAAAAGAGAGATATTGGCAAGAAAAAGCTGTCTTGTACCTTTGCATTTTTCTCTCAAACGAAGGACACTAGAAAGAAAATTTTAAAGCCTCCTGTTAGGCCATCATCTACACGGCATAGCCCTGAATTTTCCAATGCGCAGCTCTTTGCAAAAGAGAGATAT
Organism: Pseudophryne corroboree; assembly: GCF_028390025.1. Lineage (NCBI taxonomy): Eukaryota > Metazoa > Chordata > Amphibia > Anura > Myobatrachidae > Pseudophryne > Pseudophryne corroboree. Next base: position 138,200,251 of record NC_086446.1, read on the forward strand.
TGGCAAGGAAAAGCTGTCTTGTACCTTTGCATTTTTCTCCCAAACGAAGGACACTAGAAAGAAAATTTTAAAGCCTCCTGTTAGGCCATCATCTACACGGCATAGCCCTGAATTTTCCAATGCGCAGCTCTTTGCAAAAGAGAGATATTGGCAAGGAAAAGCTGTCTTGTACCTTTGCATTTTTCTCCCAAACGAAGGACACTAGAAAGAAAATTTTAAAGCCTCCTGTTAGGCCATCATCTACACGGCATAGCCCTGAATTTTCCAATGCGCAGCTCTTTGCAAAAGAGAGATATTGGCAAGGAAAAGCTGTCTTGTACCTTTGCATTTTTCTCCCAACGAAGGACACTAGAAAGAAAATTTTAAAGCCTCCTGTTAGGCCATCATCTACACGGCATAGCCCTGAATTTTGCAATGCGCAGCTCTTTGCAAAAGAGAGATATTGGCAAGGAAAAGCTGTCTTGTACCTTTGCATTTTTCTCCCAAACGAAGGACACTAGAAAGAAAATTTTAAAGCCTCCTGTTAGGCCATCATCTACACGGCATAGCCCTGAATTTTCCAATGCGCAGCTCTTTGCAAAAGAGAGATATTGGCAAGGAAAAGCTGTCTTGTACCTTTGCATTTTTCTCCCAAACTAAGGACACTAGAAAGAAAATTTTAAAGCCTCCTGTTAGGCCATCATCTACACGGTATAGCCCTGAATTTTCCAATGCGCAGCTCTTTGCAAAAGAGAGATATTGGCAAGGAAAAGCTGTCTTGTACCTTTGCATTTTTCTCCCAAACGAAGGACACTAGAAAGAAAATTTTAAAGCCTCCTGTTAGGCCATCATCTACACGGCATAGCCCTGAATTTTCCAATGCGCAGCTCTTTGCAAAAGAGAGATATTGGCAAGGAAAAGCTGTCTTGTACCTTTGCATTTTTCTCCCAAACGAAGGACACTAGAAAGAAAATTTTAAAGCCTCCTGTTAGGCCATCATCTACACGGCATAGCCCTGAATTTTCCAATGCGCAGCTCTTTGCAAAAGAGAGATATTGGCAAGGAAAAGCTGTCTTGTACCTTTGCATTTTTCTCGCAAACGAAGGACACTAGAAAGAAAATTTTAAAGCCTCCTGTTAGGCCATCATCTACACGGCATAGCCCTGAATTTTCCAATGCGCAGCTCTTTGCAAAAGAGAGATATTGGCAAGGAAAAGCTGTCTTGTACCTTTGCATTTTTCTCCCAAACGAAGGACACTAGAAAGAAAATTTTAAAGCCTCCTGTTAGGCCATCATCTACACGGCATAGCCCTGAATTTTCCAATGCGCAGCTCTTTGCAAAAGAGAGATATTGGCAAGGAAAAGCTGTCTTGTACCTTTGCAATTTTCTCGCAAACGAAGGACACTAGAAAGAAAATTTTAAAGCCTCCTTTTAGGCCATCATCTACACGGCATAGCCCTGAATTTTCCAATGCGCAGCTCTTTGCAAAAGAGAGATATTGGCAAGGAAAAGCTGTCTTGTACCTTTGCATTTTTCTCCCAAACGAAGGACACTAGAAAGAAAATTTTAAAGCCTCCTGTTAGGCCATCATCTACACGGCATAGCCCTGAATTTTCCAATGCGCAGCTCTTTGCAAAAGAGAGATATTGGCAAGGAAAAGCTGTCTTGTACCTTTGCATTTTTCTCTCAAACGAAGGACACTAGAAAGAAAATTTTAAAGCCTCCTGTTAGGCCATCATCTACACGGCATAGCCCTGAATTTTCCAATGCGCAGCTCTTTGCAAAAGAGAGATATTGGCAAGGAAAAGCTGTCTTGTACCTTTGCATTTTTCTCCCAAACGAAGGACACTAGAAAGAAAATTTTAAAGCCTCCTGTTAGGCCATCATCTACACGGCATAGCCCTGAATTTTCCAATGCGCAGCTCTTTGCAAAAGAGAGATATTGGCAAGGAAAAGCTGTCTTGTACCTTTGCATTTTTCTCCCAAACGAAGGACACTAGAAAGAAAATTTTAAAGCCTCCTGTTAGGCCATCATCTACACGGCATAGCCCTGAATTTTCCAATGCGCAGCTCTTTGCAAAAGAGAGATATTGGCAAGGAAAAGCTGTCTTGTACCTTTGCATTTTTCTCCCAAACGAAGGACACTAGAAAGAAAATGTTAAAGCCTCCTGTTAGGCCATCATCTACACGGCATAGCCCTGAATTTTCCAATGCGCAGCTCTTTGCAAAAGAGAGATATTGGCAAGGAAAAGCTGTCTTGTACCTTTGCATTTTTCTCCCAAACGAAGGACACTAGAAAGAAAATTTTAAAGCCTCCTGTTAGGCCATCATCTACACGGCATAGCCCTGAATTTTCCAATGCGCAGCTCTTTGCAAAAGAGAGATATTGGCAAGGAAAAGCTGTCTTGTACCTTTGCATTTTTCTCCCAAACGAAGGACACTAGAAAGAAAATTTTAAAGCCTCCTGTTAGGCCATCATCTACACGGTATAGCCCTGAATTTTCCAATGCGCAGCTCTTTGCAAAAGAGAGATATTGGCAAGGAAAAGCTGTCTTGTACCTTTGCATTTTTCTCCCAAACGAAGGACACTAGAAAGAAAATTTTAAAGCCTCCTGTTAAGCCATCATCTACACGGCATAGCCCTGAATTTTCCAATGCGCAGCTCTTTGCAAAAGAGAGATATTGGCAAGGAAAAGCTGTCTTGTACCTTTGCATTTTTCTCCCAAACGAAGGACACTAGAAAGAAAATTTTAATGCCTCCTGTTAGGCCATCATCTACACGGCATAGCCCTGAATTTTCCAATGCGCAGCTCTTTGCAAAAGAGAGATATTGGCAAGGAAAAGCTGTCTTGTACCTTTGCATTTTTCTCCCAAACGAAGGACACTAGAAAGAAAATTTTAATGCCTCCTGTTAGGCCATCATCTACACGGCATAGCCCTGAATTTTCCAATGCGCAGCTCTTTGCAAAAGAGAGATATTGGCAAGGAAAAGCTGTCTTGTACCTTTGCATTTTTCTCCCAAACGAAGGACACTAGAAAGAAAATTTTAAAGCCTCCTGTTAGGCCATCATCTACACGGCATAGCCCTGAATTTTACAATGCGCAGCTCTTTGCAAAAGAGAGATATTGGCAAGGAAAAGCTGTCTTGTACCTTTGCATTTTTCTCCCAAACGAAGGACACTAGAAAGAAAATTTTAAAGCCTCCTGTTAAGCCATCATCTACACGGCATAGCCCTGAATTTTCCAATGCGCAGCTCTTTGCAAAAGAGAGATATTGGCAAGGAAAAGCTGTCTTGTACCTTTGCATTTTTCTCCCAAACGAAGGACACTAGAAAGAAAATTTTAATGCCTCCTGTTAGGCCATCATCTACACGGCATAGCCCTGAATTTTCCAATGCGCAGCTCTTTGCAAAAGAGAGATATTGGCAAGGAAAAGCTGTCTTGTACCTTTGCATTTTTCTCCCAAACGAAGGACACTAGAAAGAAAATTTTAAAGCCTCCTGTTAGGCCATCATCTACACGGCATAGCCCTGAATTTTCCAATGCGCAGCTCTTTGCAAAAGAGAGATATTGGCAAGGAAAAGCTGTCTTGTACCTTTGCATTTTTCTCCCAAACGAAGGACACTAGAAAGAAAATTTTAAAGCCTCCTGTTAGGCCATCATCTACACGGCATAGCCCTGAATTTTCCAATGCGCAGCTCTTTGCAAAAGAGAGATATTGGCAAGGAAAAGCTGTCTTGTACCATTGGATTTTTCTTCCAAACGAAGGACACTAGAATGAAAATTTTAAAGCCTCCTGTTAGTGCTATATCTACACGGTATAGCCCTGAATTTTCCAATGCGTAGCTCTTTGCAAAAGAGAGATATTGGCAAGGAAAAGCTGTCTTGTACCTTTGCATTTTTCTCGCAAACGAAGGACACTAGAAAGAAAATTTTAAAGCCTCCTGTTAGGCCATCATCTACACGGCATAGCCCTGAATTTTCCAATGCGCAGCTCTTTGCAAAAGAGAGATATTGGCAAGGAAAAGCTGTCTTGTACCTTTGCATTTTTCTCGCAAACGAAGGACACTAGAAAGAAAATTTTAAAGCCTCCTGTTAGGCCATCATCTACACGGCATAGCCCTGAATTTTCCAATGCGCAGCTCTTTGCAAAAGAGAGATATTGGCAAGGAAAAGCTGTCTTGTACCTTTGCATTTTTCTCCCAAACGAAGGACACTAGAAAGAAAATTTTAAAGCCTCCTGTTAGGCCATCATCTACACGGCATAGCCCTGAATTTTCCAATGCGCAGCTCTTTGCAAAAGAGAGATATTGGCAAGGAAAAGCTGTCTTGTACCTTTGCATTTTTCTCGCAAACGAAGGACACTAGAAAGAAAATTTTAAAGCCTCCTGTTAGGCCATCATCTACACGGCACAGCCCTGAATTTTCCAATGCGCAGCTCTTTGCAAAAGAGAGATATTGGCAAGGAAAAGCTGTCTTGTACCTTTGCATTTTTCTCCCAAACGAAGGACACTAGAAAGAAAATTTTAAAGCCTCCTGTTAGGCCATCATCTACACGGCATAGCCCTGAATTTTCCAATGCGCAGCTATTTGCAAAAGAGAGATATTGGCAAGGAAAAGCTGTCTTGTACCTTTGCATTTTTCTCGCAAACGAAGGACACTAGAAAGAAAATTTTAAAGCCTCCTGTTAGGCCATCATCTACACGGCATAGCCCTGAATTTTCCAATGCGCAGCTCTTTGCAAAAGAGAGATATTGGCAAGGAAAAGCTGTCTTGTACCTTTGCATTTTTCTCCCAAACGAAGGACACTAGAAAGAAAATTTTAAAGCCTCCTGTTAGGCCATCATCTACACGGCATAGCCCTGAATTTTCCAATGCGCAGCTCTTTGCAAAAGAGAGATATTGGCAAGGAAAAGCTGTCTTGTACCATTGAATTTTTCTCCCAAACGAAGGACACTAGAATGAAAATTTTAAAGCCTCCTGTTAGTGCTATATCTACACGGTATAGCCCTGAATTTTCCAATGCGTAGCTCTTTGCAAAAGAGAGATATTGGCAAGGAAAAGCTGTCTTGTACCTTTGCATTTTTCTCGCAAACGAAGGACACTAGAAAGAAAATTTTAAAGCCTCCTGTTAGGCCATCATCTACACGGCATAGCCCTGAATTTTCCAATTCGCAGCTCTTTGCAAAAGAGAGATATTGGCAAGGAAAAGCTGTCTTGTACCTTTGCATTTTTCTCGCAAACGAAGGACACTAGAAAGAAAATTTTAAAGCCTCCTGTTAGGCCATCATCTACACGGCATAGCCCTGAATTTTCCAATGCGCAGCTCTTTGCAAAAGAGAGATATTGGCAAGGAAAAGCTGTCTTGTACCTTTGCATTTTTCTCCCAAACGAAGGACACTAGAAAGAAAATTTTAAAGCCTCCTGTTAGGCCATCATCTACACGGCATAGCCCTGAATTTTCCAATACGCTGCTCTTTGCAAAAGAGAGATATTGGCAAGGAAAAGCTGTCTTGTACCTTTGCAATTTTCTCGCAAACGAAGGACACTAGAAAGAAAATTTTAAAGCCTCCTTTTAGGCCATCATCTACACGGCATAGCCCTGAATTTTCCAATGCGCAGCTCTTTGCAAAAGAGAGATATTGGCAAGGAAAAGCTGTCTTGTACCTTTGCATTTTTCTCTCAAACGAAGGACACTAGAAAGAAAATTTTAAAGCCTCCTGTTAGGCCATCATCTACACGGCATAGCCCTGAATTTTCCAATGCGCAGCTCTTTGCAAAAGAGAGATATTGGCAAGGAAAAGCTGTCTTGTACCTTTGCATTTTTCTCTCAAACGAAGGACACTAGAAAGAAAATTTTAAAGCCTCCTGTTAGGCCATCATCTACACGGCATAGCCCTGAATTTTCCAATGCGCAGCTCTTTGCAAAAGAGAGATATTGGCAAGGAAAAGCTGTCTTGTACCTTTGCATTTTTCTCCCAAACGAAGGACACTAGAAAGAAAATTTTAAAGCCTCCTTTTAGGCCATCATCTACACGGCATAGCCCTGAATTTTCCAATGCGCAGCTCTTTGCAAAAGAGAGATATTGGCAAGGAAAAGCTGTCTTGTACCTTTGCATTTTTCTCCCAAACGAAGGACACTAGAAAGAAAATTTTAAAGCCTCCTGTTAGGCCATCATCTACACGGCATAGCCCTGAATTTTCCAATGCGCAGCTCTTTGCAAAAGAGAGATATTGGCAAGGAAAAGCTGTCTTGTACCTTTGCATTTTTCTCCCAAACGAAGGACACTAGAAAGAAAATTTTAAAGCCTCCTGTTAGGCCATCATCTACACGGCATAGCCCTGAATTTTGCAATGCGCAGCTCTTTGCAAAAGAGAGATATTGGCAAGGAAGAGCTGTCTTGTACCTTTGCATTTTTCTCCCAAACGAAGGACACTAGAAAGAAAATTTTAAAGCCTCCTGTTAGGCCATCATCTACACGGCATAGCCCTGAATTTTCCAATGCGCAGCTCTTTGCAAAAGAGAGATATTGGCAAGGAAAAGCTGTCTTGTACCTTTGCATTTTTCTCCCAAACGAAGGACACTAGAAAGAAAATTTTAAAGCCTCCTGTTAGGCCATCATCTACACGGTATAGCCCTGAATTTTCCAATGCGCAGCTCTTTGCAAAAGAGAGATATTGGCAAGGAAAAGCTGTCTTGTACCTTTGCATTTTTCTCCCAAACGAAGGACACTAGAAAGAAAATTTTAAAGCCTCCTGTTAGGCCATCATCTACACGGCATAGCCCTGAATTTTCCAATGCGCAGCTCTTTGCAAAAGAGAGATATTGGCAAGGAAAAGCTGTCTTGTACCTTTGCATTTTTCTCCCAAACGAAGGACACTAGAAAGAAAATTTTAAAGCCTCCTGTTAGGCCATCATCTACACGGCATAGCCCTGAATTTTCCAATGCGCAGCTCTTTGCAAAAGAGAGATATTGGCAAGGAAAAGCTGTCTTGTACCTTTGCATTTTTCTCCCAAACGAAGGACACTAGAAAGAAAATTTTATAGCCTCCTGTTAGGCCATCATCTACACGGCATAGCCCTGAATTTTCCAATGCGCAGCTCTTTGCAAAAGAGAGATATTGGCAAGGAAAAGCTGTCTTGTACCTTTGCATTTTTCTCGCAAACGAAGGACACTAGAAAGAAAATTTTAAAGCCTCCTGTTAGGCCATCATCTACACGGCATAGCCCTGAATTTTCCATTGCGCAGCTCTTTGCAAAAGAGAGATATTGGCAAGGAAAAGCTGTCTTGTACCTTTGCATTTTTCTCCCAAACGAAGGACACTAGAAAGAAAATTTTAAAGCCTCCTGTTAGGCCATCATCTACACGGCATAGCCCTGAATTTTCCAATGCGCAGCTCTTTGCAAAAGAGAGATATTGGCAAGGAAAAGCTGTCTTGTACCTTTGCATTTTTCTCCCAAACGAAGGACACTAGAAAGAAAATTTTAAAGCCTCCTGTTAGGCCATCATCTACACGGCATAGCCCTGAATTTTCCAATGCGCAGCTCTTTGCAAAAGAGAGATATTGGCAAGGAAAAGCTGTCTTGTACCTTTGCATTTTTCTCCCAAACGAAGGACACTAGAAAGAAAATTTTAAAGCCTCCTGTTAGGCCATCATCTACACGGCATAGCCCTGAATTTTCCAATGCGCAGCTCTTTGCAAAAGAGAGATATTGGCAAGGAAAAGCTGTCTTGTACCTTTGCATTTTTCTCGCAAACGAAGGACACTAGAAAGAAAATTTTAAAGCCTCCTGTTAGGCCATCATCTACACGGCATAGCCCTGAATTTTCCAATGCGCAGCTCTTTGCAAAAGAGAGATATTGGCAAGGAAAAGCTGTCTTGTACCTTTGCAATTTTATCGCAAACGAAGGACACTAGAAAGAAAATTTTAAAGCCTCCTTTTAGGCCATCATCTACACGGCATAGCCCTGAATTTTCCAATGCGCAGCTCTTTGCAAAAGAGAGATATTGGCAAGGAAAAGCTGTCTTGTACCTTTGCATTTTTCTCCCAAACGAAGGACACTAGAAAGAAAATTTTAAAGCCTCCTGTTAGGCCATCATCTACACGGCATAGCCCTGAATTTTCCAATGCGCAGCTCTTTGCAAAAGAGAGATATTGGCAAGGAAAAGCTGTCTTGTACCTTTGCATTTTTCTCCCAAACGAAGGACACTAGAAAGAAAATTTTAAAGCCTCCTGTTAGGCCATCATCTACACGGCATAGCCCTGAATTTTCCAATGCGCAGCTCTTTGCAAAAGAGAGATATTGGCAAGGAAAAGCTGTCTTGTACCTTTGCATTTTTCTCCCAAACGAAGGACACTAGAAAGAAAATTTTAAAGCCTCCTGTTAGGCCATCATCTACACGGCATAGCCCTGAATTTTCCAATGCGCAGCTCTTTGCAAAAGAGAGATATTGGCAAGGAAAAGCTGTCTTGTACCTTTGCATTTTTCTCCCAAACGAAGGACACTAGAAAGAAAATTTTAAAGCCTCCTGTTAGGCCATCATCTACACGGTATAGCCCTGAATTTTCCAATGCGCAGCTCTTTGCAAAAGAGAGATATTGGCAAGGAAAAGCTGTCTTGTACCTTTGCATTTTTCTCCCAAACGAAGGACACTAGAAAGAAAATTTTAAAGCCTCCTGTTAAGCCATCATCTACACGGCATAGCCCTGAATTTTCCAATGCGCAGCTCTTTGCAAAAGAGAGATATTGGCAAGGAAAAGCTGTCTTGTACCTTTGCATTTTTCTCCCAAACGAAGGACACTAGAAAGAAAATTTTAATGCCTCCTGTTAGGCCATCATCTACACGGCATAGCCCTGAATTTTCCAATGCGCAGCTCTTTGCAAAAGAGAGATATTGGCAAGGAAAAGCTGTCTTGTACCTTTGCATTTTTCTCCCAAACGAAGGACACCAGAAAGAAAATTTTAAAGCCTCCTGTTAGGCCATCATCTACACGGCATAGCCCTGAATTTTCCAATGCGCAGCTCTTTGCAAAAGAGAGATATTGGCAAGGAAAAGCTGTCTTGTACCTTTGCATTTTTCTCCCAAACGAAGGACACTAGAAAGAAAATTTTAAAGCCTCCTGTTAGGCCATCATCTACACGGCATAGCCCTGAATTTTCCAATGCGCAGCTCTTTGCAAAAGAGAGATATTGGCAAGGAAAAGCTGTCTTGTACCATTGGATTTTTCTTCCAAACGAAGGACAATAGAATGAAAATTTTAAAGCCTCCTGTTAGTGCTATATCTACACGGTATAGCCCTGAATTTTCCAATGCGTAGCTCTTTGCAAAAGAGAGATATTGGCAAGGAAAAGCTGTCTTGTACCTTTGCATTTTTCTCGCAAACGAAGGACACTAGAAAGAAAATTTTAAAGCCTCCTGTTAGGCCATCATCTACACGGCATAGCCCTGAATTTTCCAATGCGCAGCTCTTTGTAAAAGAGAGATATTGGCAAGGAAAAGCTGTCTTGTACCTTTGCATTTTTCTCGCAAACGAAGGACACTAGAAAGAAAATTTTAAAGCCTCCTGTTAGGCCATCATCTACACGGCATAGCCCTGAATTTTCCAATGCGCAGCTCTTTGCAAAAGAGAGATATTGGCAAGGAAAAGCTGTCTTGTACCTTTGCATTTTTCTCCCAAACGAAGGACACTAGAAAGAAAATTTTAAAGCCTGCTGTTAGGCCATCATCTACACGGCATAGCCCTGAATTTTCCAATACGCTGCTCTTTGCAAAAGAGAGATATTGGCAAGGAAAAGCTGTCTTGTACCTTTGCAATTTTCTCGCAAACGAAGGACACTAGAAAGAAAATTTTAAAGCCTCCTTTTAGGCCATCATCTACACGGCATAGCCCTGAATTTTCCAATGCGCAGCTCTTTGCAAAAGAGAGATATTGGCAAGGAAAAGCTGTCTTGTACCTTTGCATTTTTCTCTCAAACGAAGGACACTAGAAAGAAAATTTTAAAGCCTCCTGTTAGGCCATCATCTACACGGCATAGCCCTGAATTTTCCAATGCGCAGCTCTTTGCAAAAGAGAGATATTGGCAAGGAAAAGCTGTCTTGTACCTTTGCATTTTTCTCTCAAACGAAGGACACTAGAAAGAAAATTTTAAAGCCTCCTGTTAGGCCATCATCTACAAGGCATAGCCCTGAATTTTCCAATGCGCAGCTCTTTGCAAAAGAGAGATATTGGCAAGGAAAAGCTGTCTTGTACCTTTGCATTTTTCTCCCAAACGAAGGACACTAGAAAGAAAATTTTAAAGCCTCCTTTTAGGCCATCATCTACACGGCATAGCCCTGAATTTTCCAATGCGCAGCTCTTTGCAAAAGAGAGATATTGGCAAGGAAAAGCTGTCTTGTACCTTTGCATTTTTCTCCCAAACGAAGGACACTAGAAAGAAAATTTTAAAGCCTCCTGTTAGGCCATCATCTACACGGCATAGCCCTGAATTTTCCAATGCGCAGCTCTTTGCAAAAGAGAGATATTGGCAAGGAAAAGCTGTCTTGTACCTTTGCATTTTTCTCCCAAACGAAGGACACTAGAAAGAAAATTTTAAAGCCTCCTGTTAGGCCATCATCTACACGGCATAGCCCTGAATTTTCCAATGCGCAGCTCTTTGCAAAAGAGAGATATTGGCAAGGAAAAGCTGTCTTGTACCTTTGCATTTTTCTCCCAAACGAAGGACACTAGAAAGAAAATTTTAAAGCCTCCTGTTAGGCCATCATCTACACGGTATAGCCCTGAATTTTCCAATGCGCAGCTCTTTGCAAAAGAGAGATATTGGCAAGGAAAAGCTGTCTTGTACCTTTGCATTTTTCTCCCAAACGAAGGACACTAGAAAGAAAATTTTAAAGCCTCCTGTTAGGCCATCATCTACACGGCATAGCCCTGAATTTTCCAATGCGCAGCTCTTTGCAAAAGAGAGATATTGGCAAGGAAAAGCTGTCTTGTACCTTTGCATTTTTCTCCCAAACGAAGGACACTAGAAAGAAAATTTTAAAGCCTCCTGTTAGGCCATCATCTACACGGCATAGCCCTGAATTTTCCAATGCGCAGCTCTTTGCAAAAGAGAGATATTGGCAAGGAAAAGCTGTCTTGTACCTTTGCATTTTTCTCCCAAACGAAGGACACTAGAAAGAAAATTTTATAGCCTCCTGTTAGGCCATCATCTACACGGCATAGCCCTGAATTTTCCAATGCGCAGCTCTTTGCAAAAGAGAGATATTGGCAAGGAAAAGCTGTCTTGTACCTTTGCATTTTTCTCGCAAACGAAGGACACTAGAAAGAAAATTTTAAAGCCTCCTGTTAGGCCATCATCTACACGGCATAGCCCTGAATTTTCCATTGCGCAGCTCTTTGCAAAAGAGAGATATTGGCAAGGAAAAGCTGTCTTGTACCTTTGCATTTTTCTCCCAAACGAAGGACACTAGAAAGAAAATTTTAAAGCCTCCTGTTAGGCCATCATCTACACGGCATAGCCCTGAATTTTCCAATGCGCAGCTCTTTGCAAAAGAGAGATATTGGCAAGGAAAAGCTGTCTTGTACCTTTGCATTTTTCTCCCAAACGAAGGACACTAGAAAGAAAATTTTAAAGCCTCCTGTTAGGCCATCATCTACACGGCATAGCCCTGAATTTTCCAATGCGCAGCTCTTTGCAAAAGAGAGATATTGGCAAGGAAAAGCTGTCTTGTACCTTTGCATTTTTCTCCCAAACGAAGGACACTAGAAAGAAAATTTTAAAGCCTCCTGTTAGGCCATCATCTACACGGCATAGCCCTGAATTTTCCAATGCGCAGCTCTTTGCAAAAGAGAGATATTGGCAAGGAAAAGCTGTCTTGTACCTTTGCATTTTTCTCGCAAACGAAGGACACTAGAAAGAAAATTTTAAAGCCTCCTGTTAGGCCATCATCTACACGGCATAGCCCTGAATTTTCCAATGCGCAGCTCTTTGCAAAAGAGAGATATTGGCAAGGAAAAGCTGTCTTGTACCTTTGCAATTTTCTCGCAAACGAAGGACACTAGAAAGAAAATTTTAAAGCCTCCTTTTAGGCCATCATCTACACGGCATAGCCCTGAATTTTCCAATGCGCAGCTCTTTGCAAAAGAGAGATATTGGCAAGGAAAAGCTGTCTTGTACCTTTGCATTTTTCTCCCAAACGAAGGACACTAGAAAGAAAATTTTAAAGCCTCCTGTTAGGCCATCATCTACACGGCATAGCCCTGAATTTTCCAATGCGCAGCTCTTTGCAAAAGAGAGATATTGGCAAGGAAAAGCTGTCTTGTACCTTTGCATTTTTCTCCCAAACGAAGGACACTAGAAAGAAAATTTTAAAGCCTCCTGTTAGGCCATCATCTACACGGCATAGCCCTGAATTTTCCAATACGCTGCTCTTTGCAAAAGAGAGATATTGGCAAGGAAAAGCTGTCTTGTACCTTTGCAATTTTCTCGCAAACGAAGGACACTAGAAAGAAAATTTTAAAGCCTCCTTTTAGGCCATCATCTACACGGCATAGCCCTGAATTTTCCAATGCGCAGCTCTTTGCAAAAGAGAGATATTGGCAAGGAAAAGCTGTCTTGTACCTTTGCATTTTTCTCTCAAACGAAGGACACTAGAAAGAAAATTTTAAAGCCTCCTGTTAGGCCATCATCTACACGGCATAGCCCTGAATTTTCCAATGCGCAGCTCTTTGCAAAAGAGAGATATTGGCAAGGAAAAGCTGTCTTGTACCTTTGCATTTTTCTCTCAAACGAAGGACACTAGAAAGAAAATTTTAAAGCCTCCTGTTAGGCCATCATCTACACGGCATAGCCCTGAATTTTCCAATGCGCAGCTCTTTGCAAAAGAGAGATATTGGCAAGGAAAAGCTGTCTTGTACCTTTGCATTTTTCTCCCAAACGAAGGACACTAGAAAGAAAATTTTAAAGCCTCCTTTTAGGCCATCATCTACACGGCATAGCCCTGAATTTTCCAATGCGCAGCTCTTTGCAAAAGAGAGATATTGGCAAGGAAAAGCTGTCTTGTACCTTTGCATTTTTCTCCCAAACGAAGGACACTAGAAAGAAAATTTTAAAGCCTCCTGTTAGGCCATCATCTACACGGCATAGCCCTGAATTTTCCAATGCGCAGCTCTTTGCAAAAGAGAGATATTGGCAAGGAAAAGCTGTCTTGTACCTTTGCATTTTTCTCCCAAACGAAGGACACTAGAAAGAAAATTTTAAAGCCTCCTGTTAGGCCATCATCTACACGGCATAGCCCTGAATTTTGCAATGCGCAGCTCTTTGCAAAAGAGAGATATTGGCAAGGAAAAGCTGTCTTGTACCTTTGCATTTTTCTCCCAAACGAAGGACACTAGAAAGAAAATTTTAAAGCCTCCTGTTAGGCCATCATCTACACGGCATAGCCCTGAATTTTCCAATGCGCAGCTCTTTGCAAAAGAGAGATATTGGCAAGGAAAAGCTGTCTTGTACCTTTGCATTTTTCTCCCAAACGAAGGACACTAGAAAGAAAATTTTAAAGCCTCCTGTTAGGCCATCATCTACACGGTATAGCCCTGAATTTTCCAATGCGCAGCTCTTTGCAAAAGAGAGATATTGGCAAGGAAAAGCTGTCTTGTACCTTTGCATTTTTCTCCCAAACGAAGGACACTAGAAAGAAAATTTTAAAGCCTCCTGTTAGGCCATCATCTACACGGCATAGCCCTGAATTTTCCAATGCGCAGCTCTTTGCAAAAGAGAGATATTGGCAAGGAAAAGCTGTCTTGTACCTTTGCATTTTTCTCCCAAACGAAGGACACTAGAAAGAAAATTTTAAAGCCTCCTGTTAGGCCATCATCTACACGGCATAGCCCTGAATTTTCCAATGCGCAGCTCTTTGCAAAAGAGAGATATTGGCAAGGAAAAGCTGTCTTGTACCTTTGCATTTTTCTCCCAAACGAAGGACACTAGAAAGAAAATTTTATAGCCTCCTGTTAGGCCATCATCTACACGGCATAGCCCTGAATTTTCCAATGCGCAGCTCTTTGCAAAAGAGAGATATTGGCAAGGAAAAGCTGTCTTGTACCTTTGCATTTTTCTCGCAAACGAAGGACACTAGAAAGAAAATTTTAAAGCCTCCTGTTAGGCCATCATCTACACGGCATAGCCCTGAATTTTCCATTGCGCAGCTCTTTGCAAAAGAGAGATATTGGCAAGGAAAAGCTGTCTTGTACCTTTGCATTTTTCTCCCAAACGAAGGACACTAGAAAGAAAATTTTAAAGCCTCCTGTTAGGCCATCATCTACACGGCATAGCCCTGAATTTTCCAATGCGCAGCTCTTTGCAAAAGAGAGATATTGGCAAGGAAAAGCTGTCTTGTACCTTTGCATTTTTCTCCCAAACGAAGGACACTAGAAAGAAAATTTTAAAGCCTCCTGTTAGGCCATCATCTACACGGTATAGCCCTGAATTTTCCAATGCGCAGCTCTTTGCAAAAGAGAGATATTGGCAAGGAAAAGCTGTCTTGTACCTTTGCATTTTTCTCCCAAACGAAGGACACTAGAAAGAAAATTTTAAAGCCTCCTGTTAGGCCATCATCTACACGGCATAGCCCTGAATTTTCCAATGCGCAGCTCTTTGCAAAAGAGAGATATTGGCAAGGAAAAGCTGTCTTGTACCTTTGCATTTTTCTCCCAAACGAAGGACACTAGAAAGAAAATTTTAAAGCCTCCTGTTAGGCCATCATCTACACGGCATAGCCCTGAATTTTCCAATGCGCAGCTCTTTGCAAAAGAGAGATATTGGCAAGGAAAAGCTGTCTTGTACCTTTGCATTTTTCTCCCAAACGAAGGACACTAGAAAGAAAATTTTATAGCCTCCTGTTAGGCCATCATCTACACGGCATAGCCCTGAATTTTCCAATGCGCAGCTCTTTGCAAAAGAGAGATATTGGCAAGGAAAAGCTGTCTTGTACCTTTGCATTTTTCTCGCAAACGAAGGACACTAGAAAGAAAATTTTAAAGCCTCCTGTTAGGCCATCATCTACACGGCATAGCCCTGAATTTTCCATTGCGCAGCTCTTTGCAAAAGAGAGATATTGGCAAGGAAAAGCTGTCTTGTACCTTTGCATTTTTCTCCCAAACGAAGGACACTAGAAAGAAAATTTTAAAGCCTCCTGTTAGGCCATCATCTACACGGCATAGCCCTGAATTTTCCAATGCGCAGCTCTTTGCAAAAGAGAGATATTGGCAAGGAAAAGCTGTCTTGTACCTTTGCATTTTTCTCCCAAACGAAGGACACTAGAAAGAAAATTTTAAAGCCTCCTGTTAGGCCATCATCTACACGGCATAGCCCTGAATTTTCCAATGCGCAGCTCTTTGCAAAAGAGAGATATTGGCAAGGAAAAGCTGTCTTGTACCTTTGCATTTTTCTCCCAAACGAAGGACACTAGAAAGAAAATTTTAAAGCCTCCTGTTAGGCCATCATCTACACGGCATAGCCCTGAATTTTCCAATGCGCAGCTCTTTGCAAAAGAGAGATATTGGCAAGGAAAAGCTGTCTTGTACCTTTGCATTTTTCTCGCAAACGAAGGACACTAGAAAGAAAATTTTAAAGCCTCCTGTTAGGCCATCATCTACACGGCATAGCCCTGAATTTTCCAATGCGCAGCTCTTTGCAAAAGAGAGATATTGGCAAGGAAAAGCTGTCTTGTACCTTTGCAATTTTATCGCAAACGAAGGACACTAGAAAGAAAATTTTAAAGCCTCCTTTTAGGCCATCATCTACACGGCATAGCCCTGAATTTTCCAATGCGCAGCTCTTTGCAAAAGAGAGATATTGGCAAGGAAAAGCTGTCTTGTACCTTTGCATTTTTCTCCCAAACGAAGGACACTAGAAAGAAAATTTTAAAGCCTCCTGTTAGGCCATCATCTACACGGCATAGCCCTGAATTTTCCAATGCGCAGCTCTTTGCAAAAGAGAGATATTGGCAAGGAAAAGCTGTCTTGTACCTTTGCATTTTTCTCCCAAACGAAGGACACTAGAAAGAAAATTTTAAAGCCTCCTGTTAGGCCATCATCTACACGGCATAGCCCTGAATTTTCCAATGCGCAGCTCTTTGCAAAAGAGAGATATTGGCAAGGAAAAGCTGTCTTGTACCTTTGCATTTTTCTCCCAAACGAAGGACACTAGAAAGAAAATTTTAAAGCCTCCTGTTAGGCCATCATCTACACGGCATAGCCCTGAATTTTCCAATGCGCAACTCTTTGCAAAAGAGAGATATTGGCAAGGAAAAGCTGTCTTGTACCTTTGCATTTTTCTCCCAAACGAAGGACACTAGAAAGAAAATTTTAAAGCCTCCTGTTAGGCCATCATCTACACGGTATAGCCCTGAATTTTCCAATGCGCAGCTCTTTGCAAAAGAGAGATATTGGCAAGGAAAAGCTGTCTTGTACCTTTGCATTTTTCTCCCAAACGAAGGACACTAGAAAGAAAATTTTAAAGCCTCCTGTTAAGCCATCATCTACACGGCATAGCCCTGAATTTTCCAATGCGCAGCTCTTTGCAAAAGAGAGATATTGGCAAGGAAAAGCTGTCTTGTACCTTTGCATTTTTCTCCCAAACGAAGGACACTAGAAAGAAAATTTTAATGCCTCCTGTTAGGCCATCATCTACACGGCATAGCCCTGAATTTTCCAATGCGCAGCTCTTTGCAAAAGAGAGATATTGGCAAGGAAAAGCTGTCTTGTACCTTTGCATTTTTCTCCCAAACGAAGGACACCAGAAAGAAAATTTTAAAGCCTCCTGTTAGGCCATCATCTACACGGCATAGCCCTGAATTTTCCAATGCGCAGCTCTTTGCAAAAGAGAGATATTGGCAAGGAAAAGCTGTCTTGTACCTTTGCATTTTTCTCCCAAACGAAGGACACTAGAAAGAAAATTTTAAAGCCTCCTGTTAGGCCATCATCTACACGGCATAGCCCTGAATTTTCCAATGCGCAGCTCTTTGCAAAAGAGAGATATTGGCAAGGAAAAGCTGTCTTGTACCATTGGATTTTTCTTCCAAACGAAGGACAATAGAATGAAAATTTTAAAGCCTCCTGTTAGTGCTATATCTACACGGTATAGCCCTGAATTTTCCAATGCGTAGCTCTTTGCAAAAGAGAGATATTGGCAAGGAAAAGCTGTCTTGTACCTTTGCATTTTTCTCGCAAACGAAGGACACTAGAAAGAAAATTTTAAAGCCTCCTGTTAGGCCATCATCTACACGGCATAGCCCTGAATTTTCCAATGCGCAGCTCTTTGCAAAAGAGAGATATTGGCAAGGAAAAGCTGTCTTGTACCTTTGCATTTTTCTCCCAAACGAAGGACACTAGAAAGAAAATTTTAAAGCCTCCTGTTAGGCCATCATCTACACGGCATAGCCCTGAATTTTCCAATACGCTGCTCTTTGCAAAAGAGAGATATTGGCAAGGAAAAGCTGTCTTGTACCTTTGCAATTTTCTCGCAAACGAAGGACACTAGAAAGAAAATTTTAAAGCCTCCTTTTAGGCCATCATCTACACGGCATAGCCCTGAATTTTCCAATGCGCAGCTCTTTGCAAAAGAGAGATATTGGCAAGGAAAAGCTGTCTTGTACCTTTGCATTTTTCTCTCAAACGAAGGACACTAGAAAGAAAATTTTAAAGCCTCCTGTTAGGCCATCATCTACACGGCATAGCCCTGAATTTTCCAATGCGCAGCTCTTTGCAAAAGAGAGATATTGGCAAGGAAAAGCTGTCTTGTACCTTTGCATTTTTCTCTCAAACGAAGGACACTAGAAAGAAAATTTTAAAGCCTCCTGTTAGGCCATCATCTACACGGCATAGCCCTGAATTTTCCAATGCGCAGCTCTTTGCAAAAGAGAGATATTGGCAAGGGAAAAGCTGTCTTGTACCTTTGCATTTTTCTCCCAAACGAAGGACACTAGAAAGAAAATTTTAAAGCCTCCTTTTAGGCCATCATCTACACGGCATAGCCCTGAATTTTCCAATGCGCAGCTCTTTGCAAAAGAGAGATATTGGCAAGGAAAAGCTGTCTTGTACCTTTGCATTTTTCTCCCAAACGAAGGACACTAGAAAGAAAATTTTAAAGCCTCCTGTTAGGCCATCATCTACACGGCATAGCCCTGAATTTTCCAATGCGCAGCTCTTTGCAAAAGAGAGATATTGGCAAGGAAAAGCTGTCTTGTACCTTTGCATTTTTCTCCCAAACGAAGGACACTAGAAAGAAAATTTTAAAGCCTCCTGTTAGGCCATCATCTACACGGCATAGCCCTGAATTTTGCAATGCGCAGCTCTTTGCAAAAGAGAGATATTGGCAAGGAAAAGCTGTCTTGTACCTTTGCATTTTTCTCCCAAACGAAGGACACTAGAAAGAAAATTTTAAAGCCTCCTGTTAGGCCATCATCTACACGGCATAGCCCTGAATTTTCCAATGCGCAGCTCTTTGCAAAAGAGAGATATTGGCAAGGAAAAGCTGTCTTGTACCTTTGCATTTTTCTCCCAAACGAAGGACACTAGAAAGAAAATTTTAAAGCCTCCTGTTAGGCCATCATCTACACGGTATAGCCCTGAATTTTCCAATGCGCAGCTCTTTGCAAAAGAGAGATATTGGCAAGGAAAAGCTGTCTTGTACCTTTGCATTTTTCTCCCAAACGAAGGACACTAGAAAGAAAATTTTAAAGCCTCCTGTTAGGCCATCATCTACACGGCATAGCCCTGAATTTTCCAATGCGCAGCTCTTTGCAAAAGAGAGATATTGGCAAGGAAAAGCTGTCTTGTACCTTTGCATTTTTCTCCCAAACGAAGGACACTAGAAAGAAAATTTTAAAGCCTCCTGTTAGGCCATCATCTACACGGCATAGCCCTGAATTTTCCAATGCGCAGCTCTTTGCAAAAGAGAGATATTGGCAAGGAAAAGCTGTCTTGTACCTTTGCATTTTTCTCCCAAACGAAGGACACTAGAAAGAAAATTTTATAGCCTCCTGTTAGGCCATCATCTACACGGCATAGCCCTGAATTTTCCAATGCGCAGCTCTTTGCAAAAGAGAGATATTGGCAAGGAAAAGCTGTCTTGTACCTTTGCATTTTTCTCGCAAACGAAGGACACTAGAAAGAAAATTTTAAAGCCTCCTGTTAGGCCATCATCTACACGGCATAGCCCTGAATTTTCCATTGCGCAGCTCTTTGCAAAAGAGAGATATTGGCAAGGAAAAGCTGTCTTGTACCTTTGCATTTTTCTCCCAAACGAAGGACACTAGAAAGAAAATTTTAAAGCCTCCTGTTAGGCCATCATCTACACGGCATAGCCCTGAATTTTCCAATGCGCAGCTCTTTGCAAAAGAGAGATATTGGCAAGGAAAAGCTGTCTTGTACCTTTGCATTTTTCTCCCAAACGAAGGACACTAGAAAGAAAATTTTAAAGCCTCCTGTTAGGCCATCATCTACACGGTATAGCCCTGAATTTTCCAATGCGCAGCTCTTTGCAAAAGAGAGATATTGGCAAGGAAAAGCTGTCTTGTACCTTTGCATTTTTCTCCCAAACGAAGGACACTAGAAAGAAAATTTTAAAGCCTCCTGTTAGGCCATCATCTACACGGCATAGCCCTGAATTTTCCAATGCGCAGCTCTTTGCAAAAGAGAGATATTGGCAAGGAAAAGCTGTCTTGTACCTTTGCATTTTTCTCCCAAACGAAGGACACTAGAAAGAAAATTTTAAAGCCTCCTGTTAGGCCATCATCTACACGGCATAGCCCTGAATTTTCCAATGCGCAGCTCTTTGCAAAAGAGAGATATTGGCAAGGAAAAGCTGTCTTGTACCTTTGCATTTTTCTCCCAAACGAAGGACACTAGAAAGAAAATTTTATAGCCTCCTGTTAGGCCATCATCTACACGGCATAGCCCTGAATTTTCCAATGCGCAGCTCTTTGCAAAAGAGAGATATTGGCAAGGAAAAGCTGTCTTGTACCTTTGCATTTTTCTCGCAAACGAAGGACACTAGAAAGAAAATTTTAAAGCCTCCTGTTAGGCCATCATCTACACGGCATAGCCCTGAATTTTCCATTGCGCAGCTCTTTGCAAAAGAGAGATATTGGCAAGGAAAAGCTGTCTTGTACCTTTGCATTTTTCTCCCAAACGAAGGACACTAGAAAGAAAATTTTAAAGCCTCCTGTTAGGCCATCATCTACACGGCATAGCCCTGAATTTTCCAATGCGCAGCTCTTTGCAAAAGAGAGATATTGGCAAGGAAAAGCTGTCTTGTACCTTTGCATTTTTCTCCCAAACGAAGGACACTAGAAAGAAAATTTTAAAGCCTCCTGTTAGGCCATCATCTACACGGCATAGCCCTGAATTTTCCAATGCGCAGCTCTTTGCAAAAGAGAGATATTGGCAAGGAAAAGCTGTCTTGTACCTTTGCATTTTTCTCCCAAACGAAGGACACTAGAAAGAAAATTTTAAAGCCTCCTGTTAGGCCATCATCTACACGGCATAGCCCTGAATTTTCCAATGCGCAGCTCTTTGCAAAAGAGAGATATTGGCAAGGAAAAGCTGTCTTGTACCTTTGCATTTTTCTCGCAAACGAAGGACACTAGAAAGAAAATTTTAAAGCCTCCTGTTAGGCCATCATCTACACGGCATAGCCCTGAATTTTCCAATGCGCAGCTCTTTGCAAAAGAGAGATATTGGCAAGGAAAAGCTGTCTTGTACCTTTGCAATTTTATCGCAAACGAAGGACACTAGAAAGAAAATTTTAAAGCCTCCTTTTAGGCCATCATCTACACGGCATAGCCCTGAATTTTCCAATGCGCAGCTCTTTGCAAAAGAGAGATATTGGCAAGGAAAAGCTGTCTTGTACCTTTGCATTTTTCTCCCAAACGAAGGACACTAGAAAGAAAATTTTAAAGCCTCCTGTTAGGCCATCATCTACACGGCATAGCCCTGAATTTTCCAATGCGCAGCTCTTTGCAAAAGAGAGATATTGGCAAGGAAAAGCTGTCTTGTACCTTTGCATTTTTCTCCCAAACGAAGGACACTAGAAAGAAAATTTTAAAGCCTCCTGTTAGGCCATCATCTACACGGCATAGCCCTGAATTTTCCAATGCGCAGCTCTTTGCAAAAGAGAGATATTGGCAAGGAAAAGCTGTCTTGTACCTTTGCATTTTTCTCCCAAACGAAGGACACTAGAAAGAAAATTTTAAAGCCTCCTGTTAGGCCATCATCTACACGGCATAGCCCTGAATTTTCCAATGCGCAGCTCTTTGCAAAAGAGAGATATTGGCAAGGAAAAGCTGTCTTGTACCTTTGCATTTTTCTCCCAAACGAAGGACACTAGAAAGAAAATTTTAAAGCCTCCTGTTAGGCCATCATCTACACGGTATAGCCCTGAATTTTCCAATGCGCAGCTCTTTGCAAAAGAGAGATATTGGCAAGGAAAAGCTGTCTTGTACCTTTGCATTTTTCTCCCAAACGAAGGACACTAGAAAGAAAATTTTAAAGCCTCCTGTTAAGCCATCATCTACACGGCATAGCCCTGAATTTTCCAATGCGCAGCTCTTTGCAAAAGAGAGATATTGGCAAGGAAAAGCTGTCTTGTACCTTTGCATTTTTCTCCCAAACGAAGGACACTAGAAAGAAAATTTTAATGCCTCCTGTTAGGCCATCATCTACACGGCATAGCCCTGAATTTTCCAATGCGCAGCTCTTTGCAAAAGAGAGATATTGGCAAGGAAAAGCTGTCTTGTACCTTTGCATTTTTCTCCCAAACGAAGGACACCAGAAAGAAAATTTTAAAGCCTCCTGTTAGGCCATCATCTACACGGCATAGCCCTGAATTTTCCAATGCGCAGCTCTTTGCAAAAGAGAGATATTGGCAAGGAAAAGCTGTCTTGTACCTTTGCATTTTTCTCCCAAACGAAGGACACTAGAAAGAAAATTTTAAAGCCTCCTGTTAGGCCATCATCTACACGGCATAGCCCTGAATTTTCCAATGCGCAGCTCTTTGCAAAAGAGAGATATTGGCAAGGAAAAGCTGTCTTGTACCATTGGATTTTTCTTCCAAACGAAGGACAATAGAATGAAAATTTTAAAGCCTCCTGTTAGTGCTATATCTACACGGTATAGCCCTGAATTTTCCAATGCGTAGCTCTTTGCAAAAGAGAGATATTGGCAAGGAAAAGCTGTCTTGTACCTTTGCATTTTTCTCGCAAACGAAGGACACTAGAAAGAAAATTTTAAAGCCTCCTGTTAGGCCATCATCTACACGGCATAGCCCTGAATTTTCCAATGCGCAGCTCTTTGTAAAAGAGAGATATTGGCAAGGAAAAGCTGTCTTGTACCTTTGCATTTTTCTCGCAAACGAAGGACACTAGAAAGAAAATTTTAAAGCCTCCTGTTAGGCCATCATCTACACGGCATAGCCCTGAATTTTCCAATGCGCAGCTCTTTGCAAAAGAGAGATATTGGCAAGGAAAAGCTGTCTTGTACCTTTGCATTTTTCTCCCAAACGAAGGACACTAGAAAGAAAATTTTAAAGCCTCCTGTTAGGCCATCATCTACACGGCATAGCCCTGAATTTTCCAATACGCTGCTCTTTGCAAAAGAGAGATATTGGCAAGGAAAAGCTGTCTTGTACCTTTGCAATTTTCTCGCAAACGAAGGACACTAGAAAGAAAATTTTAAAGCCTCCTTTTAGGCCATCATCTACACGGCATAGCCCTGAATTTTCCAATGCGCAGCTCTTTGCAAAAGAGAGATATTGGCAAGGAAAAGCTGTCTTGTACCTTTGCATTTTTCTCTCAAACGAAGGACACTAGAAAGAAAATTTTAAAGCCTCCTGTTAGGCCATCATCTACACGGCATAGCCCTGAATTTTCCAATGCGCAGCTCTTTGCAAAAGAGAGATATTGGCAAGGAAAAGCTGTCTTGTACCTTTGCATTTTTCTCTCAAACGAAGGACACTAGAAAGAAAATTTTAAAGCCTCCTGTTAGGCCATCATCTACACGGCATAGCCCTGAATTTTCCAATGCGCAGCTCTTTGCAAAAGAGAGATATTGGCAAGGAAAAGCTGTCTTGTACCTTTGCATTTTTCTCCCAAACGAAGGACACTAGAAAGAAAATTTTAAAGCCTCCTTTTAGGCCATCATCTACACGGCATAGCCCTGAATTTTCCAATGCGCAGCTCTTTGCAAAAGAGAGATATTGGCAAGGAAAAGCTGTCTTGTACCTTTGCATTTTTCTCCCAAACGAAGGACACTAGAAAGAAAATTTTAAAGCCTCCTGTTAGGCCATCATCTACACGGCATAGCCCTGAATTTTCCAATGCGCAGCTCTTTGCAAAAGAGAGATATTGGCAAGGAAAAGCTGTCTTGTACCTTTGCATTTTTCTCCCAAACGAAGGACACTAGAAAGAAAATTTTAAAGCCTCCTGTTAGGCCATCATCTACACGGCATAGCCCTGAATTTTGCAATGCGCAGCTCTTTGCAAAAGAGAGATATTGGCAAGGAAAAGCTGTCTTGTACCTTTGCATTTTTCTCCCAAACGAAGGACACTAGAAAGAAAATTTTAAAGCCTCCTGTTAGGCCATCATCTACACGGTATAGCCCTGAATTTTCCAATGCGCAGCTCTTTGCAAAAGAGAGATATTGGCAAGGAAAAGCTGTCTTGTACCTTTGCATTTTTCTCCCAAACGAAGGACACTAGAAAGAAAATTTTAAAGCCTCCTGTTAGGCCATCATCTACACGGCATAGCCCTGAATTTTCCAATGCGCAGCTCTTTGCAAAAGAGAGATATTGGCAAGGAAAAGCTGTCTTGTACCTTTGCATTTTTCTCCCAAACGAAGGACACTAGAAAGAAAATTTTAAAGCCTCCTGTTAGGCCATCATCTACACGGCATAGCCCTGAATTTTCCAATGCGCAGCTCTTTGCAAAAGAGAGATATTGGCAAGGAAAAGCTGTCTTGTACCTTTGCATTTTTCTCCCAAACGAAGGACACTAGAAAGAAAATTTTATAGCCTCCTGTTAGGCCATCATCTACACGGCATAGCCCTGAATTTTCCAATGCGCAGCTCTTTGCAAAAGAGAGATATTGGCAAGGAAAAGCTGTCTTGTACCTTTGCATTTTTCTCGCAAACGAAGGACACTAGAAAGAAAATTTTAAAGCCTCCTGTTAGGCCATCATCTACACGGCATAGCCCTGAATTTTCCAATGCGCAGCTCTTTGCAAAAGAGAGATATTGGCAAGGAAAAGCTGTCTTGTACCTTTGCATTTTTCTCCCAAACGAAGGACACTAGAAAGAAAATTTTAAAGCCTCCTGTTAGGCCATCATCTACACGGCATAGCCCTGAATTTTCCAATGCGCAGCTCTTTGCAAAAGAGAGATATTGGCAAGGAAAAGCTGTCTTGTACCTTTGCATTTTTCTCCCAAACGAAGGACACTAGAAAGAAAATTTTAAAGCCTCCTGTTAGGCCATCATCTACACGGCATAGCCCTGAATTTTCCAATGCGCAGCTCTTTGCAAAAGAGAGATATTGGCAAGGAAAAGCTGTCTTGTACCTTTGCATTTTTCTCGCAAACGAAGGACACTAGAAAGAAAATTTTAAAGCCTCCTGTTAGGCCATCATCTACACGGCATAGCCCTGAATTTTCCAATGCGCAGCTCTTTGCAAAAGAGAGATATTGGCAAGGAAAAGCTGTCTTGTACCTTTGCAATTTTCTCGCAAACGAAGGACACTAGAAAGAAAATTTTAAAGCCTCCTTTTAGGCCATCATCTACACGGCATAGCCCTGAATTTTCCAATGCGCAGCTCTTTGCAAAAGAGAGATATTGGCAAGGAAAAGCTGTCTTGTACCTTTGCATTTTTCTCCCAAACGAAGGACACTAGAAAGAAAATTTTAAAGCCTCCTGTTAGGCCATCATCTACACGGCATAGCCCTGAATTTTCCAATGCGCAGCTCTTTGCAAAAGAGAGATATTGGCAAGGAAAAGCTGTCTTGTACCTTTGCATTTTTCTCCCAAACGAAGGACACTAGAAAGAAAATTTTAAAGCCTCCTGTTAGGCCATCATCTACACGGCATAGCCCTGAATTTTCCAATGCGCAGCTCTTTGCAAAAGAGAGATATTGGCAAGGAAAAGCTGTCTTGTACCTTTGCATTTTTCTCCCAAACGAAGGACACTAGAAAGAAAATTTTAAAGCCTCCTGTTAGGCCATCATCTACACGGCATAGCCCTGAATTTTCCAATGCGCAGCTCTTTGCAAAAGAGAGATATTGGCAAGGAAAAGCTGTCTTGTACCTTTGCATTTTTCTCCCAAACGAAGGACACTAGAAAGAAAATTTTAAAGCCTCCTGTTAGGCCATCATCTACACGGCATAGCCCTGAATTTTCCAATGCGCAGCTCTTTGCAAAAGAGAGATATTGGCAAGGAAAAGCTGTCTTGTACCTTTGCATTTTTCTCCCAAACGAAGGACACTAGAAAGAAAATTTTAAAGCCTCCTGTTAGGCCATCATCTACACGGTATAGCCCTGAATTTTCCAATGCGCAGCTCTTTGCAAAAGAGAGATATTGGCAAGGAAAAGCTGTCTTGTACCTTTGCATTTTTCTCCCAAACGAAGGACACTAGAAAGAAAATTTTAAAGCCTCCTGTTAAGCCATCATCTACACGGCATAGCCCTGAATTTTCCAATGCGCAGCTCTTTGCAAAAGAGAGATATTGGCAAGGAAAAGCTGTCTTGTACCTTTGCATTTTTCTCCCAAACGAAGGACACTAGAAAGAAAATTTTAATGCCTCCTGTTAGGCCATCATCTACACGGCATAGCCCTGAATTTTCCAATGCGCAGCTCTTTGCAAAAGAGAGATATTGGCAAGGAAAAGCTGTCTTGTACCTTTGCATTTTTCTCCCAAACGAAGGACACCAGAAAGAAAATTTTAAAGCCTCCTGTTAGGCCATCATCTACACGGCATAGCCCTGAATTTTCCAATGCGCAGCTCTTTGCAAAAGAGAGATATTGGCAAGGAAAAGCTGTCTTGTACCTTTGCATTTTTCTCCCAAACGAAGGACACTAGAAAGAAAATTTTAAAGCCTCCTGTTAGGCCATCATCTACACGGCATAGCCCTGAATTTTCCAATGCGCAGCTCTTTGCAAAAGAGAGATATTGGCAAGGAAAAGCTGTCTTGTACCATTGGATTTTTCTTCCAAACGAAGGACAATAGAATGAAAATTTTAAAGCCTCCTGTTAGTGCTATATCTACACGGTATAGCCCTGAATTTTCCAATGCGTAGCTCTTTGCAAAAGAGAGATATTGGCAAGGAAAAGCTGTCTTGTACCTTTGCATTTTTCTCGCAAACGAAGGACACTAGAAAGAAAATTTTAAAGCCTCCTGTTAGGCCATCATCTACACGGCATAGCCCTGAATTTTCCAATGCGCAGCTCTTTGCAAAAGAGAGATATTGGCAAGGAAAAGCTGTCTTGTACCTTTGCATTTTTCTCGCAAACGAAGGACACTAGAAAGAACATTTTAAAGCCTCCTGTTAGGCCATCATCTACACGGCATAGCCCTGAATTTTCCAATGCGCAGCTCTTTGCAAAAGAGAGATATTGGCAAGGAAAAGCTGTCTTGTACCTTTGCATTTTTCTCCCAAACGAAGGACACTAGAAAGAAAATTTTAAAGCCTCCTGTTAGGCCATCATCTACACGGCATAGCCCTGAATTTTCCAATACGCAGCTCTTTGCAAAAGAGAGATATTGGCAAGGAAAAGCTGTCTTGTACCTTTGCATTTTTCTCCCAAACGAAGGACACTAGAAAGAAAATTTTAAAGCCTCCTGTTAGGCCATCATCTACACGGCATAGCCCTGAATTTTCCAATGCGCAGCTCTTTGCAAAAGAGAGATATTGGCAAGGAAAAGCTGTCTTGTACCTTTGCATTTTTCTCGCAAACGAAGGACACTAGAAAGAAAATTTTAAAGCCTCCTGTTAGGCCATCATCTGCACGGCATAGCCCTGAATTTTCCAATGCGCAGCTCTTTGCAAAAGAGAGATATTGGCAAGGAAAAGCTGTCTTGTACCTTTGCATTTTTCTCCCAAACGAAGGACACTAGAAAGAAAATTTTAAAGCCTCCTGTTAGGCCATCATCTACACGGCATAGCCCTGAATTTTCCAATGCGCAGCTCTTTGCAAAAGAGAGATATTGGCAAGGAAAAGTTGTCTTGTACCTTTGCAATTTTCTCGCAAACGAAGGACACTAGAAAGAAAATTTTAAAGCCTCCTTTTAGGCCATCATCTACACGGCATAGCCCTGAATTTTCAAATGCGCAGCTCTTTGCAAAAGAGAGATATTGGCAAGGAAAAGCTGTCTTGTACCTTTGCATTTTTCTCCCAAACGAAGGACACTAGAAAGAAAATTTTAAAGCCTCCTGTTAGGCCATCATCTACACGGCATAGCCCTGAATTTTCCAATGCGCAGCTCTTTGCAAAAGAGAGATATTGGCAAGGAAAAGCTGTCTTGTACCTTTGCATTTTTCTCTCAAACGAAGGACACTAGAAAGAAAATTTTAAAGCCTCCTGTTAGGCCATCATCTACACGGCATAGCCCTGAATTTTCCAATGCGCAGCTCTTTGCAAAAGAGAGATATTGGCAAGGAAAAGCTGTCTTGTACCTTTGCATTTTTCTCCCAAACGAAGGACACTAGAAAGAAAATTTTAAAGCCTCCTGTTAGGCCATCATCTACACGGCATAGCCCTGAATTTTCCAATGCGCAGCTCTTTGCAAAAGAGAGATATTGGCAAGGAAAAGCTGTCTTGTACCTTTGCATTTTTCTCCCAAACGAAGGACACTAGAAAGAAAATTTTAAAGCCTCCTGTTAGGCCATCATCTACACGGCATAGCCCTGAATTTTCCAATGCGCAGCTCTTTGCAAAAGAGAGATATTGGCAAGGAAAAGCTGTCTTGTACCTTTGCATTTTTCTCCCAAACGAAGGACACTAGAAAGAAAATTTTAAAGCCTCCTGTTAGGCCATCATCTACACGGCATAGCCCTGAATTTTCCAATGCGCAGCTCTTTGCAAAAGAGAGATATTGGCAAGGAAAAGCTGTCTTGTACCTTTGCATTTTTCTCCCAAACGAAGGACACTAGAAAGAAAATTTTAAAGCCTCCTGTTAGGCCATCATCTACACGGTATAGCCCTGAATTTTCCAATGCGCAGCTCTTTGCAAAAGAGAGATATTGGCAAGGAAAAGCTGTCTTGTACCTTTGCATTTTTCTCCCAAACGAAGGACACTAGAAAGAAAATTTTAAAGCCTCCTGTTAAGCCATCATCTACACGGCATAGCCCTGAATTTTCCAATGCGCAGCTCTTTGCAAAAGAGAGATATTGGCAAGGAAAAGCTGTCTTGTACCTTTGCATTTTTCTCCCAAACGAAGGACACTAGAAAGAAAATTTTAAAGCCTCCTGTTAGGCCATCATCTACACGGCATAGCCCTGAATTTTCCAATGCGCAGCTCTTTGCAAAAGAGAGATATTGGCAAGGAAAAGCTGTCTTGTACCTTTGCAATTTTCTCGCAAACGAAGGACACTAGAAAGAAAATTTTAAAGCCTCCTTTTAGGCCATCATCTACACGGCATAGCCCTGAATTTTCCAATGCGCAGCTCTTTGCAAAAGAGAGATATTGGCAAGGAAAAGCTGTCTTGTACCTTTGCATTTTTCTCCCAAACGAAGGACACTAGAAAGAAAATTTTAAAGCCTCCTGTTAGGCCATCATCTACACGGCATAGCCCTGAATTTTCCAATGCGCAGCTCTTTGCAAAAGAGAGATATTGGCAAGGAAAAGCTGTCTTGTACCTTTGCATTTTTCTCTCAAACGAAGGACACTAGAAAGAAAATTTTAAAGCCTCCTGTTAGGCCATCATCTACACGGCATAGCCCTGAATTTTCCAATGCGCAGCTCTTTGCAAAAGAGAGATATTGGCAAGGAAAAGCTGTCTTGTACCTTTGCATTTTTCTCCCAAACGAAGGACACTAGAAAGAAAATTTTAAAGCCTCCTGTTAGGCCATCATCTACACGGCATAGCCCTGAATTTTCCAATGCGCAGCTCTTTGCAAAAGAGAGATATTGGCAAGGAAAAGCTGTCTTGTACCTTTGCATTTTTCTCCCAAACGAAGGACACTAGAAAGAAAATTTTAAAGCCTCCTGTTAGGCCATCATCTACACGGCATAGCCCTGAATTTTCCAATGCGCAGCTCTTTGCAAAAGAGAGATATTGGCAAGGAAAAGCTGTCTTGTACCTTTGCATTTTTCTCCCAAACGAAGGACACTAGAAAGAAAATTTTAAAGCCTCCTGTTAGGCCATCATCTACACGGCATAGCCCTGAATTTTCCAATGCGCAGCTCTTTGCAAAAGAGAGATATTGGCAAGGAAAAGCTGTCTTGTACCTTTGCATTTTTCTCCCAAACGAAGGACACTAGAAAGAAAATTTTAAAGCCTCCTGTTAGGCCATCATCTACACGGCATAGCCCTGAATTTTCCAATGCGCAGCTCTTTGCAAAAGAGAGATATTGGCAAGGAAAAGCTGTCTTGTACCTTTGCATTTTTCTCCCAAACGAAGGACACTAGAAAGAAAATTTTAAAGCCTCCTGTTAGGCCATCATCTACACGGCATAGCCCTGAATTTTCCAATGCGCAGCTCTTTGCAAAAGAGAGATATTGGCAAGGAAAAGCTGTCTTGTACCATTGGATTTTTCTTCCAAACGAAGGACACTAGAATGAAAATTTTAAAGCCTCCTGTTAGTGCTATATCTACACGGTATAGCCCTGAATTTTCCAATGCGTAGCTCTTTGCAAAAGAGAGATATTGGCAAGGAAAAGCTGTCTTGTACCTTTGCATTTTTCTCGCAAACGAAGGACACTAGAAAGAAAATTTTAAAGCCTCCTGTTAGGCCATCATCTACACGGCATAGCCCTGAATTTTCCAATGCGCAGCTCTTTGCAAAAGAGAGATATTGGCAAGGAAAAGCTGTCTTGTACCTTTGCATTTTTCTCCCAAACGAAGGACACTAGAAAGAAAATTTTAAAGCCTCCTGTTAGGCCATCATCTACACGGCATAGCCCTGAATTTTCCAATGCGCAGCTCTTTGCAAAAGAGAGATATTGGCAAGGAAAAGCTGTCTTGTACCTTTGCATTTTTCTCCCAAACGAAGGACACTAGAAAGAAAATTTTAAAGCCTCCTGTTAGGCCATCATCTACACGGCATAGCCCTGAATTTTCCAATGCGCAGCTCTTTGCAAAAGAGAGATATTGGCAAGGAAAAGCTGTCTTGTACCATTGGATTTTTCTTCCAAACGAAGGACACTAGAATGAAAATTTTAAAGCCTCCTGTTAGTGCTATATCTACACGGTATAGCCCTGAATTTTCCAATGCGTAGCTCTTTGCAAAAGAGAGATATTGGCAAGGAAAAGCTGTCTTGTACCTTTGCATTTTTCTCGCAAACGAAGGACACTAGAAAGAAAATTTTAAAGCCTCCTGTTAGGCCATCATCTACACGGCATAGCCCTGAATTTTCCAATGCGCAGCTCTTTGCAAAAGAGAGATATTGGCAAGGAAAAGCTGTCTTGTACCTTTGCATTTTTCTCGCAAACGAAGGACACTATAAAGAAAATTTTAAAGCCTCCTGTTAGGCCATCATCTACACGGCATAGCCCTGAATTTTCCAATGCGCAGCTCTTTGCAAAAGAGAGATATTGGCAAGGAAAAGCTGTCTTGTACCTTTGCATTTTTCTCCCAAACGAAGGACACTAGAAAGAAAATTTTAAAGCCTCCTGTTAGGCCATCATCTACACGGCATAGCCCTGAATTTTCCAATGCGCAGCTCTTTGCAAAAGAGAGATATTGGCAAGGAAAAGCTGTCTTGTACCTTTGCATTTTTCTCTCAAACGAAGGACACTAGAAAGAAAATTTTAAAGCCTCCTGTTAGGCCATCATCTACACGGCATAGCCCTGAATTTTCCAATGCGCAGCTCTTTGCAAAAGAGAGATATTGGCAAGGAAAAGCTGTCTTGTACCTTTGCATTTTTCTCCCAAACGAAGGACACTAGAAAGAAAATTTTAAAGCCTCCTGTTAGGCCATCATCTACACGGCATAGCCCTGAATTTTCCAATGCGCAGCTCTTTGCAAAAGAGAGATATTGGCAAGGAAAAGCTGTCTTGTACCTTTGCATTTTTCTCCCAAACGAAGGACACTAGAAAGAAAATTTTAAAGCCTCCTGTTAGGCCATCATCTACACGGCATAGCCCTGAATTTTCCAATGCGCAGCTCTTTGCAAAAGAGAGATATTGGCAAGGAAAAGCTGTCTTGTACCTTTGCATTTTTCTCCCAAACGAAGGACACTAGAAAGAAAATTTTAAAGCCTCCTGTTAGGCCATCATCTACACGGCATAGCCCTGAATTTTCCAATGCGCAGCTCTTTGCAAAAGAGAGATATTGGCAAGGAAAAGCTGTCTTGTACCTTTGCATTTTTCTCTCAAACGAAGGACACTAGAAAGAAAATTTTAAAGCCTCCTGTTAGGCCATCATCTACACGGCATAGCCCTGAATTTTCCAATGCGCAGCTCTTTGCAAAAGAGAGATATTGGCAAGGAAAAGCTGTCTTGTACCTTTGCATTTTTCTCCCAAACGAAGGACACTAGAAAGAAAATTTTAAAGCCTCCTGTTAGGCCATCATCTACACGGCATAGCCCTGAATTTTCCAATGCGCAGCTCTTTGCAAAAGAGAGATATTGGCAAGGAAAAGCTGTCTTGTACCTTTGCATTTTTCTCCCAAACGAAGGACACTAGAAAGAAAATTTTAAAGCCTCCTGTTAGGCCATCATCTACACGGCATAGCCCTGAATTTTCCAATGCGCAGCTCTTTGCAAAAGAGAGATATTGGCAAGGAAAAGCTGTCTTGTACCTTTGCATTTTTCTCCCAAACGAAGGACACTAGAAAGAAAATTTTAAAGCCTCCTGTTAGGCCATCATCTACACGGCATAGCCCTGAATTTTGCAATGCGCAGCTCTTTGCAAAAGAGAGATATTGGCAAGGAAAAGCTGTCTTGTACCTTTGCATTTTTCTCCCAAACGAAGGACACTAGAAAGAAAATTTTAAAGCCTCCTGTTAGGCCATCATCTACACGGCATAGCCCTGAATTTTCCAATGCGCAGCTCTTTGCAAAAGAGAGATATTGGCAAGGAAAAGCTGTCTTGTACCATTGGATTTTTCTCCCAAACGAAGGACACTAGAATGAAAATTTTAAAGCCTCCTGTTAGTGCTATATCTACACGGTATAGCCCTGAATTTTCCAATTCGTAGCTCTTTGCAAAAGAGAGATATTGGCAAGGAAAAGCTGTCTTGTACCTTTGCATTTTTCTCGCAAACGAAGGACACTAGAAAGAAAATTTGAAAGCCTCCTGTTAGGCCATCATCTACACGGCATAGCCCTGAATTTTCCAATGCGCAGCTCTTTGCAAAAGAGAGATATTGGCAAGGAAAAGCTGTCTTGTACCTTTGCATTTTTCTCCCAAACGAAGGACACTAGAAAGAAAATTTTAAAGCCTCCTGTTAGGCCATCATCTACACGGCATAGCCCTGAATTTTCAAATGCGCAGCTCTTTGCAAAAGAGAGATATTGGCAAGGAAAAGCTGTCTTGTACCATTGAATTTTTCTCCCAAACGAAGGACACTAGAATGAAAATTTTAAAGCCTCCTGTTAGTGCTATATCTTCACGGTATAGCCCTGAATTTTCCAATGCGTAGCTCTTTGCAAAAGAGAGATATTGGCAAGGAAAAGCTGTCTTGTACCTTTGTTTCTCGCAAACGAAGGACACTAGAAAGAAAATTTTAAAGCCTCCTGTTAGGCCATCATCTACACGGCATAGCCCTGAATTTTCCAATGCGCAGCTCTTTGCAAAAGAGAGATATTGGCAAGGAAAAGCTGTCTTGTACCTTTGCATTTTTCTCCCAAACGAAGGACACTAGAAAGAAAATTTTAAAGCCTCCTGTTAGGCCATCATCTACACGGCATAGCCCTGAATTTTCCAATGCGCAGCTCTTTGCAAAAGAGAGATATTGGCAAGGAAAAGCTGTCTTGTACCTTTGCATTTTTCTCCCAAACGAAGGACACTAGAAAGAAAATTTTAAAGCCTCCTGTTAGGCCATCATCTACACGGCATAGCCCTGAATTTTCCAATGCGCAGCTCTTTGCAAAAGAGAGATATTGGCAAGGAAAAGCTGTCTTGTACCTTTGCATTTTTCTCGCAAACGAAGGACACTAGAAAGAAAATTTGAAAGCCTCCTGTTAGGCCATCATCTACACGGCATAGCCCTGAATTTTCCAATGCGCAGCTCTTTGCAAAAGAGAGATATTGGCAAGGAAAAGCTGTCTTGTACCATTGGATTTTTCTCCCAAACGAAGGACACTAGAATGAAAATTTTAAAGCCTCCTGTTAGTGCTATATCTACACGGTATAGCCCTGAATTTTCCAATTCGTAGCTCTTTGCAAAAGAGAGATATTGGCAAGGAAAAGCTGTCTTGTACCTTTGCATTTTTCTCGCAAACGAAGGACACTAGAAAGAAAATTTTAAAGCCTCCTGTTATGCCATCATCTACACGGCATAGCCCTGAATTTTCCAATGCGCAGCTCTTTGCAAAAGAGAGATATTGGCAAGGAAAAGCTGTCTTGTACCTTTGCATTTTTCTCTCAAACGAAGGACACTAGAAAGAAAATTTTAAAGCCTCCTGTTAGTGCTATATCTACACGGTATAGCCCTGAATTTTCCAATTCGTAGCTCTTTGCAAAAGAGAGATATTGGCAAGGAAAAGCTGTCTTGTACCTTTGCATTTTTCTCGCAAACGAAGGACACTAGAAAGAAAATTTTAAAGCCTCCTGTTATGTCATCATCTACACGGCATAGCCCTGAATTTTCCAATGCGCAGCTCTTTGCAAAAGAGAGATATTGGCAAGGAAAAGCTGTCTTGTACCTTTGCATTTTTCTCGCAAACTAAGGACAATAGAAAGAAAATTTTAAAGCCTCCTGTTAGGCCATCATCTACACGGCATAGCCCTGAATTTTCCAATGCGCAGCTCTTTGCAAAAGAGAGATATTGGCAAGGAAAAGCTGTCTTGTACCTTTGCATTTTTCTCCCAAACGAAGGACACTAGAAAGAAAATTTTAAAGCCTCCTGTTAGGCCATCATCTACACGGCATAGCCCTGAATTTTCCAATGCGCAGCTCTTTGCAAAAGAGAGATATTGGCAAGGAAAAGCTGTCTTGTACCTTTGCATTTTTCTCCCAAACGAAGGACACTAGAAAGAAAATTTTAAAGCCTCCTGTTAGGCCATCATCTACACGGCATAGCCCTGAATTTTCAAATGCGCAGCTCTTTGCAAAAGAGAGATATTGGCAAGGAAAAGCTGTCTTGTACCTTTGCATTTTTCTCGCAAACTAAGGACAATAGAAAGAAAATTTTAAAGCCTCCTGTTAGGCCATCATCTACACGGCATAGCCCTGAATTTTCCAATGCGCAGCTCTTTGCAAAAGAGAGATATTGGCAAGGAAAAGCTGTCTTGTACCTTTGCATTTTTCTCCCAAACGAAGGACACTAGAAAGAAAATTTTAAAGCCTCCTGTTAGGCCATCATCTACACGGCATAGCCCTGAATTTTCCAATGTGCAGCTCTTTGCAAAAGAGAGATATTGGCAAGGAAAAGCTGTCTTGTACCATTGGATTTTTCTCCCAAACGAAGGACACTAGAATGAAAATGTTAAAGCCTCCTGTTAGTGCTATATCTACACGGTATAGCCCTGAATTTTCCAATGCGTAGCTCTTTGCAAAAGAGAGATATTGGCAAGGAAAAGCTGTCTTGTACCTTTGCATTTTTCTCGCAAACGAAGGACACTAGAAAGAAAATTTTAAAGCCTCCTGTTATGTCATCATCTACACGGCATAGCCCTGAATTTTCCAATGCTCAGCTCTTTGCAAAAGAGAGATATTGGCAAGGAAAAGCTGTCTTGTACCTTTGCATTTTTCTCGCAAACTAAGGACAATAGAAAGAAAATTTTAAAGCCTCCTGTTAGGCCATCATCTACACGGCATAGCCCTGAATTTTCCAATGCGCAGCTCTTTGCAAAAGAGAGATATTGGCAAGGAAAAGCTGTCTTGTACCTTTGCCATTTTTCTCCCAAACGAAGGACACTAGAAAGAAAATTTTAAAGCCTCCTGTTAGGCCATCATCTACACGGCATAGCCCTGAATTTTCCAATGCGCAGCTCTTTGCAAAAGAGAGATATTGGCAAGGAAAAGCTGTCTTGTACCTTTGCATTTTTCTCCCAAACGAAGGACACTAGAAAGAAAATTTTAAAGCCTCCTGTTAGGCCATCATCTACACGGCATAGCCCTGAATTTTCAAATGCGCAGCTCTTTGCAAAAGAGAGATATTGGCAAGGAAAAGCTGTCTTGTACCTTTGCATTTTTCTCGCAAACTAAGGACAATAGAAAGAAAATTTTAAAGCCTCCTGTTAGGCCATCATCTACACGGCATAGCCCTGAATTTTCCAATGCGCAGCTCTTTGCAAAAGAGAGATATTGGCAAGGAAAAGCTGTCTTGTACCTTTGCATTTTTCTCCCAAACGAAGGACACTAGAAAGAAAATTTTAAAGCCTCCTGTTAGGCCATCATCTACACGGCATAGCCCTGAATTTTCCAATGTGCAGCTCTTTGCAAAAGAGAGATATTGGCAAGGAAAAGCTGTCTTGTACCATTGGATTTTTCTCCCAAACGAAGGACACTAGAATGAAAATGTTAAAGCCTCCTGTTAGTGCTATATCTACACGGTATAGCCCTGAATTTTCCAATGCGTAGCTCTTTGCAAAAGAGAGATATTGGCAAGGAAAAGCTGTCTTGTACCTTTGCATTTTTCTCGCAAACGAAGGACACTAGAAAGAAAATTTTAAAGCCTCCTGTTATGTCATCATCTACACGGCATAGCCCTGAATTTTCCAATGCGCAGCTCTTTGCAAAAGAGAGATATTGGCAAGGAAAAGCTGTCTTGTACCTTTGCATTTTTCTCGCAAACTAAGGACAATAGAAAGAAAATTTTAAAGCCTCCTGTTAGGCCATCATCTACACGGCATAGCCCTGAATTTTCCAATGCGCAGCTCTTTGCAAAAGAGAGATATTGGCAAGGAAAAGCTGTCTTGTACCTTTGCATTTTTCTCCCAAACGAAGGACACTAGAAAGAAAATTTTAAAGCCTCCTGTTAGGCCATCATCTACACGGCATAGCCCTGAATTTTCCAATGCGCAGCTCTTTGCAAAAGAGAGATATTGGCAAGGAAAAGCTGTCTTGTACCTTTGCATTTTTCTCCCAAACGAAGGACACTAGAAAGAAAATTTTAAAGCCTCCTGTTAGGCCATCATCTACACGGCATAGCCCTGAATTTTCAAATGCGCAGCTCTTTGCAAAAGAGAGATATTGGCAAGGAAAAGCTGTCTTGTACCTTTGCATTTTTCTCGCAAACTAAGGACAATAGAAAGAAAATTTTAAAGCCTCCTGTTAGGCCATCATCTACACGGCATAGCCTGAATTTTCCAATGCGCAGCTCTTTGCAAAAGAGAGATATTGGCAAGGAAAAGCTGTCTTGTACCTTTGCATTTTTCTCCCAAACGAAG
The DNA here is from genome assembly GCF_028390025.1 of Pseudophryne corroboree. Taxonomy (NCBI): domain Eukaryota; kingdom Metazoa; phylum Chordata; class Amphibia; order Anura; family Myobatrachidae; genus Pseudophryne; species Pseudophryne corroboree. Next base: position 138,237,000 of record NC_086446.1, read on the forward strand.
GACACTAGAAAGAAAATTTTAAAGCCTCCTGTTAGGCCATCATCTACACGGCATAGCCCTGAATTTTCCAATGTGCAGCTCTTTGCAAAAGAGAGATATTGGCAAGGAAAAGCTGTCTTGTACCATTGGATTTTTCTCCCAAACGAAGGACACTAGAATGAAAATGTTAAAGCCTCCTGTTAGTGCTATATCTACACGGTATAGCCCTGAATTTTCCAATGCGTAGCTCTTTGCAAAAGAGAGATATTGGCAAGGAAAAGCTGTCTTGTACCTTTGCATTTTTCTCGCAAACGAAGGACACTAGAAAGAAAATTTTAAAGCCTCCTGTTAGGCCATCATCTACACGGCATAGCCCTGAATTTTCCAATGCGCAGCTCTTTGCAAAAGAGAGATATTGGCAAGGAAAAGCTGTCTTGTACCTTTGCATTTTTCTCCCAAACGAAGGACACTAGAAAGAAAATTTTAAAGCCTCCTGTTAGGCCATCATCTACACGGCATAGCCCTGAATTTTCAAATGCGCAGCTCTTTGCAAAAGAGAGATATTGGCAAGGAAAAGCTGTCTTGTACCATTGAATTTTTCTCCCAAACGAAGGACACTAGAATGAAAATTTTAAAGCCTCCTGTTAGTGCTATATCTTCACGGTATAGCCCTGAATTTTCCAATGCGTAGCTCTTTGCAAAAGAGAGATATTGGCAAGGAAAAGCTGTCTTGTACCTTTGTTTCTCGCAAACGAAGGACACTAGAAAGAAAATTTTAAAGCCTCCTGTTAGGCCATCATCTACACGGCATAGCCCTGAATTTTCCAATGCGCAGCTCTTTGCAAAAGAGAGATATTGGCAAGGAAAAGCTGTCTTGTACCTTTGCATTTTTCTCCCAAACGAAGGACACTAGAAAGAAAATTTTAAAGCCTCCTGTTAGGCCATCATCTACACGGCATAGCCCTGAATTTTCCAATGCGCAGCTCTTTGCAAAAGAGAGATATTGGCAAGGAAAAGCTGTCTTGTACCTTTGCATTTTTCTCCCAAACGAAGGACACTAGAAAGAAAATTTTAAAGCCTCCTGTTAGGCCATCATCTACACGGCATAGCCCTGAATTTTCCAATGCGCAGCTCTTTGCAAAAGAGAGATATTGGCAAGGAAAAGCTGTCTTGTACCTTTGCATTTTTCTCGCAAACGAAGGACACTAGAAAGAAAATTTGAAAGCCTCCTGTTAGGCCATCATCTACACGGCATAGCCCTGAATTTTCCAATGCGCAGCTCTTTGCAAAAGAGAGATATTGGCAAGGAAAAGCTGTCTTGTACCATTGGATTTTTCTCCCAAACGAAGGACACTAGAATGAAAATTTTAAAGCCTCCTGTTAGTGCTATATCTACACGGTATAGCCCTGAATTTTCCAATGCGTAGCTCTTTGCAAAAGAGAGATATTGGCAAGGAAAAGCTGTCTTGTACCTTTGCATTTTTCTCGCAAACGAAGGACACTAGAAAGAAAATTTTAAAGCCTCCTGTTAGGCCATCATCTACACGGCATAGCCCTGAATTTTCCAATGCGCAGCTCTTTGCAAAAGAGAGATATTGGCAAGGAAAAGCTGTCTTGTACCTTTGCATTTTTCTCCCAAACGAAGGACACTAGAAAGAAAATTTTAAAGCCTCCTGTTAGGCCATCATCTACACGGCATAGCCCTGAATTTTCAAATGCGCAGCTCTTTGCAAAAGAGAGATATTGGCAAGGAAAAGCTGTCTTGTACCATTGAATTTTTCTCCCAAACGAAGGACACTAGAATGAAAATTTTAAAGCCTCCTGTTAGTGCTATATCTTCACGGTATAGCCCTGAATTTTCCAATGCGTAGCTCTTTGCAAAAGAGAGATATTGGCAAGGAAAAGCTGTCTTGTACCTTTGTTTCTCGCAAACGAAGGACACTAGAAAGAAAATTTTAAAGCCTCCTGTTAGGCCATCATCTACACGGCATAGCCCTGAATTTTCCAATGCGCAGCTCTTTGCAAAAGAGAGATATTGGCAAGGAAAAGCTGTCTTGTACCTTTGCATTTTTCTCCCAAACGAAGGACACTAGAAAGAAAATTTTAAAGCCTCCTGTTAGGCCATCATCTACACGGCATAGCCCTGAATTTTCCAATGCGCAGCTCTTTGCAAAAGAGAGATATTGGCAAGGAAAAGCTGTCTTGTACCTTTGCATTTTTCTCCCAAACGAAGGACACTAGAAAGAAAATTTTAAAGCCTCCTGTTAGGCCATCATCTACACGGCATAGCCCTGAATTTTCCAATGCGCAGCTCTTTGCAAAAGAGAGATATTGGCAAGGAAAAGCTGTCTTGTACCTTTGCATTTTTCTCGCAAACGAAGGACACTAGAAAGAAAATTTGAAAGCCTCCTGTTAGGCCATCATCTACACGGCATAGCCCTGAATTTTCCAATGCGCAGCTCTTTGCAAAAGAGAGATATTGGCAAGGAAAAGCTGTCTTGTACCATTGGATTTTTCTCCCAAACGAAGGACACTAGAATGAAAATTTTAAAGCCTCCTGTTAGTGCTATATCTACACGGTATAGCCCTGAATTTTCCAATTCGTAGCTCTTTGCAAAAGAGAGATATTGGCAAGGAAAAGCTGTCTTGTACCTTTGCATTTTTCTCGCAAACGAAGGACACTAGAAAGAAAATTTTAAAGCCTCCTGTTATGCCATCATCTACACGGCATAGCCCTGAATTTTCCAATGCGCAGCTCTTTGCAAAAGAGAGATATTGGCAAGGAAAAGCTGTCTTGTACCTTTGCATTTTTCTCTCAAACGAAGGACACTAGAAAGAAAATTTTAAAGCCTCCTGTTAGTGCTATATCTACACGGTATAGCCCTGAATTTTCCAATTCGTAGCTCTTTGCAAAAGAGAGATATTGGCAAGGAAAAGCTGTCTTGTACCTTTGCATTTTTCTCGCAAACGAAGGACACTAGAAAGAAAATTTTAAAGCCTCCTGTTATGTCATCATCTACACGGCATAGCCCTGAATTTTCCAATGCGCAGCTCTTTGCAAAAGAGAGATATTGGCAAGGAAAAGCTGTCTTGTACCTTTGCATTTTTCTCGCAAACTAAGGACAATAGAAAGAAAATTTTAAAGCCTCCTGTTAGGCCATCATCTACACGGCATAGCCCTGAATTTTCCAATGCGCAGCTCTTTGCAAAAGAGAGATATTGGCAAGGAAAAGCTGTCTTGTACCTTTGCATTTTTCTCCCAAACGAAGGACACTAGAAAGAAAATTTTAAAGCCTCCTGTTAGGCCATCATCTACACGGCATAGCCCTGAATTTTCCAATGCGCAGCTCTTTGCAAAAGAGAGATATTGGCAAGGAAAAGCTGTCTTGTACCTTTGCATTTTTCTCCCAAACGAAGGACACTAGAAAGAAAATTTTAAAGCCTCCTGTTAGGCCATCATCTACACGGCATAGCCCTGAATTTTCAAATGCGCAGCTCTTTGCAAAAGAGAGATATTGGCAAGGAAAAGCTGTCTTGTACCTTTGCATTTTTCTCGCAAACTAAGGACAATAGAAAGAAAATTTTAAAGCCTCCTGTTAGGCCATCATCTACACGGCATAGCCCTGAATTTTCCAATGCGCAGCTCTTTGCAAAAGAGAGATATTGGCAAGGAAAAGCTGTCTTGTACCTTTGCATTTTTCTCCCAAACGAAGGACACTAGAAAGAAAATTTTAAAGCCTCCTGTTAGGCCATCATCTACACGGCATAGCCCTGAATTTTCCAAAGTGCAGCTCTTTGCAAAAGAGAGATATTGGCAAGGAAAAGCTGTCTTGTACCATTGGATTTTTCTCCCAAACGAAGGACACTAGAATGAAAATTTTAAAGCCTCCTGTTAGTGCTATATCTACACGGTATAGCCCTGAATTTTCCAATGCGTAGCTCTTTGCAAAAGAGAGATATTGGCAAGGAAAAGCTGTCTTGTACCTTTGCATTTTTCTCGCAAACGAAGGACACTAGAAAGAAAATTTTAAAGCCTCCTGTTAGGCCATCATCTACACGGCATAGCCCTGAATTTTCCAATGCGCAGCTCTTTGCAAAAGAGAGATATTGGCAAGGAAAAGCTGTCTTGTACCTTTGCATTTTTCTCGCAAACGAAGGACACTAGAAAGAAAATTTTAAAGCCTCCTGTTAGGCCATCATCTACACGGCATAGCCCTGAATTTTCCAATAAGCAGCTCTTTGCAAAAGAGAGATATTGGCAAGGAAAAGCTGTCTTGTACCTTTGCATTTTTCTCCCAAACGAAGGACACTAGAAAGAAAATTTTAAAGCCTCCTGTTAGGCCATCATCTACACGGCATAGCCCTGAATTTTCCAATGCGCAGCTCTTTGCAAAAGAGAGATATTGGCAAGGAAAAGCTGTCTTGTACCTTTGCATTTTTCTCCCAAACGAAGGACACTAGAAAGAAAATTGTAAAGCCTCCTGTTAAGCCATCATCTACACGGCATAGCCCTGAATTTTCCAATGCGCAGCTCTTTGCAAAAGAGAGATATTGGCAAGGAAAAGCTGTCTTGTACCTTTGCATTTTTCTCCCAAACGAAGGACACTAGAAAGAAAATTTTAAAGCCTCCTGTTAGGCCATCATCTACACGGCATAGCCCTGAATTTTCCAATGCGCAGCTCTTTGCAAAAGAGATATTGGCAAGGAAAAGCTGTCTTGTACCTTTGCATTTTTCTCCCAAACGAAGGACACTAGAAAGAAAATTTTAAAGCCTCCCGTTAGGCCATCATCTACACGGCATAGCCCTGAATTTTCCAATGCGCAGCTCTTTGCAAAAGAGAGATATTGGCAAGGAAAACCTGTCTTGTACCTTTGCATTTTTCTCCCAAACGAAGGACACTCGAAAGAAAATTTTAAAGCCTCCTGTTAGGCCATCATCTACACTGCATAGCCCTGAATTTTCCAATGCGCAGCTCTTTGCAAAAGAGAGATATTGGCAAGGAAAAGCTGTCTTGTACCTTTGCATTTTTCTCCCAAACGAAGGACACTAGAAAGAAAATTTTAAAGCCTCCCGTTAGGCCATCATCTACACGGCATAGCCCTGAATTTTCCAATGCGCAGCTCTTTGCAAAAGAGAGATATTGGCAAGGAAAAGCTGTCTTGTACCATTGGATTTTTCTCCCAAACGAAGGACACTAGAATGAAAATTTTAAAGCCTCCTGTTAGTGCAATATCTACACTGTATAGCCCTGAATTTTCCAATGCGTAGCTCTTTGCAAAAGAGAGATATTGGCAAGGAAAAGCTGTCTTGTACCTTTGCATTTTTCTCGCAAACGAAGGACACTAGAAAGAAAATTTTAAAGCCTCCTGTTAGGCCATCATCTACACGGCATAGCCCTGAATTTTCCAATGCGCAGCTCTTTGCAAAAGAGAGATATTGGCAAGGAAAAGCTGTCTTGTACCTTTGCATTTTTCTCCCAAACGAAGGACACTAGAAAGAAAATTTTAAAGCCTCCTGTTAGGCCATCATCTACACGGCATAGTCCTGATTTTTCCAATGCGCAGCTCTTTGCAAAAGAGAGATATTGGCAAGGAAAAGCTGTCTTGTACCTTTGCATTTTTCTCCCAAACGAAGGACACTAGAATGAAAATTTTAAAGCCTCCTGTTAGGCCATCATCTACACGGCATAGCCCTGAATTTTCCAATGCGCAGCTCTTTGCAAAAGAGAGATATTGGCAAGGAAAAGCTGTCTTGTACCATTGGATTTTTCTCCCAAACGAAGGACACTAGAATGAAAATTTTAAAGCCTCCTGTTAGTGCTATATCTACACGGTATAGCCCTGAATTTTCCAATTCGTAGCTCTTTGCAAAAGAGAGATATTGGCAAGGAAAAGCTGTCTTGTACCTTTGCATTTTTCTCGCAAACGAAGGACACTAGAAAGAAAATTTTAAAGCCTCCTGTTATGCCATCATCTACACGGCATAGCCCTGAATTTTCCAATGCGCAGCTCTTTGCAAAAGAGAGATATTGGCAAGGAAAAGCTGTCTTGTACCTTTGCATTTTTCTCTCAAACGAAGGACACTAGAAAGAAAATTTTAAAGTCTCCTGTTAGTGCTATATCTACACGGTATAGCCCTGAATTTTCCAATGCGTAGCTCTTTGCAAAAGAGAGATATTGGCAAGGAAAAGCTGTCTTGTACCTTTGCATTTTTCTCGCAAACGAAGGACACTAGAAAGAAAATTTTAAAGCCTCCTGTTAGGCCATCATCTACACGGCATAGCCCTGAATTTTCCAATGCGCAGCTATTTGCAAAAGAGAGATATTGGCAAGGAAAAGCTGTCTTGTACCTTTGCATTTTTCTCGCAAACGAAGGACAATAGAAAGAAAATTTTAAAGCCTCCTGTTAGGCCATCATCTACACGGCATAGCCCTGAATTTTCCAATGCGCAGCTCTTTGCAAAAGAGAGATATTGGCAAGGAAAAGCTGTCTTGTACCTTTGCATTTTTCTCCCAAACGAAGGACACTAGAAAGAAAATTTTAAAGCCTCCTGTTAGGCCATCATCTACACGGCATAGCCCTGAATTTTCCAATGCGCAGCTCTTTGCAAAAGAGAGATATTGGCAAGGAAAAGCTGTCTTGTACCTTTGCATTTTTCTCCCAAACGAAGGACACTAGAAAGAAAATTTTAAAGCCTCCTGTTAGGCCATCATCTACACGGCATAGCCCTGAATTTTCCAATGCGCAGCTCTTTGCAAAAGAGAGATATTGGCAAGGAAAAGCTGTCTTGTACCATTGAATTTTTCTCCCAAACGAAGGACACTAGAATGAAAATTTTAAAGCCTCCTGTTAGTGCTATATCTTCACGGTATAGCCCTGAATTTTCCAATGCGTAGCTCTTTGCAAAAGAGAGATATTGGCAAGGAAAAGCTGTCTTGTACCTTTGCATTTTTCTCGCAAACGAAGGACACTAGAAAGAAAATTTTAAAGCCTCCTGTTAGGCCATCATCTACACGGCATAGCCCTGAATTTTCCAATGCGCAGCTCTTTACAAAAGAGAGATATTGGCAAGGAAAAGCTGTCTTGTACCTTTGCATTTTTCTCCCAAACGAAGGACACTAGAAAGAAAATTTTAAAGCCTCCAGTTAGGCCATCATCTCTACGGCATAGCCCTGAATTTTCCAATGCGCAGCTCTTTGCAAAAGAGAGATATTGGCAAGGAAAAGCTGTCTTGTACCTTTGCATTTTTCTCCCAAACGAAGGACACTAGAAAGAAAATTTTAAAGCCTCCTGTTAGGCCATCATCTACACGACATAGCCCTGAATTTTCCAATGCGCAGCTCTTTGCAAAAGAGAGATATTGGCAAGGAAAAGCTGTCTTGTACCTTTGCATTTTTCTCTCAAACGAAGGACACTACAAAGAAAATTTTAAAGCCTCCTGTTAGGCCATCATCTACACGGCATAGCCCTGAATTTTCCAATGCGCAGTTCTTTGCAAAAAAGAGATATTGGCAAGGAAAAGCTGTCTTGTACCTTTGCATTTTTCTCCCAAACGAAGGACACTAGAAAGAAAATTTTAAAGCCTCCTGTTAGGCCATCATCTACACGGCATAGCCCTGAATTTTCCAATGCGCAGCTCTTTGCAAAAGAGAGATATTGGCAAGGAAAAGCTGTCTTGTACCTTTGCATTTTTCTCCCAAACGAAGGACACTAGAAAGAAAATTTTAAAGCCTCCTGTTAGGCCATCATCTACACGGCATAGCCCTGAATTTTCCAATGCGCAGCTCTTTGCAAAAGAGAGATATTGGCAAGGAAAAGCTGTCTTGTACGATTGGATTTTTCTCCCAAACGAAGGACACTAGAATGAAAATTTTAAAGCCTCCTGTTAGTGCTATATCTACACGGTATAGCCCTGAATTTTCCAATGCGTAGCTCTTTGCAAAAGAGAGATATTGGCAAGGAAAAGCTGTCTTGTACCTTTGCATTTTTCTCGCAAACGAAGGACACTAGAAAGAAAATTTTAAAGCCTCCTGTTAGGCCATCATCTACACGGCATAGCCCTGAATTTTCCAATGCGCAGCTCTTTGCAAAAGAGAGATATTGGCAAGGAAAAGCTGTCTTGTACCTTTGCATTTTTCTCGCAAACGAAGGACACTAGAAAGAAAATTTTAAAGCCTCCTGTTAGGCCATCATCTACACGGCATAGCCCTGAATTTTCCAATAAGCAGCTCTTTGCAAAAGAGAGATATTGGCAAGGAAAAGCTGTCTTGTACCTTTGCATTTTTCTCCCAAACGAAGGACACTAGAAAGAAAATTTTAAAGCCTCCTGTTAGGCCATCATCTACACGGCATAGCCCTGAATTTTCCAATGCGCAGCTCTTTGCAAAAGAGAGATATTGGCAAGGAAAAGCTGTCTTGTACCTTTGCATTTTTCTCCCAAACGAAGGACACTAGAAAGAAAATTTTAAAGCCTCCTGTTAAGCCATCATCTACACGGCATAGCCCTGAATTTTCCAATGCGCAGCTCTTTGCAAAATAGAGATATTGGCAAGGAAAAGCTGTCTTGTACCTTTGCATTTTTCTCCCAAACGAAGGACACTAGAAAGAAAAATTTAAAGCCTCCTGTTAGGCCATCATCTACACGGCATAGCCCTGAATTTTCCAATGCGCAGCTCTTTGCAAAAGAGAGATATTGGCAAGGAAAAGCTGTCTTGTACCTTTGCATTTTTCTCCCAAACGAAGGACACTAGAAAGAAAATTTTAAAGCCTCCTGTTAGGCCATCATCTACACGGCATAGCCCTGAATTTTCCAATGCGCAGCTCTTTGCAAAAGAGAGATATTGGCAAGGAAAAGCTGTCTTGTACCTTTGCATTTTTCTCCCAAACGAAGGACACTAGAAAGAAAATTTTAAAGCCTCCCGTTAGGCCATCATCTACACGGCATAGCCCTGAATTTTCCAATGCGCAGCTCTTTGCAAAAGAGAGATATTGGCAAGGAAAAGCTGTCTTGTACCTTTGCATTTTTCTCCCAAACGAAGGACACTAGAAAGAAAATTTTAAAGCCTCCCGTTAGGCCATCATCTACACGGCATAGCCCTAAATTTTCCAATGCGCAGCTCTTTGCAAAAGAGAAATATTGGCAAGGAAAACCTGTCTTGTACCTTTGCATTTTTCTCCCAAACGAAGGACACTAGAAAGAAAATTTTAAAGCCTCCTGTTAGGCCATCATCTACACGGCATAGCCCTGAATTTTCCAATGCGCAGCTCTTTGCAAAAGAGAGATATTGGCAAGGAAAAGCTGTCTTGTACCTTTGCATTTTTCTCCCAAACGAAGGACACTAGAAAGAAAATTTTAAAGCCTCCTGTTAGGCCATCATCTACACGGCATAGCCCTGAATATTCCAATGCGCAGCTCTTTGCAAAAGAGCGATATTGGCAAGGAAAAGCTGTCTTGTACCTTTGCATTTTTCTCCCAAACGAAGGACACTAGAAAGAAAATTTTAAAGCCTCCTGTTAGGCCATCATCTACACGGCATAGCCCTGAATTTTCCAATGCGCAGCTCTTTGCAAAAGAGAGATATTGGCAAGGAAAAGCTGTCTTGTACCTTTGCATTTTTCTCCCAAACGAAGGACACTAGAAAGAAAATTTTAAAGCCTCCTGTTAGGCCATCATCTACACGGCATAGCCCTGAATTTTCCAATGCGCAGCTCTTTGCAAAAGAGAGATATTGGCAAGGAAAAGCTGTCTTGTACCTTTGCATTTTTCTCCCAAACGAAGGACACTAGAAAGAAAATTTTAAAGCCTCCTGTTAGGCCATCATCTACACGGCATAGCCCTGAATTTTCCAATGCGCAGCTCTTTGCAAAAGAGAGATATTGGCAAGGAAAAGCTGTCTTGTACCTTTGCATTTTTCTCCCAAACGAAGGACACTAGAAAGAAAATTTTAAAGCCTCCTGTTAGGCCATCATCTACACGGCTTAGCCCTGAATTTTCCAATGCTCAGCTCTTTGCAAAAGAGAGATATTGGCAAGGAAAAGCTGTCTTGTACCTTTGCATTTTTCTCCCAAACGAAGGACACTAGAAAGAAAATTTTAAAGCCTCCCGTTAGGCCATCATCTACACGGCATAGCCCTGAATTTTCCAATGCGCAGCTCTTTGCAAAAGAGAGATATTGGCAAGGAAAAGCTGTCTTGTACCTTTGCATTTTTCTCCCAAACGAAGGACACTAGAAAGAAAATTTTAAAGCCTCCTGTTAGGCCATCATCTACACGGCATAGCCCTGAATTTTCCAATGCGCAGCTCTTTGCAAAAGAGAGATATTGGCAAGGAAAAGCTGTCTTGTACCTTTGCATTTTTCTCGCAAACGAAGGACACTAGAAAGAAAATTTGAAAGCCTCCTGTTAGGCCATCATCTACACGGCATAGCCCTGAATTTTCCAATGCGCAGCTCTTTGCAAAAGAGAGATATTGGCAAGGAAAAGCTGTCTTGTACCATTGGATTTTTCTCCCAAACGAAGGACACTAGAATGAAAATTTTAAAGCCTCCTGTTAGTGCTATATCTACACGGTATAGCCCTGAATTTTCCAATTCGTAGCTCTTTGCAAAAGAGAGATATTGGCAAGGAAAAGCTGTCTTGTACCTTTGCATTTTTCTCGCAAACGAAGGACACTAGAAAGAAAATTTGAAAGCCTCCTGTTAGGCCATCATCTACACGGCATAGCCCTGAATTTTCCAATGCGCAGCTCTTTGCAAAAGAGAGATATTGGCAAGGAAAAGCTGTCTTGTACCTTTGCATTTTTCTCCCAAACGAAGGACACTAGAAAGAAAATTTTAAAGCCTCCTGTTAGGCCATCATCTACACGGCATAGTCCTGATTTTTCCAATGCGCAGCTCTTTGCAAAAGAGAGATATTGGCAAGGAAAAGCTGTCTTGTACCTTTGCATTTTTCTCCCAAACGAAGGACACTAGAAAGAAAATTTTAAAGCCTCCTGTTAGGCCATCATCTACACGGCATAGCCCTGAATTTTCCAATGCGCAGCTCTTTGCAAAAGAGAGATATTGGCAAGGAAAAGCTGTCTTGTACCATTGGATTTTTCTCCCAAACGAAGGACACTAGAATGAAAATTTTAAAGCCTCCTGTTAGTGCTATATCTACACGGTATAGCCCTGAATTTTCCAATTCGTAGCTCTTTGCAAAAGAGAGATATTGGCAAGGAAAAGCTGTCTTGTACCTTTGCATTTTTCTCGCAAACGAAGGACACTAGAAAGAAAATTTTAAAGCCTCCTGTTAGGCCATCATCTACACGGCATAGCCCTGAATTTTCAAATGCGCAGCTCTTTGCAAAAGAGAGATATTGGCAAGGAAAAGCTGTCTTGTACCATTGAATTTTTCTCCCAAACGAAGGACACTAGAATGAAAATTTTAAAGCCTCCTGTTAGTGCTATATCTTCACGGTATAGCCCTGAATTTTCCAATGCGTAGCTCTTTGCAAAAGAGAGATATTGGCAAGGAAAAGCTGTCTTGTACTTTTGCATTTTTCTCGCAAACGAAGGACACTAGAAAGAAAATTTTAAAGCCTCCTGTTAGGCCATCATCTACACGGCATAGCCCTGAATTTTCCAATGCGCAGCTCTTTGCAAAAGAGAGATATTGGCAAGGAAAAGCTGTCTTGTACCTTTGCATTTTTCTCCCAAACGAAGGACACTAGAAAGAAAATTTTAAAGCCTCCTGTTAGGCCATCATCTACACGGTATAGCCCTGAATTTTCCAATTCGTAGCTCTTTGCAAAAGAGAGATATTGGCAAGGAAAAGCTGTCTTGTACCTTTGCATTTTTCTCGCAAACGAAGGACACTAGAAAGAAAATTTGAAAGCCTCCTGTTAGGCCATCATCTACACGGCATAGCCCTGAATTTTCCAATGCGCAGCTCTTTGCAAAAGAGAGATATTGGCAAGGAAAAGCTGTCTTGTACCTTTGCATTTTTCTCCCAAACGAAGGACACTAGAAAGAAAATTTTAAAGCCTCCTGTTAGGCCATCATCTACACGGCATAGTCCTGATTTTTCCAATGCGCAGCTCTTTGCAAAAGAGAGATATTGGCAAGGAAAAGCTGTCTTGTACCTTTGCATTTTTCTCCCAAACGAAGGACACTAGAAAGAAAATTTTAAAGCCTCCTGTTAGGCCATCATCTACACGGCATAGCCCTGAATTTTCCAATGCGCAGCTCTTTGCAAAAGAGAGATATTGGCAAGGAAAAGCTGTCTTGTACCATTGGATTTTTCTCCCAAACGAAGGACACTAGAATGAAAATTTTAAAGCCTCCTGTTAGTGCTATATCTACACGGTATAGCCCTGAATTTTCCAATTCGTAGCTCTTTGCAAAAGAGAGATATTGGCAAGGAAAAGCTGTCTTGTACCTTTGCATTTTTCTCGCAAACGAAGGACACTAGAAAGAAAATTTTAAAGCCTCCTGTTAGGCCATCATCTACACGGCATAGCCCTGAATTTTCCAATGCGCAGCTCTTTGCAAAAGAGAGATATTGGCAAGGAAAAGCTGTCTTGTACCTTTGCATTTTTCTCTCAAACGAAGGACACTAGAAATAAAATTTTAAAGCCTCCTGTTAGTGCTATATCTACACGGTATAGCCCTGAATTTTCCAATGCGTAGCTCTTTGCAAAAGAGAGATATTGGCAAGGAAAAGCTGTCTTGTACCTTTGCATTTTTCTCCCAAACGAAGGACACTAGAAAGAAAATTTTAAAGCCTCCTGTTAGGCCATCATCTACACGGCATAGCCCTGAATTTTCCAATGCGCAGCTCTTTGCAAAAGAGAGATATTGGCAAGGAAAAGCTGTCTTGTACCTTTGCATTTTTCTCCCAAACGAAGGACACTAGAAAGAAAATTTTAAAGCCTCCTGTTAGGCCATCATCTACACGGCATAGCCCTGAATTTTCAAATGCGCAGCTCTTTGCAAAAGAGAGATATTGGCAAGGAAAAGCTGTCTTGTACCATTGAATTTTTCTCCCAAACGAAGGACACTAGAATGAAAATTTTAAAGCCTCCTGTTAGTGCTATATCTTCACGGTATAGCCCTGAATTTTCCAATGCGTAGCTCTTTGCAAAAGAGAGATATTGGCAAGGAAAAGCTGTCTTGTACCTTTGCATTATTCTCTCAAACGAAGGACACTAGAAAGAAAATTTTAAAGCCTCCTGTTAGGCCATCATCTACACGGCATAGCCCTGAATTTTCCAATGCGCAGCTCTTTGCAAAAGAGAGATATTGGCAAGGAAAAGCTGTCTTGTACCTTTGCATTTTTCTCCCAAACGAAGGACACTAGAAAGAAAATTTTAAAGCCTCCTGTTAGGCCATCATCTACACGGCATAGCCCTGAATTTTCCAATAAGCAGCTCTTTGCAAAAGAGAGATATTGGCAAGGAAAAGCTGTCTTGTACCTTTGCATTTTTCTCCCAAACGAAGGACACTAGAAAGAAAATTTTAAAGCCTCCTGTTAGGCCATCATCTACACGGTATAGCCCTGAATATTCCAATGCGCAGCTCTTTGCAAAAGAGAGATATGGGCAAGGAAAAGCTGTCTTGTACCTTTGCATTTTTCTCGCAAACGAAGGACACTAGAAAGAAAATTTTACAGCCTCCTGTTAGGCCATCATCTACACGGCATAGCCCTGAATTTTCCAATGCGCAGCTATTTGCAAAAGAGAGATATTGGCAAGGAAAAGCTGTCTTGTACCTTTGCATTTTTCTCGCAAACGAAGGACACTAGAAAGAAAATTTTAAAGCCTCCTGTTAGGCCATCATCTACACGGCATAGCCCTGAATTTTCCAATGCGCAGCTCTTTGCAAAAGAGAGATATTGGCAAGGAAAAGCTGTCTTGTACCTTTGCATTTTTCTCCCAAACGAAGGACACTAGAAAGAAAATTTTAAAGCCTCCTGTTAGGCCATCATCTACACGGCATAGCCCTGAATTTTCCAATGCGCAGCTCTTTGCAAAAGAGAGATATTGGCAAGGAAAAGCTGTCTTGTACCTTTGCATTTTTCTCCCAAACGAAGGACACTAGAAAGAAAATTTTAAAGCCTCCTGTTAGGCCATCATCTACACGGCATAGCCCTGAATTTTCAAATGCGCAGCTCTTTGCAAAAGAGAGATATTGGCAAGGAAAAGCTGTCTTGTACCATTGAATTTTTCTCCCAAACGAAGGACACTAGAATGAAAATTTTAAAGCCTCCTGTTAGTGCTATATCTACACGGTATAGCCCTGAATTTTCCAATGCGTAGCTCTTTGCAAAAGAGAGATATTGGCAAGGAAAAGCTGTCTTGTACCTTTGCATTTTTCTCGCAAACGAAGGACACTAGAAAGAAAATTTTAAAGCCTCCTGTTAGGCCATCATCTACACGGCATAGCCCTGAATTTTCCAATGCGCAGCTCTTTGCAAAAGAGAGATATTGGCAAGGAAAAGCTGTCTTGTACCTTTGCATTTTTCTCCCAAACGAAGGACACTAGAAAGAAAATTTTAAAGCCTCCTGTTAGGCCATCATCTACACGGCATAGCCCTGAATTTTCCAATGCGCAGCTCTTTGCAAAAGAGAGATATTGGCAAGGAAAAGCTGTCTTGTACCTTTGCATTTTTCTCTCAAACGAAGGACACTAGAAAGAAAATTTTAAAGCCTCCTGTTAGGCCATCATCTACACGGCATAGCCCTGAATTTTCCAATGCGCAGCTCTTTGCAAAAGAGAGATATTGGCAAGGAAAAGCTGTCTTGTACCTTTGCATTTTTCTCCCAAACGAAGGACACTAGAAAGAAAATTTTAAAGCCTCCTGTTAGGCCATCATCTACACGGCATAGCCCTGAATTTTCAAATGCGCAGCTCTTTGCAAAAGAGAGATATTGGCAAGGAAAAGCTGTCTTGTACCATTGAATTTTTCTCCCAAACGAAGGACACTAGAATGAAAATTTTAAAGCCTCCTGTTAGTGCTATATCTTCACGGTATAGCCCTGAATTTTCCAATGCGTAGCTCTTTGCAAAAGAGAGATATTGGCAAGGAAAAGCTGTCTTGTACCTTTGCATTTTTCTCGCAAACGAAGGACACTAGAAAGAAAATTTTAAAGCCTCCTGTTAGGCCATCATCTACACGGCATAGCCCTGAATTTTCCAATGCGCAGCTCTTTGCAAAAGAGAGATATTGGCAAGGAAAAGCTGTCTTGTACCTTTGCATTTTTCTCCCAAACGAAGGACACTAGAAAGAAAATTTTAAAGCCTCCTGTTAGGCCATCATCTACACGGCATAGCCCTGAATTTTCCAATGCGCAGCTCTTTGCAAAAGAGAGATATTGGCAAGGAAAAGCTGTCTTGTACCTTTGCATTTTTCTCTCAAACGAAGGACACTAGAAAGAAAATTTTAAAGCCTCCTGTTAGGCCATCATCTACACGGCATAGCCCTGAATTTTCCAATGCGCAGCTCTTTGCAAAAGAGAGATATTGGCAAGGAAAAGCTGTCTTGTACCTTTGCATTTTTCTCCCAAACGAAGGACACTAGAAAGAAAATTTTAAAGCCTCCTGTTAGGCCATCATCTACACGGCATAGCCCTGAATTTTCCAATGCGCAGCTCTTTGCAAAAGAGAGATATTGGCAAGGAAAAGCTGTCTTGTACCTTTGCATTTTTCTCCCAAACGAAGGACACTAGAAAGAAAATTTTAAAGCCTCCTGTTAGGCCATCATCTACACGGTATAGCCCTGAATATTCCAATGCGCAGCTCTTTGCAAAAGAGAGATATGGGCAAGGAAAAGCTGTCTTGTACCTTTGCATTTTTCTCGCAAACGAAGGACACTAGAAAGAAAATTTTAAAGCCTCCTGTTAGGCCATCATCTACACGGCATAGCCCTGAATTTTCCAATGCGCAGCTATTTGAAAAAGAGAGATATTGGCAAGGAAAAGCTGTCTTGTACCTTTGCATTTTTCTCGCAAACGAAGGACACTAGAAAGAAAATTTTAAAGCCTCCTGTTAGGCCATCATCTACACGGCATAGCCCTGAATTTTCCAATGCGCAGCTCTTTGCAAAAGAGAGATATTGGCAAGGAAAAGCTGTCTTGTACCTTTGCATTTTTCTCCCAAACGAAGGACACTAGAAAGAAAATTTTAAAGCCTCCTGTTAGGCCATCATCTACACGGCATAGGCCTGAATTTTCAAATGCGCAGCTCTTTGCAAAAGAGAGATATTGGCAAGGAAAAGCTGTCTTGTACCATTGAATTTTTCTCCCAAACGAAGGACACTAGAATGAAAATTTTAAAGCCTCCTGTTAGTGCTATATCTACACGGTATAGCCCTGAATTTTCCAATGCGTAGCTCTTTGCAAAAGAGAGATATTGGCAAGGAAAAGCTGTCTTGTACCTTTGCATTTTTCTCGCAAACGAAGGACACTAGAAAGAAAATTTTAAAGCCTCCTGTTAGGCCATCATCTACACGGCATAGCCCTGAATTTTCCAATGCGCAGCTCTTTGCAAAAGAGAGATATTGGCAAGGAAAAGCTGTCTTGTACCTTTGCATTTTTCTCCCAAACGAAGGACACTAGAAAGAAAATTTTAAAGCCTCCTGTTAGGCCATCATCTACACGGCATAGCCCTGAATTTTCCAATGCGCAGCTCTTTGCAAAAGAGAGATATTGGCAAGGAAAAGCTGTCTTGTACCTTTGCATTTTTCTCTCAAACGAAGGACACTAGAAAGAAAATTTTAAAGCCTCCTGTTAGGCCATCATCTACACGGCATAGCCCTGAATTTTCCAATGCGCAGCTCTTTGCAAAAGAGAGATATTGGCAAGGAAAAGCTGTCTTGTACCTTTGCATTTTTCTCCCAAACGAAGGACACTAGAAAGAAAATTTTAAAGCCTCCTGTTAGGCCATCATCTACACGGCATAGCCCTGAATTTTCCAATAAGCAGCTCTTTGCAAAAGAGAGATATTGGCAAGGAAAAGCTGTCTTGTACCTTTGCATTTTTCTCCCAAACGAAGGACACTAGAAAGAAAATTTTAAAGCCTCCTGTTAGGCCATCATCTACACGGTATAGCCCTGAATATTCCAATGCGCAGCTCTTTGCAAAAGAGAGATATGGGCAAGGAAAAGCTGTCTTGTACCTTTGCATTTTTCTCGCAAACGAAGGACACTAGAAAGAAAATTTTAAAGCCTCCTGTTAGGCCATCATCTACACGGCATAGCCCTGAATTTTCCAATGCGCAGCTATTTGCAAAAGAGAGATATTGGCAAGGAAAAGCTGTCTTGTACCTTTGCATTTTTCTCGCAAACGAAGGACACTAGAAAGAAAATTTTAAAGCCTCCTGTTAGGCCATCATCTACACGGCATAGCCCTGAATTTTCCAATGCGCAGCTCTTTGCAAAAGAGAGATATTGGCAAGGAAAAGCTGTCTTGTACCTTTGCATTTTTCTCCCAAACGAAGGACACTAGAAAGAAAATTTTAAAGCCTCCTGTTAGGCCATCATCTACACGGCATAGTCCTGATTTTTCCAATGCGCAGCTCTTTGCAAAAGAGAGATATTGGCAAGGAAAAGCTGTCTTGTACCTTTGCATTTTTCTCCCAAACGAAGGACACTAGAAAGAAAATTTTAAAGCCTCCTGTTAGGCCATCATCTACACGGCATAGCCCTGAATTTTCAAATGCGCAGCTCTTTGCAAAAGAGAGATATTGGCAAGGAAAAGCTGTCTTGTACCATTGAATTTTTCTCCCAAACGAAGGACACTAGAATGAAAATTTTAAAGCCTCCTGTTAGTGCTATATCTACACGGTATAGCCCTGAATTTTCCAATGCGTAGCTCTTTGCAAAAGAGAGATATTGGCAAGGAAAAGCTGTCTTGTACCTTTGCATTTTTCTCGCAAACGAAGGACACTAGAAAGAAAATTTTAAAGCCTCCTGTTAGGCCATCATCTACACGGCATAGCCCTGAATTTTCCAATGCGCAGCTCTTTGCAAAAGAGAGATATTGGCAAGGAAAAGCTGTCTTGTACCTTTGCATTTTTCTCCCAAACGAAGGACACTAGAAAGAAAATTTTAAAGCCTCCTGTTAGGCCATCATCTACACGGCATAGCCCTGAATTTTCCAATGCGCAGCTCTTTGCAAAAGAGAGATATTGGCAAGGAAAAGCTGTCTTGTACCTTTGCATTTTTCTCTCAAACGAAGGACACTAGAAAGAAAATTTTAAAGCCTCCTGTTAGGCCATCATCTACACGGCATAGCCCTGAATTTTCCAATGCGCAGCTCTTTGCAAAAGAGAGATATTGGCAAGGAAAAGCTGTCTTGTACCTTTGCATTTTTCTCCCAAACGAAGGACACTAGAAAGAAAATTTTAAAGCCTCCTGTTAGGCCATCATCTACACGGCATAGCCCTGAATTTTCAAATGCGCAGCTCTTTGCAAAAGAGAGATATTGGCAAGGAAAAGCTGTCTTGTACCATTGAATTTTTCTCCCAAACGAAGGACACTAGAATGAAAATTTTAAAGCCTCCTGTTAGTGCTATATCTTCACGGTATAGCCCTGAATTTTCCAATGCGTAGCTCTTTGCAAAAGAGAGATATTGGCAAGGAAAAGCTGTCTTGTACCTTTGCATTTTTCTCGCAAACGAAGGACACTAGAAAGAAAATTTTAAAGCCTCCTGTTAGGCCATCATCTACACGGCATAGCCCTGAATTTTCCAATGCGCAGCTCTTTGCAAAAGAGAGATATTGGCAAGGAAAAGCTGTCTTGTACCTTTGCATTTTTCTCCCAAACGAAGGACACTAGAAAGAAAATTTTAAAGCCTCCTGTTAGGCCATCATCTACACGGCATAGCCCTGAATTTTCCAATGCGCAGCTCTTTGCAAAAGAGAGATATTGGCAAGGAAAAGCTGTCTTGTACCTTTGCATTTTTCTCTCAAACGAAGGACACTAGAAAGGAAATTTTAAAGCCTCCTGTTAGGCCATCATCTACACGGCATAGCCCTGAATTTTCCAATGCGCAGCTCTTTGCAAAAGAGAGATATTGGCAAGGAAAAGCTGTCTTGTACCTTTGCATTTTTCTCCCAAACGAAGGACACTAGAAAGAAAATTTTAAAGCCTCCTGTTAGGCCATCATCTACACGGCATAGCCCTGAATTTTCCAATGCGCAGCTCTTTGCAAAAGAGAGATATTGGCAAGGAAAAGCTGTCTTGTACCTTTGCATTTTTCTCCCAAACGAAGGACACTAGAAAGAAAATTTTAAAGCCTCCTGTTAGGCCATCATCTACACGGTATAGCCCTGAATATTCCAATGCGCAGCTCTTTGCAAAAGAGAGATATGGGCAAGGAAAAGCTGTCTTGTACCTTTGCATTTTTCTCGCAAACGAAGGACACTAGAAAGAAAATTTTAAAGCCTCCTGTTAGGCCATCATCTACACGGCATAGCCCTGAATTTTCCAATGCGCAGCTATTTGAAAAAGAGAGATATTGGCAAGGAAAAGCTGTCTTGTACCTTTGCATTTTTCTCGCAAACGAAGGACACTAGAAAGAAAATTTTAAAGCCTCCTGTTAGGCCATCATCTACACGGCATAGCCCTGAATTTTCCAATGCGCAGCTCTTTGCAAAAGAGAGATATTGGCAAGGAAAAGCTGTCTTGTACCTTTGCATTTTTCTCCCAAACGAAGGACACTAGAAAGAAAATTTTAAAGCCTCCTGTTAGGCCATCATCTACACGGCATAGGCCTGAATTTTCAAATGCGCAGCTCTTTGCAAAAGAGAGATATTGGCAAGGAAAAGCTGTCTTGTACCATTGAATTTTTCTCCCAAACGAAGGACACTAGAATGAAAATTTTAAAGCCTCCTGTTAGTGCTATATCTACACGGTATAGCCCTGAATTTTCCAATGCGTAGCTCTTTGCAAAAGAGTGATATTGGCAAGGAAAAGCTGTCTTGTACCTTTGCATTTTTCTCGCAAACGAAGGACACTAGAAAGAAAATTTTAAAGCCTCCTGTTAGGCCATCATCTACACGGCATAGCCCTGAATTTTCCAATGCGCAGCTCTTTGCAAAAGAGAGATATTGGCAAGGAAAAGCTGTCTTGTACCTTTGCATTTTTCTCCCAAACGAAGGACACTAGAAAGAAAATTTTAAAGCCTCCTGTTAGGCCATCATCTACACGGCATAGCCCTGAATTTTCCAATGCGCAGCTCTTTGCAAAAGAGAGATATTGGCAAGGAAAAGCTGTCTTGTACCTTTGCATTTTTCTCTCAAACGAAGGACACTAGAAAGAAAATTTTAAAGCCTCCTGTTAGGCCATCATCTACACGGCATAGCCCTGAATTTTCCAATGCGCAGCTCTTTGCAAAAGAGAGATATTGGCAAGGAAAAGCTGTCTTGTACCTTTGCATTTTTCTCCCAAACGAAGGACACTAGAAAGAAAATTTTAAAGCCTCCTGTTAGGCCATCATCTACACGGCATAGCCCTGAATTTTCCAATAAGCAGCTCTTTGCAAAAGAGAGATATTGGCAAGGAAAAGCTGTCTTGTACCTTTGCATTTTTCTCCCAAACGAAGGACACTAGAAAGAAAATTTTAAAGCCTCCTGTTAGGCCATCATCTACACGGTATAGCCCTGAATATTCCAATGCGCAGCTCTTTGCAAAAGAGAGATATGGGCAAGGAAAAGCTGTCTTGTACCTTTGCATTTTTCTCGCAAACGAAGGACACTAGAAAGAAAATTTTAAAGCCTCCTGTTAGGCCATCATCTACACGGCATAGCCCTGAATTTTCCAATGCGCAGCTATTTGCAAAAGAGAGATATTGGCAAGGAAAAGCTGTCTTGTACCTTTGCATTTTTCTCGCAAACGAAGGACACTAGAAAGAAAATTTTAAAGCCTCCTGTTAGGCCATCATCTACACGGCATAGCCCTGAATTTTCCAATGCGCAGCTCTTTGCAAAAGAGAGATATTGGCAAGGAAAAGCTGTCTTGTACCTTTGCATTTTTCTCCCAAACGAAGGACACTAGAAAGAAAATTTTAAAGCCTCCTGTTAGGCCATCATCTACACGGCATAGTCCTGATTTTTCCAATGCGCAGCTCTTTGCAAAAGAGAGATATTGGCAAGGAAAAGCTGTCTTGTACCTTTGCATTTTTCTCCCAAACGAAGGACACTAGAAAGAAAATTTTAAAGCCTCCTGTTAGGCCATCATCTACACGGCATAGCCCTGAATTTTCAAATGCGCAGCTCTTTGCAAAAGAGAGATATTGGCAAGGAAAAGCTGTCTTGTACCATTGAATTTTTCTCCCAAACGAAGGACACTAGAATGAAAATTTTAAAGCCTCCTGTTAGTGCTATATCTACACGGTATAGCCCTGAATTTTCCAATGCGTAGCTCTTTGCAAAAGAGAGATATTGGCAAGGAAAAGCTGTCTTGTACCTTTGCATTTTTCTCGCAAACGAAGGACACTAGAAAGAAAATTTTAAAGCCTCCTGTTAGGCCATCATCTACACGGCATAGCCCTGAATTTTCCAATGCGCAGCTCTTTGCAAAAGAGAGATATTGGCAAGGAAAAGCTGTCTTGTACCTTTGCATTTTTCTCCCAAACGAAGGACACTAGAAAGAAAATTTTAAAGCCTCCTGTTAGGCCATCATCTACACGGCATAGCCCTGAATTTTCCAATGCGCAGCTCTTTGCAAAAGAGAGATATTGGCAAGGAAAAGCTGTCTTGTACCTTTGCATTTTTCTCTCAAACGAAGGACACTAGAAAGAAAATTTTAAAGCCTCCTGTTAGGCCATCATCTACACGGCATAGCCCTGAATTTTCCAATGCGCAGCTCTTTGCAAAAGAGAGATATTGGCAAGGAAAAGCTGTCTTGTACCTTTGCATTTTTCTCCCAAACGAAGGACACTAGAAAGAAAATTTTAAAGCCTCCTGTTAGGCCATCATCTACACGGCATAGCCATGAATTTTCAAATGCGCAGCTCTTTGCAAAAGAGAGATATTGGCAAGGAAAAGCTGTCTTGTACCATTGAATTTTTCTCCCAAACGAAGGACACTAGAATGAAAATTTTAAAGCCTCCTGTTAGTGCTATATCTTCACGGTATAGCCCTGAATTTTCCAATGCGTAGCTCTTTGCAAAAGAGAGATATTGGCAAGGAAAAGCTGTCTTGTACCTTTGCATTTTTCTCGCAAACGAAGGACACTAGAAAGAAAATTTTAAAGCCTCCTGTTAGGCCATCATCTACACGGCATAGCCCTGAATTTTCCAATGCGCAGCTCTTTGCAAAAGAGAGATATTGGCAAGGAAAAGCTGTCTTGTACCTTTGCATTTTTCTCGCAAACGAAGGACACTAGAAAGAAAATTTTAAAGCCTCCTGTTAGGCCATCATCTACACGGCATAGCCCTGAATTTTCCAATAAGCAGCTCTTTGCAAAAGAGAGATATTGGCAAGGAAAAGCTGTCTTGTACCTTTGCATTTTTCTCCCAAACGAAGGACACTAGAAAGAAAATTTTAAAGCCTCCTGTTAAGCCATCATCTACACGGCATAGCCCTGAATTTTCCAATGCGCAGCTCTTTGCAAAAGAGAGATATTGGCAAGGAAAAGCTGTCTTGTACCTTTGCATTTTTCTCCCAAACGAAGGACACTAGAAAGAAAATTTTAAAGCCTCCTGTTAGGCCATCATCTACACGGCATAGCCCTGAATTTTCCAATGCGCAGCTCTTTGCAAAAGAGAGATATTGGCAAGGAAAAGCTGTCTTGTACCTTTGCATTTTTCTCCCAAACGAAGGACACTAGAAAGAAAATTTTAAAGCCTCCCGTTAGGCCATCATCTACACGGCATAGCCCTGAATTTTCCAATGCGCAGCTCTTTGCAAAAGAGAGATATTGGCAAGGAAAACCTGTCTTGTACCTTTGCATTTTTCTCCCAAACGAAGGACACTAGAAAGAAAATTTTAAAGCCTCCTGTTAGGCCATCATCTACACGGCATAGCCCTGAATTTTCCAATGCGCAGCTCTTTGCAAAAGAGAGATATTGGCAAGGAAAAGCTGTCTTGTACCTTTGCATTTTTCTCCCAAACGAAGGACACTAGAAAGAAAATTTTAAAGCCTCCCGTTAGGCCATCATCTACACGGCATAGCCCTGAATTTTCCAATGCGCAGCTCTTTGCAAAAGAGAGATATTGGCAAGGAAAACCTGTCTTGTACCTTTGCATTTTTCTCCCAAACGAAGGACACTAGAAAGAAAATTTTAAAGCCTCCTGTTAGGCCATCATCTACACGGCATAGCCCTGAATTTTCCAATGCGCAGCTCTTTGCAAAAGAGAGATATTGGCAAGGAAAAGCTGTCTTGTACCATTGGATTTTTCTCCCAAACGAAGGACACTAGAATGAAAATTTTAAAGCCTCCTGTTAGTGCTATATCTACACGGTATAGCCCTGAATTTTCCAATGCGTAGCTCTTTGCAAAAGAGAGATATTGGCAAGGAAAAGCTGTCTTGTACCTTTGCATTTTTCTCGCAAACGAAGGACACTAGAAAGAAAATTTTAAAGCCTCCTGTTAGGCCATCATCTACACGGCATAGCCCTGAATTTTCCAATGCGCAGCTCTTTGCAAAAGAAAAAGCTGTCTTGTACCATTGGATTTTTCTCCCAAACGAAGGACACTAGAATGAAAATTTTAAAGCCTCCTGTTAGTGCAATATCTACACTGTATAGCCCTGAATTTTCCAATGCGTAGCTCTTTGCAAAAGAGAGATATTGGCAAGGAAAAGCTGTCTTGTACCTTTGCATTTTTCTCGCAAACGAAGGACACTAGTAAGAAAATTTTAAAGCCTCCTGTTAGGCCATCATCTACACGGCATAGCCCTGAATTTTCCAATGCGCAGCTCTTTGCAAAAGAGAGATATTGGCAAGGAAAAGCTGTCTTGTACCTTTGCATTTTTCTCCCAAACGAAGGACACTAGAAAGAAAATTTTAAAGCCTCCTGTTAGGCCATCATCTACACGGCATAGTCCTGATTTTTCCAATGCGCAGCTCTTTGCAAAAGAGAGATATTGGCAAGGAAAAGCTGTCTTGTACCTTTGCATTTTTCTCCCAAACGAAGGACACTAGAAAGAAAATTTTAAAGCCTCCTGTTAGGCCATCATCTACACGGCATAGCCCTGAATTTTCCAATGCGCAGCTCTTTGCAAAAGAGCGATATTGGCAAGGAAAAGCTGTCTTGTACCATTGAATTTTTCTCCCAAACGAAGGACACTAGAATGAAAATTTTAAAGCCTCCTGTTAGTGCTATATCTTCACGGTATAGCCCTGAATTTTCCAATGCGTAGCTCTTTGCAAAAGAGAGATATTGGCAAGGAAAAGCTGTCTTGTACCTTTGCATTTTTCTCGCAAACGAAGGACACTAGAAAGAAAATTTTAAAGCCTCCTGTTAGGCCATCATCTACACGGCATAGCCCTGAATTTTCCAATGCGCAGCTCTTTGCAAAAGAGAGATATTGGCAAGGAAAAGCTGTCTTGTACCTTTGCATTTTTCTCGCAAACGAAGGACACTAGAAAGAAAATTTTAAAGCCTCCTGTTAGGCCATCATCTACACGGCATAGCCCTGAATTTTCCAATAAGCAGCTCTTTGCAAAAGAGAGATATTGGCAAGGAAAAGCTGTCTTGTACCTTTGCATTTTTCTCCCAAACGAAGGACACTAGAAAGAAAATTTTAAAGCCTCCTGTTAAGCCATCATCTACACGGCATAGCCCTGAATTTTCCAATGCGCAGCTCTTTGCAAAAGAGAGATATTGGCAAGGAAAAGCTGTCTTGTACCTTTGCATTTTTCTCCCAAACGAAGGACACTAGAAAGAAAATTTTAAAGCCTCCTGTTAGGCCATCATCTACACGGCATAGCCCTGAATTTTCCAATGCGCAGCTCTTTGCAAAAGAGAGATATTGGCAAGGAAAAGCTGTCTTGTACCTTTGCATTTTTCTCCCAAACGAAGGACACTAGAAAGAAAATTTTAAAGCCTCCCGTTAGGCCATCATCTACACGGCATAGCCCTGAATTTTCCAATGCGCAGCTCTTTGCAAAAGAGAGATATTGGCAAGGAAAACCTGTCTTGTACCTTTGCATTTTTCTCCCAAACGAAGGACACTAGAAAGAAAATTTTAAAGCCTCCTGTTAGGCCATCATCTACACGGCATAGCCCTGAATTTTCCAATGCGCAGCTCTTTGCAAAAGAGAGATATTGGCAAAGAAAAGCTGTCTTGTACCTTTGCATTTTTCTCCCAAACGAAGGACACTAGAAAGAAAATTTTAAAGCCTCCCGTTAGGCCATCATCTACACGGCATAGCCCTGAATTTTCCAATGCGCAGCTCTTTGCAAAAGAGAGATATTGGCAAGGAAAACCTGTCTTGTACCTTTGCATTTTTCTCCCAAACGAAGGACACTAGAAAGAAAATTTTAAAGCCTCCTGTTAGGCCATCATCTACACGGCATAGCCCTGAATTTTCCAATGCGCAGCTCTTTGCAAAAGAGAGATATTGGCAAGGAAAAGCTGTCTTGTACCATTGGATTTTTCTCCCAAACGAAGGACACTAGAATGAAAATTTTAAAGCCTCCTGTTAGTGCTATATCTACACGGTATAGCCCTGAATTTTCCAATGCGTAGCTCTTTGCAAAAGAGAGATATTGGCAAGGAAAAGCTGTCTTGTACCTTTGCATTTTTCTCGCAAACGAAGGACACTAGAAAGAAAATTTTAAAGCCTCCTGTTAGGCCATCATCTACACGGCATAGCCCTGAATTTTCCAATGCGCAGCTCTTTGCAAAAGAAAAAGCTGTCTTGTACCATTGGATTTTTCTCCCAAACGAAGGACACTAGAATGAAAATTTTAAAGCCTCCTGTTAGTGCAATATCTACACTGTATAGCCCTGAATTTTCCAATGCGTAGCTCTTTGCAAAAGAGAGATATTGGCAAGGAAAAGCTGTCTTGTACCTTTGCATTTTTCTCGCAAACGAAGGACACTAGTAAGAAAATTTTAAAGCCTCCTGTTAGGCCATCATCTACACGGCATAGCCCTGAATTTTCCAATGCGCAGCTCTTTGCAAAAGAGAGATATTGGCAAGGAAAAGCTGTCTTGTACCTTTGCATTTTTCTCCCAAACGAAGGACACTAGAAAGAAAATTTTAAAGCCTCCTGTTAGGCCATCATCTACACGGCATAGTCCTGATTTTTCCAATGCGCAGCTCTTTGCAAAAGAGAGATATTGGCAAGGAAAAGCTGTCTTGTACCTTTGCATTTTTCTCCCAAACGAAGGACACTAGAAAGAAAATTTTAAAGCCTCCTGTTAGGCCATCATCTACACGGCATAGCCCTGAATTTTCCAATGCGCAGCTCTTTGCAAAAGAGCGATATTGGCAAGGAAAAGCTGTCTTGTACCTTTGCATTTTTCTCCCAAACGAAGGACACTAGAAAGAAAATTTTAAAGCCTCCTGTTAGGCCATCATCTACACGGCATAGCCCTGAATTTTCCAATGCGCAGCTCTTTGCAAAAGAGAGATATTGGCAAGGAAAAGCTGTCTTGTACCTTTGCATTTTTCTCCCAAACGAAGGACACTAGAAAGAAAATTTTAAAGCCTCCTGTTAGGCCATCATCTACACGGCATAGCCCTGAATTTTCCAATGCGCAGCTCTTTGCAAAAGAGAGATATTGGCAAGGAAAAGCTGTCTTTTACCATTGGATTTTTCTCCCAAACGAAGGACACTAGAATGACAATTTTAAAGCCTCCTGTTAGTGCTATATCTACACGGTATAGCCCTGAATTTTCCAATGCGTAGCTCTTTGCAAAAGAGAGATATTGGCAAGGAAAAGCTGTCTTGTACCTTTGCATTTTTCTCCCAAACGAAGGACACTAGAAAGAAAATTTTAAAGCCTCCTGTTAGGCCATCATCTACACGGCTTAGCCCTGAATTTTCCAATGCTCAGCTCTTTGCAAAAGAGAGATATTGGCAAGGAAAAGCTGTCTTGTACCTTTGCATTTTTCTCCCAAACGAAGGACACTAGAAAGAAAATTTTAAAGCCTCCCGTTAGGCCATCATCTACACGGCATAGCCCTGAATTTTCCAATGCGCAGCTCTTTGCAAAAGAGAGATATTGGCAAGGAAAAGCTGTCTTGTACCTTTGCATTTTTCTCCCAAACGAAGGACACTAGAAAGAAAATTTTAAATCCTCCTGTTATAGGCCATCATCTACACGGCATAGCCCTGAATTTTCCAATGCGCAGCTCTTTGCAAAAGAGAGATATTGGCAAGGAAAAGCTGTCTTGTACCATTGGATTTTTCTCCCAAACGAAGGACACTAGAATGAAAATTTTAAAGCCTCCTGTTAGTGCAATATCTACACTGTATAGCCCTGAATTTTCCAATGCGTAGCTCTTTGCAAAAGAGAGATATTGGCAAGGAAAAGCTGTCTTGTACCTTTGCATTTTTCTCGCAAACGAAGGACACTAGAAAGAAAATTTTAAAGCCTCCTGTTAGGCCATCATCTACACGGCATAGCCCTGAATTTTCCAATGCGCAGCTCTTTGCAAAAGAGAGATATTGGCAAGGAAAAGCTGTCTTGTACCTTTGCATTTTTCTCCCAAACGAAGGACACTAGAAAGAAAATTTTAAAGCCTCCTGTTAGGCCATCATCTACACGGCATAGTCCTGATTTTTCCAATGCGCAGCTCTTTGCAAAAGAGAGATATTGGCAAGGAAAAGCTGTCTTGTACCTTTGCATTTTTCTCCCAAACGAAGGACACTAGAAAGAAAATTTTAAAGCCTCCTGTTATGCCATCATCTACACGGCATAGCCCTGAATTTTCCAATGCGCAGCTCTTTGCAAAAGAGAGATATTGGCAAGGAAAAGCTGTCTTGTACCTTTGCATTTTTCTCTCAAACGAAGGACACTAGAAAGAAAATTTTAAAGCCTCCTGTTAGTGCTATATCTACACGGTATAGCCCTGAATTTTCCAATGCGTAGCTCTTTGCAAAAGAGAGATATTGGCAAGGAAAAGCTGTCTTGTACCTTTGCATTTTTCTCGCAAACGAAGGACACTAGAAAGAAAATTTTAAAGCCTCCTGTTAGGCCATCATCTACACGGCATAGCCCTGAATTTTCCAATGCGCAGCTATTTGCAAAAGAGAGATATTGGCAAGGTAAAGCTGTCTTGTACCTTTGCATTTTTCTCGCAAACGAAGGACAATAGAAAGAAAATTTTAAAGCCTCCTGTTAGGCCATCATCTACACGGCATAGCCCTGAATTTTCCAATGCGCAGCTCTTTGCAAAAGAGAGATATTGGCAAGGAAAAGCTGTCTTGTACCTTTGCATTTTTCTCCCAAACGAAGGACACTAGAAAGAAAATTTTAAAGCCTCCTGTTAGGCCATCATCTACACGGCATAGCCCTGAATTTTCCAATGCGCAGCTCTTTGCAAAAGAGAGATATTGGCAAGGAAAAGCTGTCTTGTACCTTTGCATTTTTCTCCCAAACGAAGGACACTAGAAAGAAAATTTTAAAGCCTCCTGTTAGGCCATCATCTACACGGCATAGCCCTGAATTTTCAAATGCGCAGCTCTTTGCAAAAGAGAGATATTGGCAAGGAAAAGCTGTCTTGTACCATTGAATTTTTCTCCCAAACGAAGGACACTAGAATGAAAATTTTAAAGCCTCCTGTTAGTGCTATATCTTCACGGTATAGCCCTGAATTTTCCAATGCGTAGCTCTTTGCAAAAGAGAGATATTGGCAAGGAAAAGCTGTCTTGTACCTTTGCATTTTTCTCGCAAACGAAGGACACTAGAAAGAAAATTTTAAAGCCTCCTGTTAGGCCATCATCTACACGGCATAGCCCTGAATTTTCCAATGCGCAGCTCTTTGCAAAAGAGAGATATTGGCAAGGAAATGCTGTCTTGTACCTTTGCATTTTTCTCCCAAACGAAGGACACTAGAAAGAAAATTTTAAAGCCTCCTGTTAGGCCATCATCTACACGGCATAGTCCTGATTTTTCCAATGCGCAGCTCTTTGCAAAAGAGAGATATTGGCAAGGAAAAGCTGTCTTGTACCTTTGCATTTTTCTCCCAAACGAAGGACACTAGAAAGAAAATTTTAAAGCCTCCTGTTAGGCCATCATCTACACGGCATAGCCCTGAATTTTCCAATGCGCAGCTCTTTGCAAAAGAGAGATATTGGCAAGGAAAAGCTGTCTTGTACCATTGGATTTTTCTCCCAAACGAAGGACACTAGAATGAAAATTTTAAAGCCTCCTGTTAGTGCTATATCTACACGGTATAGCCCTGAATTTTCCAATTCGTAGCTCTTTGCAAAAGAGAGATATTGGCAAGGAAAAGCTGTCTTGTACCTTTGCATTTTTCTCGCAAACGAAGGACACTAGAAAGAAAATTTTAAAGCCTCCTGTTAGGCCATCATCTACACGGCATAGCCCTGAATTTTCCAATGCGCAGCTCTTTGCAAAAGAGAGATATTGGCAAGGAAAAGCTGTCTTGTACCTTTGCATTTTTCTCTCAAACGAAGGACACTAGAAAGAAAATTTTAAAGCCTCCAGTTAGTGCTATATCTACACGGTATAGCCCTGAATTTTCCAATGCGTAGCTCTTTGCAAAAGAGAGATATTGGCAAGGAAAAGCTGTCTTGTACCTTTGCATTTTTCTCGCAAACGAAGGACACTAGAAAGAAAATTTTAAAGCCTCCTGTTAGGCCATCATCTACACGGCATAGCCCTGAATTTTCCAATGCGCAGCTATTTGCAAAAGAGAGATATTGGCAAGGAAAAGCTGTCTTGTACCTTTGCATTTTTCTCGCAAACGAAGGACAATAGAAAGAAAATTTTAAAGCCTCCTGTTAGGCCATCATCTACACGGCATAGCCCTGAATTTTCCAATGCGCAGCTCTTTGCAAAAGAGAGATATTGGCAAGGAAAAGCTGTCTTGTACCTTTGCATTTTTCTCCCAAACGAAGGACACTAGAAAGAAAATTTTAAAGCCTCCTGTTAGGCCATCATCTACACGGCATAGCCCTGAATTTTCCAATGCGCAGCTCTTTGCAAAAGAGAGATATTGGCAAGGAAAAGCTGTCTTGTACCTTTGCATTTTTCTCCCAAACGAAGGACACTAGAAAGAAAATTTTAAAGCCTCCTGTTAGGCCATCATCTACACGGCATAGCCCTGAATTTTCAAATGCGCAGCTCTTTGCAAAAGAGAGATATTGGCAAGGAAAAGCTGTCTTGTACCATTGAATTTTTCTCCCAAACGAAGGACACTAGAATGAAAATTTTAAAGCCTCCTGTTAGTGCTATATCTTCACGGTATAGCCCTGAATTTTCCAATGCGTAGCTCTTTGCAAAAGAGAGATATTGGCAAGGAAAAGCTGTCTTGTACCTTTGCATTTTTCTCGCAAACGAAGGACACTAGAAAGAAAATTTTAAAGCCTCCTGTTAGGCCATCATCTACACGGCATAGCCCTGAATTTTCCAATGCGCAGCTCTTTGCAAAAGAGAGATATTGGCAAGGAAATGCTGTCTTGTACCTTTGCATTTTTCTCCCAAACGAAGGACACTAGAAAGAAAATTTTAAAGCCTCCTGTTAGGCCATCATCTACACGGCATAGTCCTGATTTTTCCAATGCGCAGCTCTTTGCAAAAGAGAGATATTGGCAAGGAAAAGCTGTCTTGTACCTTTGCATTTTTCTCCCAAACGAAGGACACTAGAAAGAAAATTTTAAAGCCTCCTGTTAGGCCATCATCTACACGGCATAGCCCTGAATTTTCCAATGCGCAGCTCTTTGCAAAAGAGAGATATTGGCAAGGAAAAGCTGTCTTGTACCATTGGATTTTTCTCCCAAACGAAGGACACTAGAATGAAAATTTTAAAGCCTCCTGTTAGTGCTATATCTACACGGTATAGCCCTGAATTTTCCAATTCGTAGCTCTTTGCAAAAGAGAGATATTGGCAAGGAAAAGCTGTCTTGTACCTTTGCATTTTTCTCGCAAACGAAGGACACTAGAAAGAAAATTTTAAAGCCTCCTGTTAGGCCATCATCTACACGGCATAGCCCTGAATTTTCCAATGCGCAGCTCTTTGCAAAAGAGAGATATTGGCAAGGAAAAGCTGTCTTGTACCTTTGCATTTTTCTCTCAAACGAAGGACACTAGAAAGAAAATTTTAAAGCCTCCTGTTAGTGCTATATCTACACGGTATAGCCCTGAATTTTCCAATGCGTAGCTCTTTGCAAAAGAGAGATATTGGCAAGGAAAAGCTGTCTTGTACCTTTGCATTTTTCTCGCAAACGAAGGACACTAGAAAGAAAATTTTAAAGCCTCCTGTTAGGCCATCATCTACACGGCATAGCCCTGAATTTTCCAATGCGCAGCTATTTGCAAAAGAGAGATATTGGCAAGGAAAAGCTGTCTTGTACCTTTGCATTTTTCTCGCAAACGAAGGACAATAGAAAGAAAATTTTAAAGCCTCCTGTTAGGCCATCATCTACACGGCATAGCCCTGAATTTTCCAATGCGCAGCTCTTTGCAAAAGAGAGATATTGGCAAGGAAAAGCTGTCTTGTACCTTTGCATTTTTCTCCCAAACGAAGGACACTAGAAAGAAAATTTTAAAGCCTCCTGTTAGGCCATCATCTACACGGCATAGCCCTGAATTTTCCAATGCGCAGCTCTTTGCAAAAGAGAGATATTGGCAAGGAAAAGCTGTCTTGTACCTTTGCATTTTTCTCCCAAACGAAGGACACTAGAAAGAAAATTTTAAAGCCTCCTGTTAGGCCATCATCTACACGGCATAGCCCTGAATTTTCAAATGCGCAGCTCTTTGCAAAAGAGAGATATTGGCAAGGAAAAGCTGTCTTGTACCATTGAATTTTTCTCCCAAACGAAGGACACTAGAATGAAAATTTTAAAGCCTCCTGTTAGTGCTATATCTTCACGGTATAGCCCTGAATTTTCCAATGCGTAGCTCTTTGCAAAAGAGAGATATTGGCAAGGAAAAGCTGTCTTGTACCTTTGCATTTTTCTCGCAAACGAAGGACACTAGAAAGAAAATTTTAAAGCCTCCTGTTAGGCCATCATCTACACGGCATAGCCCTGAATTTTCCAATGCGCAGCTCTTTGCAAAAGAGAGATATTGGCAAGGAAAAGCTGTCTTGTACCTTTGCATTTTTCTCCCAAACGAAGGACACTAGAAAGAAAATTTTAAAGCCTCCAGTTAGGCCATCATCTCTACGGCATAGCCCTGAATTTTCCAATGCGCAGCTCTTTGCAAAAGAGAGATATTGGCAAGGAAAAGCTGTCTTGTACCTTTGCATTTTTCTCCCAAACGAAGGACACTAGAAAGAAAATTTTAAAGCCTCCTGTTAGGCCATCATCTACACGACATAGCCCTGAATTTTCCAATGCGCAGCTCTTTGCAAAAGAGAGATATTGGCAAGGAAAAGCTGTCTTGTACCTTTGCATTTTTCTCTCAAACGAAGGACACTACAAAGAAAATTTTAAAGCCTCCTGTTAGGCCATCATCGACACGGCATAGCCCTGAATTTTCCAATGCGCAGTTCTTTGCAAAAAAGAGATATTGGCAAGGAAAAGCTGTCTTGTACCTTTGCATTTTTCTCCCAAACGAAGGACACTAGAAAGAAAATTTTAAAGCCTCCTGTTATGCCATCATCTACACGGCATAGCCCTGAATTTTCCAATGCGCAGCTCTTTGCAAAAGAGAGATATTGGCAAGGAAAAGCTGTCTTGTACCTTTGCATTTTTCTCCCAAACGAAGGACACTAGAAAGAAAATTTTAAAGCCTCCTGTTAGGCCATCATCTACACGGCATAGCCCTGAATTTTCCAATGCGCAGCTCTTTGCAAAAGAGAGATATTGGCAAGGAAAAGCTGTCTTGTACGATTGGATTTTTCTCCCAAACGAAGGACACTAGAATGAAAATTTTAAAGCCTCCTGTTAGTGCTATATCTACACGGTATAGCCCTGAATTTTCCAATGCGTAGCTCTTTGCAAAAGAGAGATATTGGCAAGGAAAAGCTGTCTTGTACCTTTGCATTTTTCTCGCAAACGAAGGACACTAGAAAGAAAATTTTAAAGCCTCCTGTTAGGCCATCATCTACACGGCATAGCCCTGAATTTTCCAATGCGCAGCTCTTTGCAAAAGAGAGATATTGGCAAGGAAAAGCTGTCTTGTACCTTTGCATTTTTCTCCCAAACGAAGGACACTAGAAAGAAAATTTTAAAGCCTCCTGTTAGGCCATCATCTACACGGCATAGCCCTGAATTTTCAAATGCGCAGCTCTTTGCAAAAGAGAGATATTGGCAAGGAAAAGCTGTCTTGTACCATTGAATTTTTCTCCCAAACGAAGGACACTAGAATGAAAATTTTAAAGCCTCCTGTTAGTGCTATATCTTCACGGTATAGCCCTGAATTTTCCAATGCGTAGCTCTTTGCAAAAGAGAGATATTGGCAAGGAAAAGCTGTCTTGTACCTTTGCATTTTTCTCGCAAACGAAGGACACTAGAAAGAAAATTTTAAAGCCTCCTGTTAGGCCATCATCTACACGGCATAGCCCTGAATTTTCCAATGCGCAGCTCTTTGCAAAAGAGAGATATTGGCAAGGAAATGCTGTCTTGTACCTTTGCATTTTTCTCCCAAACGAAGGACACTAGAAAGAAAATTTTAAAGCCTCCTGTTAGGCCATCATCTACACGGCATAGTCCTGATTTTTCCAATGCGCAGCTCTTTGCAAAAGAGAGATATTGGCAAGGAAAAGCTGTCTTGTACCTTTGCATTTTTCTCCCAAACGAAGGACACTAGAAAGAAAATTTTAAAGCCTCCTGTTAGGCCATCATCTACACGGCATAGCCCTGAATTTTCCAATGCGCAGCTCTTTGCAAAAGAGAGATATTGGCAAGGAAAAGCTGTCTTGTACCATTGGATTTTTCTCCCAAACGAAGGACACTAGAATGAAAATTTTAAAGCCTCCTGTTAGTGCTATATCTACACGGTATAGCCCTGAATTTTCCAATTCGTAGCTCTTTGCAAAAGAGAGATATTGGCAAGGAAAAGCTGTCTTGTACCTTTGCATTTTTCTCGCAAACGAAGGACACTAGAAAGAAAATTTTAAAGCCTCCTGTTAGGCCATCATCTACACGGCATAGCCCTGAATTTTCCAATGCGCAGCTCTTTGCAAAAGAGAGATATTGGCAAGGAAAAGCTGTCTTGTACCTTTGCATTTTTCTCTCAAACGAAGGACACTAGAAAGAAAATTTTAAAGCCTCCAGTTAGTGCTATATCTACACGGTATAGCCCTGAATTTTCCAATGCGTAGCTCTTTGCAAAAGAGAGATATTGGCAAGGAAAAGCTGTCTTGTACCTTTGCATTTTTCTCGCAAACGAAGGACACTAGAAAGAAAATTTTAAAGCCTCCTGTTAGGCCATCATCTACACGGCATAGCCCTGAATTTTCCAATGCGCAGCTATTTGCAAAAGAGAGATATTGGCAAGGAAAAGCTGTCTTGTACCTTTGCATTTTTCTCGCAAACGAAGGACAATAGAAAGAAAATTTTAAAGCCTCCTGTTAGGCCATCATCTACACGGCATAGCCCTGAATTTTCCAATGCGCAGCTCTTTGCAAAAGAGAGATATTGGCAAGGAAAAGCTGTCTTGTACCTTTGCATTTTTCTCCCAAACGAAGGACACTAGAAAGAAAATTTTAAAGCCTCCTGTTAGGCCATCATCTACACGGCATAGCCCTGAATTTTCCAATGCGCAGCTCTTTGCAAAAGAGAGATATTGGCAAGGAAAAGCTGTCTTGTACCTTTGCATTTTTCTCCCAAACGAAGGACACTAGAAAGAAAATTTTAAAGCCTCCTGTTAGGCCATCATCTACACGGCATAGCCCTGAATTTTCAAATGCGCAGCTCTTTGCAAAAGAGAGATATTGGCAAGGAAAAGCTGTCTTGTACCATTGAATTTTTCTCCCAAACGAAGGACACTAGAATGAAAATTTTAAAGCCTCCTGTTAGTGCTATATCTTCACGGTATAGCCCTGAATTTTCCAATGCGTAGCTCTTTGCAAAAGAGAGATATTGGCAAGGAAAAGCTGTCTTGTACCTTTGCATTTTTCTCGCAAACGAAGGACACTAGAAAGAAAATTTTAAAGCCTCCTGTTAGGCCATCATCTACACGGCATAGCCCTGAATTTTCCAATGCGCAGCTCTTTGCAAAAGAGAGATATTGGCAAGGAAATGCTGTCTTGTACCTTTGCATTTTTCTCCCAAACGAAGGACACTAGAAAGAAAATTTTAAAGCCTCCTGTTAGGCCATCATCTACACGGCATAGTCCTGATTTTTCCAATGCGCAGCTCTTTGCAAAAGAGAGATATTGGCAAGGAAAAGCTGTCTTGTACCTTTGCATTTTTCTCCCAAACGAAGGACACTAGAAAGAAAATTTTAAAGCCTCCTGTTAGGCCATCATCTACACGGCATAGCCCTGAATTTTCCAATGCGCAGCTCTTTGCAAAAGAGAGATATTGGCAAGGAAAAGCTGTCTTGTACCATTGGATTTTTCTCCCAAACGAAGGACACTAGAATGAAAATTTTAAAGCCTCCTGTTAGTGCTATATCTACACGGTATAGCCCTGAATTTTCCAATTCGTAGCTCTTTGCAAAAGAGAGATATTGGCAAGGAAAAGCTGTCTTGTACCTTTGCATTTTTCTCGCAAACGAAGGACACTAGAAAGAAAATTTTAAAGCCTCCTGTTAGGCCATCATCTACACGGCATAGCCCTGAATTTTCCAATGCGCAGCTCTTTGCAAAAGAGAGATATTGGCAAGGAAAAGCTGTCTTGTACCTTTGCATTTTTCTCTCAAACGAAGGACACTAGAAAGAAAATTTTAAAGCCTCCTGTTAGTGCTATATCTACACGGTATAGCCCTGAATTTTCCAATGCGTAGCTCTTTGCAAAAGAGAGATATTGGCAAGGAAAAGCTGTCTTGTACCTTTGCATTTTTCTCGCAAACGAAGGACACTAGAAAGAAAATTTTAAAGCCTCCTGTTAGGCCATCATCTACACGGCATAGCCCTGAATTTTCCAATGCGCAGCTATTTGCAAAAGAGAGATATTGGCAAGGAAAAGCTGTCTTGTACCTTTGCATTTTTCTCGCAAACGAAGGACAATAGAAAGAAAATTTTAAAGCCTCCTGTTAGGCCATCATCTACACGGCATAGCCCTGAATTTTCCAATGCGCAGCTCTTTGCAAAAGAGAGATATTGGCAAGGAAAAGCTGTCTTGTACCTTTGCATTTTTCTCCCAAACGAAGGACACTAGAAAGAAAATTTTAAAGCCTCCTGTTAGGCCATCATCTACACGGCATAGCCCTGAATTTTCCAATGCGCAGCTCTTTGCAAAAGAGAGATATTGGCAAGGAAAAGCTGTCTTGTACCTTTGCATTTTTCTCCCAAACGAAGGACACTAGAAAGAAAATTTTAAAGCCTCCTGTTAGGCCATCATCTACACGGCATAGCCCTGAATTTTCAAATGCGCAGCTCTTTGCAAAAGAGAGATATTGGCAAGGAAAAGCTGTCTTGTACCATTGAATTTTTCTCCCAAACGAAGGACACTAGAATGAAAATTTTAAAGCCTCCTGTTAGTGCTATATCTTCACGGTATAGCCCTGAATTTTCCAATGCGTAGCTCTTTGCAAAAGA
This sequence comes from Pseudophryne corroboree, assembly GCF_028390025.1. Lineage (NCBI taxonomy): Eukaryota > Metazoa > Chordata > Amphibia > Anura > Myobatrachidae > Pseudophryne > Pseudophryne corroboree. Next base: position 138,273,758 of record NC_086446.1, read on the forward strand.
GAGATATTGGCAAGGAAAAGCTGTCTTGTACCTTTGCATTTTTCTCGCAAACGAAGGACACTAGAAAGAAAATTTTAAAGCCTCCTGTTAGGCCATCATCTACACGGCATAGCCCTGAATTTTCCAATGCGCAGCTCTTTGCAAAAGAGAGATATTGGCAAGGAAAAGCTGTCTTGTACCTTTGCATTTTTCTCCCAAACGAAGGACACTAGAAAGAAAATTTTAAAGCCTCCAGTTAGGCCATCATCTCTACGGCATAGCCCTGAATTTTCCAATGCGCAGCTCTTTGCAAAAGAGAGATATTGGCAAGGAAAAGCTGTCTTGTACCTTTGCATTTTTCTCCCAAACGAAGGACACTAGAAAGAAAATTTTAAAGCCTCCTGTTAGGCCATCATCTACACGACATAGCCCTGAATTTTCCAATGCGCAGCTCTTTGCAAAAGAGAGATATTGGCAAGGAAAAGCTGTCTTGTACCTTTGCATTTTTCTCTCAAACGAAGGACACTACAAAGAAAATTTTAAAGCCTCCTGTTAGGCCATCATCTACACGGCATAGCCCTGAATTTTCCAATGCGCAGTTCTTTGCAAAAAAGAGATATTGGCAAGGAAAAGCTGTCTTGTACCTTTGCATTTTTCTCCCAAACGAAGGACACTAGAAAGAAAATTTTAAAGCCTCCTGTTAGGCCATCATCTACACGGCATAGCCCTGAATTTTCCAATGCGCAGCTCTTTGCAAAAGAGAGATATTGTCAAGGAAAAGCTGTCTTGTACCTTTGCATTTTTCTCCCAAACGAAGGACACTAGAAAGAAAATTTTAAAGCCTCCTGTTAGGCCATCATCTACACGGCATAGCCCTGAATTTTCCAATGCGCAGCTCTTTGCAAAAGAGAGATATTGGCAAGGAAAAGCTGTCTTGTACGATTGGATTTTTCTCCCAAACGAAGGACACTAGAATGAAAATTTTAAAGCCTCCTGTTAGTGCTATATCTACACGGTATAGCCCTGAATTTTCCAATGCGTAGCTCTTTGCAAAAGAGAGATATTGGCAAGGAAAAGCTGTCTTGTACCTTTGCATTTTTCTCGCAAACGAAGGACACTAGAAAGAAAATTTTAAAGCCTCCTGTTAGGCCATCATCTACACGGCATAGCCCTGAATTTTCCAATGCGCAGCTCTTTGCAAAAGAGAGATATTGGCAAGGAAAAGCTGTCTTGTACCTTTGCATTTTTCTCGCAAACGAAGGACACTAGAAAGAAAATTTTAAAGCCTCCTGTTAGGCCATCATCTACACGGCATAGCCCTGAATTTTCCAATAAGCAGCTCTTTGCAAAAGAGAGATATTGGCAAGGAAAAGCTGTCTTGTACCTTTGCATTTTTCTCCCAAACGAAGGACACTAGAAAGAAAATTTTAAAGCCTCCTGTTAGGCCATCATCTACACGGCATAGCCCTGAATTTTCCAATGCGCAGCTCTTTGCAAAAGAGAGATATTGGCAAGGAAAAGCTGTCTTGTACCTTTGCATTTTTCTCCCAAACGAAGGACACTAGAAAGAAAATTTTAAAGCCTCCTGTTAAGCCATCATCTACACGGCATAGCCCTGAATTTTCCAATGCGCAGCTCTTTGCAAAAGAGAGATATTGGCAAGGAAAAGCTGTCTTGTACCTTTGCATTTTTCTCCCAAACGAAGGACACTAGAAAGAAAAATTTAAAGCCTCCTGTTAGGCCATCATCTACACGGCATAGCCCTGAATTTTCCAATGCGCAGCTCTTTGCAAAAGAGAGATATTGGCAAGGAAAAGCTGTCTTGTACCTTTGCATTTTTCTCCCAAACGAAGGACACTAGAAAGAAAATTTTAAAGCCTCCTGTTAGGCCATCATCTACACGGCATAGCCCTGAATTTTCCAATGCGCAGCTCTTTGCAAAAGAGAGATATTGGCAAGGAAAAGCTGTCTTGTACCTTTGCATTTTTCTCCCAAACGAAGGACACTAGAAAGAAAATTTTAAAGCCTCCCGTTAGGCCATCATCTACACGGCATAGCCCTGAATTTTCCAATGCGCAGCTCTTTGCAAAAGAGAGATATTGGCAAGGAAAACCTGTCTTGTACCTTTGCATTTTTCTCCCAAACGAAGGACACTAGAAAGAAAATTTTAAAGCCTCCTGTTAGGCCATCATCTTCACGGCATAGCCCTGAATTTTCCAATGCGCAGCTCTTTGCAAAAGAGAGATATTGGCAAGGAAAAGCTGTCTTGTACCTTTGCATTTTTCTCCCAAACGAAGGACACTAGAAAGAAAATTTTAAAGCCTCCCGTTAGGCCATCATCTACACGGCATAGCCCTAAATTTTCCAATGCGCAGCTCTTTGCAAAAGAGAAATATTGGCAAGGAAAACCTGTCTTGTACCTTTGCATTTTTCTCCCAAACGAAGGACACTAGAAAGAAAATTTTAAAGCCTCCTGTTAGGCCATCATCTACACGGCATAGCCCTGAATTTTCCAATGCGCAGCTCTTTGCAAAAGAGAGATATTGGCAAGGAAAAGCTGTCTTGTACCTTTGCATTTTTCTCCCAAACGAAGGACACTAGAAAGAAAATTTTAAAGCCTCCTGTTAGGCCATCATCTACACGGCATAGCCCTGAATATTCCAATGCGCAGCTCTTTGCAAAAGAGCGATATTGGCAAGGAAAAGCTGTCTTGTACCTTTGCATTTTTCTCCCAAACGAAGGACACTAGAAAGAAAATTTTAAAGCCTCCTGTTAGGCCATCATCTACACGGCATAGCCCTGAATTTTCCAATGCGCAGCTCTTTGCAAAAGAGAGATATTGGCAAGGAAAAGCTGTCTTGTACCTTTGCATTTTTCTCCCAAACGAAGGACACTAGAAAGAAAATTTTAAAGCCTCCTGTTAGGCCATCATCTACACGGCATAGCCCTGAATTTTCCAATGCGCAGCTCTTTGCAAAAGAGAGATATTGGCAAGGAAAAGCTGTCTTGTACCTTTGCATTTTTCTCCCAAACGAAGGACACTAGAAAGAAAATTTTAAAGCCTCCTGTTAGGCCATCATCTACACGGCATAGCCCTGAATTTTCCAATGCGCAGCTCTTTGCAAAAGAGAGATATTGGCAAGGAAAAGCTGTCTTGTACCTTTGCATTTTTCTCCCAAACGAAGGACACTAGAAAGAAAATTTTAAAGCCTCCTGTTAGGCCATCATCTACACGGCTTCGCCCTGAATTTTCCAATGCTCAGCTCTTTGCAAAAGAGAGATATTGGCAAGGAAAAGCTGTCTTGTACCTTTGCATTTTTCTCCCAAACGAAGGACACTAGAAAGAAAATTTTAAAGCCTCCCGTTAGGCCATCATCTACACGGCATAGCCCTGAATTTTCCAATGCGCAGCTCTTTGCAAAAGAGAGATATTGGCAAGGAAAAGCTGTCTTGTACCTTTGCATTTTTCTCCCAAACGAAGGACACTAGAAAGAAAATTTTAAAGCCTCCTGTTAGGCCATCATCTACACGGCATAGCCCTGAATTTTCCAATGCGCAGCTCTTTGCAAAAGAGAGATATTGGCAAGGAAAAGCTGTCTTGTACCTTTGCATTTTTCTCGCAAACGAAGGACACTAGAAAGAAAATTTGAAAGCCTCCTGTTAGGCCATCATCTACACGGCATAGCCCTGAATTTTCCAATGCGCAGCTCTTTGCAAAAGAGAGATATTGGCAAGGAAAAGCTGTCTTGTACCATTGGATTTTTCTCCCAAACGAAGGACACTAGAATGAAAATTTTAAAGCCTCCTGTTAGTGCTATATCTACACGGTATAGCCCTGAATTTTCCAATTCGTAGCTCTTTGCAAAAGAGAGATATTGGCAAGGAAAAGCTGTCTTGTACCTTTGCATTTTTCTCGCAAACGAAGGACACTAGAAAGAAAATTTGAAAGCCTCCTGTTAGGCCATCATCTACACGGCATAGCCCTGAATTTTCCAATGCGCAGCTCTTTGCAAAAGAGAGATATTGGCAAGGAAAAGCTGTCTTGTACCTTTGCATTTTTCTCCCAAACGAAGGACACTAGAAAGAAAATTTTAAAGCCTCCTGTTAGGCCATCATCTACACGGCATAGTCCTGATTTTTCCAATGCGCAGCTCTTTGCAAAAGAGAGATATTGGCAAGGAAAAGCTGTCTTGTACCTTTGCATTTTTCTCCCAAACGAAGGACACTAGAAAGAAAATTTTAAAGCCTCCTGTTAGGCCATCATCTACACGGCATAGCCCTGAATTTTCCAATGCGCAGCTCTTTGCAAAAGAGAGATATTGGCAAGGAAAAGCTGTCTTGTACCATTGGATTTTTCTCCCAAACGAAGGACACTAGAATGAAAATTTTAAAGCCTCCTGTTAGTGCTATATCTACACGGTATAGCCCTGAATTTTCCAATTCGTAGCTCTTTGCAAAAGAGAGATATTGGCAAGGAAAAGCTGTCTTGTACCTTTGCATTTTTCTCGCAAACGAAGGACACTAGAAAGAAAATTTTAAAGCCTCCTGTTAGGCCATCATCTACACGGCATAGCCCTGAATTTTCCAATGCGCAGCTCTTTGCAAAAGAGAGATATTGGCAAGGAAAAGCTGTCTTGTACCTTTGCATTTTTCTCTCAAACGAAGGACACTAGAAAGAAAATTTTAAAGCCTCCTGTTAGTGCTATATCTACACGGTATAGCCCTGAATTTTCCAATGCGTAGCTCTTTGCAAAAGAGAGATATTGGCAAGGAAAAGCTGTCTTGTACCTTTGCATTTTTCTCCCAAACGAAGGACACTAGAAAGAAAATTTTAAAGCCTCCTGTTAGGCCATCATCTACACGGCATAGCCCTGAATTTTCCAATGCGCAGCTCTTTGCAAAAGAGAGATATTGGCAAGGAAAAGCTGTCTTGTACCTTTGCATTTTTCTCCCAAACGAAGGACACTAGAAAGAAAATTTTAAAGCCTCCTGTTAGGCCATCATCTACACGGCATAGGCCTGAATTTTCAAATGCGCAGCTCTTTGCAAAAGAGAGATATTGGCAAGGAAAAGCTGTCTTGTACCATTGAATTTTTCTCCCAAACGAAGGACACTAGAATGAAAATTTTAAAGCCTCCTGTTAGTGCTATATCTTCACGGTATAGCCCTGAATTTTCCAATGCGTAGCTCTTTGCAAAAGAGAGATATTGGCAAGGAAAAGCTGTCTTGTACTTTTGCATTTTTCTCGCAAACGAAGGACACTAGAAAGAAAATTTTAAAGCCTCCTGTTAGGCCATCATCTACACGGCATAGCCCTGAATTTTCCAATGCGCAGCTCTTTGCAAAAGAGAGATATTGGCAAGGAAAAGCTGTCTTGTACCTTTGCATTTTTCTCCCAAACGAAGGACACTAGAAAGAAAATTTTAAAGCCTCCCGTTAGGCCATCATCTACACGGCATAGCCCTAAATTTTCCAATGCGCAGCTCTTTGCAAAAGAGAAATATTGGCAAGGAAAACCTGTCTTGTACCTTTGCATTTTTCTCCCAAACGAAGGACACTAGAAAGAAAATTTTAAAGCCTCCTGTTAGGCCATCATCTACACGGCATAGCCCTGAATTTTCCAATGCGCAGCTCTTTGCAAAAGAGAGATATTGGCAAGGAAAAGCTGTCTTGTACCTTTGCATTTTTCTCCCAAACGAAGGACACTAGAAAGAAAATTTTAAAGCCTCCTGTTAGGCCATCATCTACACGGCATAGCCCTGAATATTCCAATGCGCAGCTCTTTGCAAAAGAGCGATATTGGTAAGGAAAAGCTGTCTTGTACCTTTGCATTTTTCTCCCAAACGAAGGACACTAGAAAGAAAATTTTAAAGCCTCCTGTTAGGCCATCATCTACACGGCATAGCCCTGAATTTTCCAATGCGCAGCTCTTTGCAAAAGAGAGATATTGGCAAGGAAAAGCTGTCTTGTACCTTTGCATTTTTCTCCCAAACGAAGGACACTAGAAAGAAAATTTTAAAGCCTCCTGTTAGGCCATCATCTACACGGCATAGCCCTGAATTTTCCAATGCGCAGCTCTTTGCAAAAGAGAGATATTGGCAAGGAAAAGCTGTCTTGTACCTTTGCATTTTTCTCCCAAACGAAGGACACTAGAAAGAAAATTTTAAAGCCTCCTGTTAGGCCATCATCTACACGGCATAGCCCTGAATTTTCCAATGCGCAGCTCTTTGCAAAAGAGAGATATTGGCAAGGAAAAGCTGTCTTGTACCTTTGCATTTTTCTCCCAAACGAAGGACACTAGAAAGAAAATTTTAAAGCCTCCTGTTAGGCCATCATCTACACGGCTTAGCCCTGAATTTTCCAATGCTCAGCTCTTTGCAAAAGAGAGATATTGGCAAGGAAAAGCTGTCTTGTACCTTTGCATTTTTCTCCCAAACGAAGGACACTAGAAAGAAAATTTTAAAGCCTCCCGTTAGGCCATCATCTACACGGCATAGCCCTGAATTTTCCAATGCGCAGCTCTTTGCAAAAGAGAGATATTGGCAAGGAAAAGCTGTCTTGTACCTTTGCATTTTTCTCCCAAACGAAGGACACTAGAAAGAAAATTTTAAAGCCTCCTGTTAGGCCATCATCTACACGGCATAGCCCTGAATTTTCCAATGCGCAGCTCTTTGCAAAAGAGAGATATTGGCAAGGAAAAGCTGTCTTGTACCTTTGCATTTTTCTCGCAAACGAAGGACACTAGAAAGAAAATTTGAAAGCCTCCTGTTAGGCCATCATCTACACGGCATAGCCCTGAATTTTCCAATGCGCAGCTCTTTGCAAAAGAGAGATATTGGCAAGGAAAAGCTGTCTTGTACCATTGGATTTTTCTCCCAAACGAAGGACACTAGAATGAAAATTTTAAAGCCTCCTGTTAGTGCTATATCTACACGGTATAGCCCTGAATTTTCCAATTCGTAGCTCTTTGCAAAAGAGAGATATTGGCAAGGAAAAGCTGTCTTGTACCTTTGCATTTTTCTCGCAAACGAAGGACACTAGAAAGAAAATTTGAAAGCCTCCTGTTAGGCCATCATCTACACGGCATAGCCCTGAATTTTCCAATGCGCAGCTCTTTGCAAAAGAGAGATATTGGCAAGGAAAAGCTGTCTTGTACCTTTGCATTTTTCTCCCAAACGAAGGACACTAGAAAGAAAATTTTAAAGCCTCCTGTTAGGCCATCATCTACACGGCATAGTCCTGATTTTTCCAATGCGCAGCTCTTTGCAAAAGAGAGATATTGGCAAGGAAAAGCTGTCTTGTACCTTTGCATTTTTCTCCCAAACGAAGTACACTAGAAAGAAAATTTTAAAGCCTCCTGTTAGGCCATCATCTACACGGCATAGCCCTGAATTTTCCAATGCGCAGCTCTTTGCAAAAGAGAGATATTGGCAAGGAAAAGCTGTCTTGTACCTTTGCATTTTTCTCCCAAACGAAGGACACTAGAAAGAAAATTTTAAAGCCTCCTGTTAGGCCATCATCTACACGGCATAGCCCTGAATTTTCCAATGCGCAGCTCTTTGCAAAAGAGAGATATTGGCAAGGAAAAGCTGTCTTGTACCTTTGCATTTTTCTCTCAAACGAAGGACACTAGAAAGAAAATTTTAAAGCCTCCTGTTAGGCCATCATCTACACGGCATAGCCCTGAATTTTCCAATGCGCAGCTCTTTGCAAAAGAGAGATATTGGCAAGGAAAAGCTGTCTTGTACCTTTGCATTTTTCTCCCAAACGAAGGACACTAGAAAGAAAATTTTAAAGCCTCCTGTTAGGCCATCATCTACACGGCATAGCCCTGAATTTTCCAATAAGCAGCTCTTTGCAAAAGAGAGATATTGGCAAGGAAAAGCTGTCTTGTACCTTTGCATTTTTCTCCCAAACGAAGGACACTAGAAAGAAAATTTTAAAGCCTCCTGTTAGGCCATCATCTACACGGTATAGCCCTGAATATTCCAATGCGCAGCTCTTTGCAAAAGAGAGATATGGGCAAGGAAAAGCTGTCTTGTACCTTTGCATTTTTCTCGCAAACGAAGGACACTAGAAAGAAAATTTTAAAGCCTCCTGTTAGGCCATCATCTACACGGCATAGCCCTGAATTTTCCAATGCGCAGCTATTTGCAAAAGAGAGATATTGGCAAGGAAAAGCTGTCTTGTACCTTTGCATTTTTCTCGCAAACGAAGGACACTAGAAAGAAAATTTTAAAGCCTCCTGTTAGGCCATCATCTACACGGCATAGCCCTGAATTTTCCAATGCGCAGCTCTTTGCAAAAGAGAGATATTGGCAAGGAAAAGCTGTCTTGTACCTTTGCATTTTTCTCCCAAACGAAGGACACTAGAAAGAAAATTTTAAAGCCTCCTGTTAGGCCATCATCTACACGGCATAGCCCTGAATTTTCCAATGCGCAGCTCTTTGCAAAAGAGAGATATTGGCAAGGAAAAGCTGTCTTGTACCTTTGCATTTTTCTCCCAAACGAAGGACACTAGAAAGAAAATTTTAAAGCCTCCTGTTAGGCCATCATCTACACGGCATAGCCCTGAATTTTCAAATGCGCAGCTCTTTGCAAAAGAGAGATATTGGCAAGGAAAAGCTGTCTTGTACCATTGAATTTTTCTCCCAAACGAAGGACACTAGAATGAAAATTTTAAAGCCTCCTGTTAGTGCTATATCTACACGGTATAGCCCTGAATTTTCCAATGCGTAGCTCTTTGCAAAAGAGAGATATTGGCAAGGAAAAGCTGTCTTGTACCTTTGCATTTTTCTCGCAAACGAAGGACACTAGAAAGAAAATTTTAAAGCCTCCTGTTAGGCCATCATCTACACGGCATAGCCCTGAATTTTCCAATGCGCAGCTCTTTGCAAAAGAGAGATATTGGCAAGGAAAAGCTGTCTTGTACCTTTGCATTTTTCTCCCAAACGAAGGACACTAGAAAGAAAATTTTAAAGCCTCCTGTTAGGCCATCATCTACACGGCATAGCCCTGAATTTTCCAATGCGCAGCTCTTTGCAAAAGAGAGATATTGGCAAGGAAAAGCTGTCTTGTACCTTTGCATTTTTCTCTCAAACGAAGGACACTAGAAAGAAAATTTTAAAGCCTCCTGTTAGGCCATCATCTACACGGCATAGCCCTGAATTTTCCAATGCGCAGCTCTTTGCAAAAGAGAGATATTGGCAAGGAAAAGCTGTCTTGTACCTTTGCATTTTTCTCCCAAACGAAGGACACTAGAAAGAAAATTTTAAAGCCTCCTGTTAGGCCATCATCTACACGGCATAGCCCTGAATTTTCAAATGCGCAGCTCTTTGCAAAAGAGAGATATTGGCAAGGAAAAGCTGTCTTGTACCATTGAATTTTTCTCCCAAACGAAGGACACTAGAATGAAAATTTTAAAGCCTCCTGTTAGTGCTATATCTTCACGGTATAGCCCTGAATTTTCCAATGCGTAGCTCTTTGCAAAAGAGAGATATTGGCAAGGAAAAGCTGTCTTGTACCTTTGCATTTTTCTCGCAAACGAAGGACACTAGAAAGAAAATTTTAAAGCCTCCTGTTAGGCCATCATCTACACGGCATAGCCCTGAATTTTCCAATGCGCAGCTCTTTGCAAAAGAGAGATATTGGCAAGGAAAAGCTGTCTTGTACCTTTGCATTTTTCTCCCAAACGAAGGACACTAGAAAGAAAATTTTAAAGCCTCCTGTTAGGCCATCATCTACACGGCATAGCCCTGAATTTTCCAATGCGCAGCTCTTTGCAAAAGAGAGATATTGGCAAGGAAAAGCTGTCTTGTACCTTTGCATTTTTCTCTCAAACGAAGGACACTAGAAAGAAAATTTTAAAGCCTCCTGTTAGGCCATCATCTACACGGCATAGCCCTGAATTTTCCAAAGCGCAGCTCTTTGCAAAAGAGAGATATTGGCAAGGAAAAGCTGTCTTGTACCTTTGCATTTTTCTCCCAAACGAAGGACACTAGAAAGAAAATTTTAAAGCCTCCTGTTAGGCCATCATCTACACGGCATAGCCCTGAATTTTCCAATAAGCAGCTCTTTGCAAAAGAGAGATATTGGCAAGGAAAAGCTGTCTTGTACCTTTGCATTTTTCTCCCAAACGAAGGACACTAGAAAGAAAATTTTAAAGCCTCCTGTTAGGCCATCATCTACACGGCATAGCCCTGAATTTTCCAATGCGCAGCTCTTTGCAAAAGAGAGATATTGGCAAGGAAAAGCTGTCTTGTACCTTTGCATTTTTCTCCCAAACGAAGGACACTAGAAAGAAAATTTTAAAGCCTCCTGTTAGGCCATCATCTACACGGCATAGCCCTGAATTTTCAAATGCGCAGCTCTTTGCAAAAGAGAGATATTGGCAAGGAAAAGCTGTCTTGTACCATTGAATTTTTCTCCCAAACGAAGGACACTAGAATGAAAATTTTAAAGCCTCCTGTTAGTGCTATATCTTCACGGTATAGCCCTGAATTTTCCAATGCGTAGCTCTTTGCAAAAGAGAGATATTGGCAAGGAAAAGCTGTCTTGTACCTTTGCATTTTTCTCGCAAACGAAGGACACTAGAAAGAAAATTTTAAAGCCTCCTGTTAGGCCATCATCTACACGGCATAGCCCTGAATTTTCCAATGCGCAGCTCTTTGCAAAAGAGAGATATTGGCAAGGAAAAGCTGTCTTGTACCTTTGCATTTTTCTCCCAAACGAAGGACACTAGAAAGAAAATTTTAAAGCCTCCTGTTAGGCCATCATCTACACGGCATAGCCCTGAATTTTCCAATGCGCAGCTCTTTGCAAAAGATAGATATTGGCAAGGAAAAGCTGTCTTGTACCTTTGCATTTTTCTCTCAAACGAAGGACACTAGAAAGAAAATTTTAAAGCCTCCTGTTAGGCCATCATCTACACGGCATAGCCCTGAATTTTCCAATGCGCAGCTCTTTGCAAAAGAGAGATATTGGCAAGGAAAAGCTGTCTTGTACCTTTGCATTTTTCTCCCAAACGAAGGACACTAGAAAGAAAATTTTAAAGCCTCCTGTTAGGCCATCATCTACACGGCATAGCCCTGAATTTTCCAATAAGCAGCTCTTTGCAAAAGAGAGATATTGGCAAGGAAAAGCTGTCTTGTACCTTTGCATTTTTCTCCCAAACGAAGGACACTAGAAAGAAAATTTTAAAGCCTCCTGTTAGGCCATCATCTACACGGTATAGCCCTGAATATTCCAATGCGCAGCTCTTTGCAAAAGAGAGATATGGGCAAGGAAAAGCTGTCTTGTACCTTTGCATTTTTCTCGCAAACGAAGGACACTAGAAAGAAAATTTTAAAGCCTCCTGTTAGGCCATCATCTACACGGCATAGCCCTGAATTTTCCAATGCGCAGCTATTTGCAAAAGAGAGATATTGGCAAGGAAAAGCTGTCTTGTACCTTTGCATTTTTCTCGCAAACGAAGGACACTAGAAAGAAAATTTTAAAGCCTCCTGTTAGGCCATCATCTACACGGCATAGCCCTGAATTTTCCAATAAGCAGCTCTTTGCAAAAGAGAGATATTGGCAAGGAAAAGCTGTCTTGTACCTTTGCATTTTTCTCCCAAACGAAGGACACTAGAAAGAAAATTTTAAAGCCTCCTGTTAGGCCATCATCTACACGGTATAGCCCTGAATATTCCAATGCGCAGCTCTTTGCAAAAGAGAGATATGGGCAAGGAAAAGCTGTCTTGTACCTTTGCATTTTTCTCGCAAACGAAGGACACTAGAAAGAAAATTTTAAAGCCTCCTGTTAGGCCATCATCTACACGGCATAGCCCTGAATTTTCCAATGCGCAGCTATTTGCAAAAGAGAGATATTGGCAAGGAAAAGCTGTCTTGTACCTTTGCATTTTTCTCGCAAACGAAGGACACTAGAAAGAAAATTTTAAAGCCTCCTGTTAGGCCATCATCTACACGGCATAGCCCTGAATTTTCCAATGCGCAGCTCTTTGCAAAAGAGAGATATTGGCAAGGAAAAGCTGTCTTGTACCTTTGCATTTTTCTCCCAAACGAAGGACACTAGAAAGAAAATTTTAAAGCCTCCTGTTAGGCCATCATCTACACGGCATAGCCCTGAATTTTCCAATGCACAGCTCTTTGCAAAAGAGAGATATTGGCAAGGAAAAGCTGTCTTGTACCTTTGCATTTTTCTCCCAAACGAAGGACACTAGAAAGAAAATTTTAAAGCCTCCTGTTAGGCCATCATCTACACGGCATAGCCCTGAATTTTCCAATGCGCAGCTCTTTGCAAAAGAGAGATATTGGCAAGGAAAAGCTGTCTTGTACCATTGAATTTTTCTCCCAAACGAAGGACACTAGAATGAAAATTTTAAAGCCTCCTGTTAGTGCTATATCTACACGGTATAGCCCTGAATTTTCCAATGCGTAGCTCTTTGCAAAAGAGAGATATTGGCAAGGAAAAGCTGTCTTGTACCTTTGCATTTTTCTCGCAAACGAAGGACACTAGAAAGAAAATTTTAAAGCCTCCTGTTAGGCCATCATCTACACGGCATAGCCCTGAATTTTCCAATGCGCAGCTCTTTGCAAAAGAGAGATATTGGCAAGGAAAAGCTGTCTTGTACCTTTGCATTTTTCTCCCAAACGAAGGACACTAGAAAGAAAATTTTAAAGCCTCCTGTTAGGCCATCATCTACACGGCATAGCCCTGAATTTTCCAATGCACAGCTCTTTGCAAAAGAGAGATATTGGCAAGGAAAAGCTGTCTTGTACCTTTGCATTTTTCTCCCAAACGAAGGACACTAGAAAGAAAATTTTAAAGCCTCCTGTTAGGCCATCATCTACACGGCATAGCCCTGAATTTTCCAATGCGCAGCTCTTTGCAAAAGAGAGATATTGGCAAGGAAAAGCTGTCTTGTACCTTTGCATTTTTCTCCCAAACGAAGGACACTAGAAAGAAAATTTTAAAGCCTCCTGTTAGGCCATCATCTACACGGCATAGCCCTGAATTTTCAAATGCGCAGCTCTTTGCAAAAGAGAGATATTGGCAAGGAAAAGCTGTCTTGTACCATTGAATTTTTCTCCCAAACGAAGGACACTAGAATGAAAATTTTAAAGCCTCCTGTTAGTGCTATATCTTCACGGTATAGCCCTGAATTTTCCAATGCGTAGCTCTTTGCAAAAGAGAGATATTGGCAAGGAAAAGCTGTCTTGTACCTTTGCATTTTTCTCGCAAACGAAGGACACTAGAAAGAAAATTTTAAAGCCTCCTGTTAGGCCATCATCTACACGGCATAGCCCTGAATTTTCCAATGCGCAGCTCTTTGCAAAAGAGAGATATTGGCAAGGAAAAGCTGTCTTGTACCTTTGCATTTTTCTCCCAAACGAAGGACACTAGAAAGAAAATTTTAAAGCCTCCTGCTGTTAGGCCATCATCTACACGGCATAGCCCTGAATTTTCCAATGCGCAGCTCTTTGCAAAAGAGAGATATTGGCAAGGAAAAGCTGTCTTGTACCTTTGCATTTTTCTCTCAAACGAAGGACACTAGAAAGAAAATTTTAAAGCCTCCTGTTAGGCCATCATCTACACGGCATAGCCCTGAATTTTCCAATGCGCAGCTCTTTGCAAAAGAGAGATATTGGCAAGGAAAAGCTGTCTTGTACCTTTGCATTTTTCTCCCAAACGAAGGACACTAGAAAGAAAATTTTAAAGCCTCCTGTTAGGCCATCATCTACACGGCATAGCCCTGAATTTTCCAATAAGCAGCTCTTTGCAAAAGAGAGATATTGGCAAGGAAAAGCTGTCTTGTACCTTTGCATTTTTCTCCCAAACGAAGGACACTAGAAAGAAAATTTTAAAGCCTCCTGTTAGGCCATCATCTACACGGTATAGCCCTGAATATTCCAATGCGCAGCTCTTTGCAAAAGAGAGATATGGGCAAGGAAAAGCTGTCTTGTACCTTTGCATTTTTCTCGCAAACGAAGGACACTAGAAAGAAAATTTTAAAGCCTCCTGTTAGGCCATCATCTACACGGCATAGCCCTGAATTTTCCAATGCGCAGCTATTTGCAAAAGAGAGATATTGGCAAGGAAAAGCTGTCTTGTACCTTTGCATTTTTCTCGCAAACGAAGGACACTAGAAAGAAAATTTTAAAGCCTCCTGTTAGTGCTATATCTACACGGTATAGCCCTGAATTTTCCAATGCGCAGCTCTTTGCAAAAGAGAGATATTGGCAAGGAAAAGCTGTCTTGTACCTTTGCATTTTTCTCCCAAACGAAGGACACTAGAAAGAAAATTTTAAAGCCTCCTGTTAGGCCATCATCTACACGGCATAGCCCTGAATTTTCCAATGCGCAGCTCTTTGCAAAAGAGAGATATTGGCAAGGAAAAGCTGTCTTGTACCTTTGCATTTTTCTCTCAAACGAAGGACACTAGAAAGAAAATTTTAAAGCCTCCTGTTAGGCCATCATCTACACGGCATAGCCCTGAATTTTCCAATGCGCAGCTCTTTGCAAAAGAGAGATATTGGCAAGGAAAAGCTGTCTTGTACCTTTGCATTTTTCTCCCAAACGAAGGACACTAGAAAGAAAATTTTAAAGCCTCCTGTTAGGCCATCATCTACACGGCATAGCCCTGAATTTTCCAATAAGCAGCTCTTTGCAAAAGAGAGATATTGGCAAGGAAAAGCTGTCTTGTACCTTTGCATTTTTCTCCCAAACGAAGGACACTAGAAAGAAAATTTTAAAGCCTCCTGTTAGGCCATCATCTACACGGTATAGCCCTGAATATTCCAATGCGCAGCTCTTTGCAAAAGAGAGATATGGGCAAGGAAAAGCTGTCTTGTACCTTTGCATTTTTCTCGCAAACGAAGGACACTAGAAAGAAAATTTTAAAGCCTCCTGTTAGGCCATCATCTACACGGCATAGCCCTGAATTTTCCAATGCGCAGCTATTTGCAAAAGAGAGATATTGGCAAGGAAAAGCTGTCTTGTACCTTTGCATTTTTGTCGCAAACGAAGGACACTAGAAAGAAAATTTTAAAGCCTCCTGTTAGGCCATCATCTACACGGCATAGCCCTGAATTTTCCAATAAGCAGCTCTTTGCAAAAGAGAGATATTGGCAAGGAAAAGCTGTCTTGTACCTTTGCATTTTTCTCCCAAACGAAGGACACTAGAAAGAAAATTTTAAAGCCTCCTGTTAGGCCATCATCTACACGGTATAGCCCTGAATATTCCAATGCGCAGCTCTTTGCAAAAGAGAGATATGGGCAAGGAAAAGCTGTCTTGTACCTTTGCATTTTTCTCGCAAACGAAGGACACTAGAAAGAAAATTTTAAAGCCTCCTGTTAGGCCATCATCTACACGGCATAGCCCTGAATTTTCCAATGCGCAGCTATTTGCAAAAGAGAGATATTGGCAAGGAAAAGCTGTCTTGTACCTTTGCATTTTTCTCGCAAACGAAGGACACTAGAAAGAAAATTTTAAAGCCTCCTGTTAGGCCATCATCTACACGGCATAGCCCTGAATTTTCCAATGCGCAGCTCTTTGCAAAAGAGAGATATTGGCAAGGAAAAGCTGTCTTGTACCTTTGCATTTTTCTCCCAAACGAAGGACACTAGAAAGAAAATTTTAAAGCCTCCTGTTAGGCCATCATCTACACGGCATAGCCCTGAATTTTCCAATGCGCAGCTCTTTGCAAAAGAGAGATATTGGCAAGGAAAAGCTGTCTTGTACCTTTGCATTTTTCTCCCAAACGAAGGACACTAGAAAGAAAATTTTAAAGCCTCCTGTTAGGCCATCATATACACGGCATAGCCCTGAATTTTCAAATGCGCAGCTCTTTGCAAAAGAGAGATATTGGCAAGGAAAAGCTGTCTTGTACCATTGAATTTTTCTCCCAAACGAAGGACACTAGAATGAAAATTTTAAAGCCTCCTGTTAGTGCTATATCTACACGGTATAGCCCTGAATTTTCCAATGCGCAGCTCTTTGCAAAAGAGAGATATTGGCAAGGAAAAGCTGTCTTGTACCTTTGCATTTTTCTCCCAAACGAAGGACACTAGAAAGAAAATTTTAAAGCCTCCTGTTAGGCCATCATCTACACGGCATAGCCCTGAATTTTCCAATGCGCAGCTCTTTGCAAAAGAGAGATATTGGCAAGGAAAAGCTGTCTTGTACCTTTGCATTTTTCTCTCAAACGAAGGACACTAGAAAGAAAATTTTAAAGCCTCCTGTTAGGCCATCATCTACACGGCATAGCCCTGAATTTTCCAATGCGCAGCTCTTTGCAAAAGAGAGATATTGGCAAGGAAAAGCTGTCTTGTACCTTTGCATTTTTCTCCCAAACGAAGGACACTAGAAAGAAAATATTAAAGCCTCCTGTTAGGCCATCATCTACACGGCATAGCCCTGAATTTTCCAATAAGCAGCTCTTTGCAAAAGAGAGATATTGGCAAGGAAAAGCTGTCTTGTACCTTTGCATTTTTCTCCCAAACGAAGGACACTAGAAAGAAAATTTTAAAGCCTCCTGTTAGGCCATCATCTACACGGTATAGCCCTGAATATTCCAATGCGCAGCTCTTTGCAAAAGAGAGATATGGGCAAGGAAAAGCTGTCTTGTACCTTTGCATTTTTCTCGCAAACGAAGGACACTAGAAAGAAAATTTTAAAGCCTCCTGTTAGGCCATCATCTACACGGCATAGCCCTGAATTTTCCAATGCGCAGCTCTTTGCAAAAGAGAGATATTGGCAAGGAAAAGCTGTCTTGTACCTTTGCATTTTTCTCCCAAACGAAGGACACTAGAAAGAAAATTTTAAAGCCTCCTGTTAGGCCATCATCTACACGGCATAGCCCTGAATTTTCAAATGCGCAGCTCTTTGCAAAAGAGAGATATTGGCAAGGAAAAGCTGTCTTGTACCATTGAATTTTTCTCCCAAACGAAGGACACTAGAATGAAAATTTTAAAGCCTCCTGTTAGTGCTATATCTACACGGTATAGCCCTGAATTTTCCAATGCGTAGCTCTTTGCAAAAGAGAGATATTGGCAAGGAAAAGCTGTCTTGTACCTTTGCATTTTTCTCGCAAACGAAGGACACTAGAAAGAAAATTTTAAAGCCTCCTGTTAGGCCATCATCTACACGGCATAGCCCTGAATTTTCCAATGCGCAGCTCTTTGCAAAAGAGAGATATTGGCAAGGAAAAGCTGTCTTGTACCTTTGCATTTTTCTCCCAAACGAAGGACACTAGAAAGAAAATTTTAAAGCCTCCTGTTAGGCCATCATCTACACGGCATAGCCCTGAATTTTCCAATGCGCAGCTCTTTGCAAAAGAGAGATATTGGCAAGGAAAAGCTGTCTTGTACCTTTGCATTTTTCTCTCAAACGAAGGACACTAGAAAGAAAATTTTAAAGCCTCCTGTTAGGCCATCATCTACACGGCATAGCCCTGAATTTTCCAATGCGCAGCTCTTTGCAAAAGAGAGATATTGGCAAGGAAAAGCTGTCTTGTACCTTTGCATTTTTCTCCCAAACGAAGGACACTAGAAAGAAAATTTTAAAGCCTCCTGTTAGGCCATCATCTACACGGCATAGCCCTGAATTTTCAAATGCGCAGCTCTTTGCAAAAGAGAGATATTGGCAAGGAAAAGCTGTCTTGTACCATTGAATTTTTCTCCCAAACGAAGGACACTAGAATGAAAATTTTAAAGCCTCCTGTTAGTGCTATATCTTCACGGTATAGCCCTGAATTTTCCAATGCGTAGCTCTTTGCAAAAGAGAGATATTGGCAAGGAAAAGCTGTCTTGTACCTTTGCATTTTTCTCGCAAACGAAGGACACTAGAAAGAAAATTTTAAAGCCTCCTGTTAGGCCATCATCTACACGGCATAGCCCTGAATTTTCCAATGCGCAGCTCTTTGCAAAAGAGAGATATTGGCAAGGAAAAGCTGTCTTGTACCTTTGCATTTTTCTCCCAAACGAAGGACACTAGAAAGAAAATTTTAAAGCCTCCTGTTAGGCCATCATCTACACGGCATAGCCCTGAATTTTCCAATGCGCAGCTCTTTGCAAAAGAGAGATATTGGCAAGGAAAAGCTGTCTTGTACCTTTGCATTTTTCTCCCAAACGAAGGACACTAGAAAGAAAATTTTAAAGCCTCCTGTTAGGCCATCATCTACACGGCATAGCCCTGAATTTTCCAATAAGCAGCTCTTTGCAAAAGAGAGATATTGGCAAGGAAAAGCTGTCTTGTACCTTTGCATTTTTCTCCCAAACGAAGGACACTAGAAAGAAAATTTTAAAGCCTCCTGTTAGGCCATCATCTACACGGTATAGCCCTGAATATTCCAATGCGCAGCTCTTTGCAAAAGAGAGACATGGGCAAGGAAAAGCTGTCTTGTACCTTTGCATTTTTCTCGCAAACGAAGGACACTAGAAAGAAAATTTTAAAGCCTCCTGTTAGGCCATCATCTACACGGCATAGCCCTGAATTTTCCAATGCGCAGCTATTTGCAAAAGAGAGATATTGGCAAGGAAAAGCTGTCTTGTACCTTTGCATTTTTCTCGCAAACGAAGGACACTAGAAAGAAAATTTTAAAGCCTCCTGTTAGGCCATCATCTACACGGCATAGCCCTGAATTTTCCAATGCGCAGCTCTTTGCAAAAGAGAGATATTGGCAAGGAAAAGCTGTCTTGTACCTTTGCATTTTTCTCCCAAACGAAGGACACTAGAAAGAAAATTTTAAAGCCTCCTGTTAGGCCATCATCTACACGGCATAGCCCTGAATTTTCCAATGCGCAGCTCTTTGCAAAAGAGAGATATTGGCAAGGAAAAGCTGTCTTGTACCTTTGCATTTTTCTCCCAAACGAAGGACACTAGAAAGAAAATTTTAAAGCCTCCTGTTAGGCCATCATCTACACGGCATAGCCCTGAATTTTCAAATGCGCAGCTCTTTGCAAAAGAGAGATATTGGCAAGTAAAAGCTGTCTTGTACCATTGAATTTTTCTCCCAAACGAAGGACACTAGAATGAAAATTTTAAAGCCTCCTGTTAGTGCTATATCTACACGGTATAGCCCTGAATTTTCCAATGCGTAGCTCTTTGCAAAAGAGAGATATTGGCAAGGAAAAGCTGTCTTGTACCTTTGCATTTTTCTCGCAAACGAAGGACACTAGAAAGAAAATTTTAAAGCCTCCTGTTAGGCCATCATCTACACGGCATAGCCCTGAATTTTCCAATGCGCAGCTCTTTACAAAAGAGAGATATTGGCAAGGAAAAGCTGTCTTGTACCTTTGCATTTTTCTCCCAAACGAAGGACACTAGAAAGAAAATTTTAAAGCCTCCTGTTAGGCCATCATCTACACGGCATAGCCCTGAATTTTCCAATGCGCAGCTCTTTGCAAAAGAGAGATATTGGCAAGGAAAAGCTGTCTTGTACCTTTGCATTTTTCTCTCAAACGAAGGACACTAGAAAGAAAATTTTAAAGCCTCCTTGTTAGGCCATCATCTACACGGCATAGCCCTGAATTTTCCAATGCGCAGCTCTTTGCAAAAGAGAGATATTGGCAAGGAAAAGCTGTCTTGTACCTTTGCATTTTTCTCGCAAACGAAGGACACTAGAAAGAAAATTTTAAAGCCTCCTGTTAGGCCATCATCTACACGGCATAGCCCTGAATTTTCCAATGCGCAGCTCTTTGCAAAAGAGAGATATTGGCAAGGAAAAGCTGTCTTGTACCTTTGCATTTTTCTCCCAAACGAAGGACACTAGAAAGAAAATTTTAAAGCCTCCTGTTAGGCCATCATCTACACGGCATAGCCCTGAATTTTCAAATGCGCAGCTCTTTGCAAAAGAGAGATATTGGCAAGGAAAAGCTGTCTTGTACCATTGAATTTTTCTCCCAAACGAAGGACACTAGAATGAAAATTTTAAAGCCTCCTGTTAGTGCTATATCTTCACGGTATAGCCCTGAATTTTCCAATGCGTAGCTCTTTGCAAAAGAGAGATATTGGCAAGGAAAAGCTGTCTTGTACCTTTGCATTTTTCTCGCAAACGAAGGACACTAGAAAGAAAATTTTAAAGCCTCCTGTTAGGCCATCATCTACACGGCATAGCCCTGAATTTTCCAATGCGCAGCTCTTTGCAAAAGAGAGATATTGGCAAGGAAAAGCTGTCTTGTACCTTTGCATTTTTTTCCCAAACGAAGGACACTAGAAAGAAAATTTTAAAGCCTCCTGCTGTTAGGCCATCATCTACACGGCATAGCCCTGAATTTTCCAATGCGCAGCTCTTTGCAAAAGAGAGATATTGGCAAGGAAAAGCTGTCTTGTACCTTTGCATTTTTCTCTCAAACGAAGGACACTAGAAAGAAAATTTTAAAGCCTCCTGTTAGGCCATCATCTACACGGCATAGCCCTGAATTTTCCAATGCGCAGCTCTTTGCAAAAGAGAGATATTGGCAAGGAAAAGCTGTCTTGTACCTTTGCATTTTTCTCCCAAACGAAGGACACTAGAAAGAAAATTTTAAAGCCTCCTGTTAGGCCATCATCTACACGGCATAGCCCTGAATTTTCCAATAAGCAGCTCTTTGCAAAAGAGAGATATTGGCAAGGAAAAGCTGTCTTGTACCTTTGCATTTTTCTCCCAAACGAAGGACACTAGAAAGAAAATTTTAAAGCCTCCTGTTAGGCCATCATCTACACGGTATAGCCCTGAATATTCCAATGCGCAGCTCTTTGCAAAAGAGAGATATGGGCAAGGAAAAGCTGTCTTGTACCTTTGCATTTTTCTCGCAAACGAAGGACACTAGAAAGAAAATTTTAAAGCCTCCTGTTAGGCCATCATCTACACGGCATAGCCCTGAATTTTCCAATGCGCAGCTATTTGCAAAAGAGAGATATTGGCAAGGAAAAGCTGTCTTGTACCTTTGCATTTTTCTCGCAAACGAAGGACACTAGAAAGAAAATTTTAAAGCCTCCTGTTAGGCCATCATCTACACGGCATAGCCCTGAATTTTCCAATGCGCAGCTCTTTGCAAAAGAGAGATATTGGCAAGGAAAAGCTGTCTTGTACCTTTGCATTTTTCTCCCAAACGAAGGACACTAGAAAGAAAATTTTAAAGCCTCCTGTTAGGCCATCATCTACACGGCATAGCCCTGAATTTTCCAATGCGCAGCTCTTTGCAAAAGAGAGATATTGGCAAGGAAAAGCTGTCTTGTACCTTTGCATTTTTCTCCCAAACGAAGGACACTAGAAAGAAAATTTTAAAGCCTCCTGTTAGGCCATCATCTACACGGCATAGCCCTGAATTTTCAAATGCGCAGCTCTTTGCAAAAGAGAGATATTGGCAAGGAAAAGCTGTCTTGTACCATTGAATTTTTCTCCCAAACGAAGGACACTAGAATGAAAATTTTAAAGCCTCCTGTTAGTGCTATATCTACACGGCATAGCCCTGAATTTTCCAATGCGCAGCTCTTTGCAAAAGAGAGATATTGGCAAGGAAAAGCTGTCTTGTACCTTTGCATTTTTCTCCCAAACGAAGGACACTAGAAAGAAAATATTAAAGCCTCCTGTTAGGCCATCATCTACACGGCATAGCCCTGAATTTTCCAATAAGCAGCTCTTTGCAAAAGAGAGATATTGGCAAGGAAAAGCTGTCTTGTACCTTTGCATTTTTCTCCCAAACGAAGGACACTAGAAAGAAAATTTTAAAGCCTCCTGTTAGGCCATCATCTACACGGTATAGCCCTGAATATTCCAATGCGCAGCTCTTTGCAAAAGAGAGATATGGGCAAGGAAAAGCTGTCTTGTACCTTTGCATTTTTCTCGCAAACGAAGGACACTAGAAAGAAAATTTTAAAGCCTCCTGTTAGGCCATCATCTACACGGCATAGCCCTGAATTTTCCAATGCGCAGCTATTTGCAAAAGAGAGATATTGGCAAGGAAAAGCTGTCTTGTACCTTTGCATTTTTCTCGCAAACGAAGGACACTAGAAAGAAAATTTTAAAGCCTCCTGTTAGGCCATCATCTACACGGCATAGCCCTGAATTTTCCAATGCGCAGCTCTTTGCAAAAGAGAGATATTGGCAAGGAAAAGCTGTCTTGTACCTTTGCATTTTTCTCCCAAACGAAGGACACTAGAAAGAAAATTTTAAAGCCTCCTGTTAGGCCATCATCTACACGGCATAGCCCTGAATTTTCCAATGCGCAGCTCTTTGCAAAAGAGAGATATTGGCAAGGAAAAGCTGTCTTGTACCTTTGCATTTTTCTCCCAAACGAAGGACACTAGAAAGAAAATTTTAAAGCCTCCTGTTAGGCCATCATCTACACGGCATAGCCCTGAATTTTCAAATGCGCAGCTCTTTGCAAAAGAGAGATATTGGCAAGGAAAAGCTGTCTTGTACCATTGAATTTTTCTCCCAAACGAAGGACACTAGAATGAAAATTTTAAAGCCTCCTGTTAGTGCTATATCTACACGGTATAGCCCTGAATTTTCCAATGCGTAGCTCTTTGCAAAAGAGAGATATTGGCAAGGAAAAGCTGTCTTGTACCTTTGCATTTTTCTCGCAAACGAAGGACACTAGAAAGAAAATTTTAAAGCCTCCTGTTAGGCCATCATCTACACGGCATAGCCCTGAATTTTCCAATGCGCAGCTCTTTGCAAAAGAGAGATATTGGCAAGGAAAAGCTGTCTTGTACCTTTGCATTTTTCTCCCAAACGAAGGACACTAGAAAGAAAATTTTAAAGCCTCCTGTTAGGCCATCATCTACACGGCATAGCCCTGAATTTTCCAATGCGCAGCTCTTTGCAAAAGAGAGATATTGGCAAGGAAAAGCTGTCTTGTACCTTTGCATTTTTCTCTCAAACGAAGGACACTAGAAAGAAAATTTTAAAGCCTCCTGTTAGGCCATCATCTACACGGCATAGCCCTGAATTTTCCAATGCGCAGCTCTTTGCAAAAGAGAGATATTGGCAAGGAAAAGCTGTCTTGTACCTTTGCATTTTTCTCCCAAACGAAGGACACTAGAAAGAAAATTTTAAAGCCTCCTGTTAGGCCATCATCTACACGGCATAGCCCTGAATTTTCAAATGCGCAGCTCTTTGCAAAAGAGAGATATTGGCAAGGAAAAGCTGTCTTGTACCATTGAATTTTTCTCCCAAACGAAGGACACTAGAATGAAAATTTTAAAGCCTCCTGTTAGTGCTATATCTTCACGGTATAGCCCTGAATTTTCCAATGCGTAGCTCTTTGCAAAAGAGAGATATTGGCAAGGAAAAGCTGTCTTGTACCTTTGCATTTTTCTCGCAAACGAAGGACACTAGAAAGAAAATTTTAAAGCCTCCTGTTAGGCCATCATCTACACGGCATAGCCCTGAATTTTCCAATGCGCAGCTCTTTGCAAAAGAGAGATATTGGCAAGGAAAAGCTGTCTTGTACCTTTGCATTTTTCTCCCAAACGAAGGACACTAGAAAGAAAATTTTAAAGCCTCCTGTTAGGCCATCATCTACACGGCATAGCCCTGAATTTTCCAATGCGCAGCTCTTTGCAAAAGAGAGATATTGGCAAGGAAAAGCTGTCTTGTACCTTTGCATTTTTCTCTCAAACGAAGGACACTAGAAAGAAAATTTTAAAGCCTCCTGTTAGGCCATCATCTACACGGCATAGCCCTGAATTTTCCAATGCGCAGCTCTTTGCAAAAGAGAGATATTGGCAAGGAAAAGCTGTCTTGTACCTTTGCATTTTTCTCGCAAACGAAGGACACTAGAAAGAAAATTTTAAAGCCTCCTGTTAGGCCATCATCTACACGGCATAGCCCTGAATTTTCCAATGCGCAGCTCTTTGCAAAAGAGAGATATTGGCAAGGAAAAGCTGTCTTGTACCTTTGCATTTTTCTCCCAAACGAAGGACACTAGAAAGAAAATTTTAAAGCCTCCTGTTAGGCCATCATCTACACGGCATAGCCCTGAATTTTCCAATGCGCAGCTCTTTGCAAAAGAGAGATATTGGCAAGGAAAAGCTGTCTTGTACCTTTGCATTTTTCTCGCAAACGAAGGACACTAGAAAGAAAATTTTAAAGCCTCCTGTTAGGCCATCATCTACACGGCATAGCCCTGAATTTTCCAATGCGCAGCTCTTTGCAAAAGAGAGATATTGGCAAGGAAAAGCTGTCTTGTACCTTTGCATTTTTCTCTCAAACGAAGGACACTAGAAAGAAAATTTTAAAGCCTCCTGTTAGGCCATCATCTACACGGCATAGCCCTGAATTTTCCAATGCGCAGCTCTTTGCAAAAGAGAGATATTGGCAAGGAAAAGCTGTCTTGTACCTTTGCATTTTTCTCCCAAACGAAGGACACTAGAAAGAAAATTTTAAAGCCTCCTGTTAGGCCATCATCTACACGGCATAGCCCTGAATTTTCAAATGCGCAGCTCTTTGCAAAAGAGAGATATTGGCAAGGAAAAGCTGTCTTGTACCATTGAATTTTTCTCCCAAACGAAGGACACTAGAATGAAAATTTTAAAGCCTCCTGTTAGTGCTATATCTTCACGGTATAGCCCTGAATTTTCCAATGCGTAGCTCTTTGCAAAAGAGAGATATTGGCAAGGAAAAGCTGTCTTGTACCTTTGCATTTTTCTCGCAAACGAAGGACACTAGAAAGAAAATTTTAAAGCCTCCTGTTAGGCCATCATCTACACGGCATAGCCCTGAATTTTCCAATGCGCAGCTCTTTGCAAAAGAGAGATATTGGCAAGGAAAAGCTGTCTTGTACCTTTGCATTTTTTTCCCAAACGAAGGACACTAGAAAGAAAATTTTAAAGCCTCCTGCTGTTAGGCCATCATCTACACGGCATAGCCCTGAATTTTCCAATGCGCAGCTCTTTGCAAAAGAGAGATATTGGCAAGGAAAAGCTGTCTTGTACCTTTGCATTTTTCTCTCAAACGAAGGACACTAGAAAGAAAATTTTAAAGCCTCCTGTTAGGCCATCATCTACACGGCATAGCCCTGAATTTTCCAATGCGCAGCTCTTTGCAAAAGAGAGATATTGGCAAGGAAAAGCTGTCTTGTACCTTTGCATTTTTCTCCCAAACGAAGGACACTAGAAAGAAAATTTTAAAGCCTCCTGTTAGGCCATCATCTACACGGCATAGCCCTGAATTTTCCAATAAGCAGCTCTTTGCAAAAGAGAGATATTGGCAAGGAAAAGCTGTCTTGTACCTTTGCATTTTTCTCCCAAACGAAGGACACTAGAAAGAAAATTTTAAAGCCTCCTGTTAGGCCATCATCTACACGGTATAGCCCTGAATATTCCAATGCGCAGCTCTTTGCAAAAGAGAGATATGGGCAAGGAAAAGCTGTCTTGTACCTTTGCATTTTTCTCGCAAACGAAGGACACTAGAAAGAAAATTTTAAAGCCTCCTGTTAGGCCATCATCTACACGGCATAGCCCTGAATTTTCCAATGCGCAGCTATTTGCAAAAGAGAGATATTGGCAAGGAAAAGCTGTCTTGTACCTTTGCATTTTTCTCGCAAACGAAGGACACTAGAAAGAAAATTTTAAAGCCTCCTGTTAGGCCATCATCTACACGGCATAGCCCTGAATTTTCCAATGCGCAGCTCTTTGCAAAAGAGAGATATTGGCAAGGAAAAGCTGTCTTGTACCTTTGCATTTTTCTCCCAAACGAAGGACACTAGAAAGAAAATTTTAAAGCCTCCTGTTAGGCCATCATCTACACGGCATAGCCCTGAATTTTCCAATGCGCAGCTCTTTGCAAAAGAGAGATATTGGCAAGGAAAAGCTGTCTTGTACCTTTGCATTTTTCTCCCAAACGAAGGACACTAGAAAGAAAATTTTAAAGCCTCCTGTTAGGCCATCATCTACACGGCATAGCCCTGAATTTTCAAATGCGCAGCTCTTTGCAAAAGAGAGATATTGGCAAGGAAAAGCTGTCTTGTACCATTGAATTTTTCTCCCAAACGAAGGACACTAGAATGAAAATTTTAAAGCCTCCTGTTAGTGCTATATCTACACGGCATAGCCCTGAATTTTCCAATGCGCAGCTCTTTGCAAAAGAGAGATATTGGCAAGGAAAAGCTGTCTTGTACCTTTGCATTTTTCTCCCAAACGAAGGACACTAGAAAGAAAATATTAAAGCCTCCTGTTAGGCCATCATCTACACGGCATAGCCCTGAATTTTCCAATAAGCAGCTCTTTGCAAAAGAGAGATATTGGCAAGGAAAAGCTGTCTTGTACCTTTGCATTTTTCTCCCAAACGAAGGACACTAGAAAGAAAATTTTAAAGCCTCCTGTTAGGCCATCATCTACACGGTATAGCCCTGAATATTCCAATGCGCAGCTCTTTGCAAAAGAGAGATATGGGCAAGGAAAAGCTGTCTTGTACCTTTGCATTTTTCTCGCAAACGAAGGACACTAGAAAGAAAATTTTAAAGCCTCCTGTTAGGCCATCATCTACACGGCATAGCCCTGAATTTTCCAATGCGCAGCTATTTGCAAAAGAGAGATATTGGCAAGGAAAAGCTGTCTTGTACCTTTGCATTTTTCTCGCAAACGAAGGACACTAGAAAGAAAATTTTAAAGCCTCCTGTTAGGCCATCATCTACACGGCATAGCCCTGAATTTTCCAATGCGCAGCTCTTTGCAAAAGAGAGATATTGGCAAGGAAAAGCTGTCTTGTACCTTTGCATTTTTCTCCCAAACGAAGGACACTAGAAAGAAAATTTTAAAGCCTCCTGTTAGGCCATCATCTACACGGCATAGCCCTGAATTTTCCAATGCGCAGCTCTTTGCAAAAGAGAGATATTGGCAAGGAAAAGCTGTCTTGTACCTTTGCATTTTTCTCCCAAACGAAGGACACTAGAAAGAAAATTTTAAAGCCTCCTGTTAGGCCATCATCTACACGGCATAGCCCTGAATTTTCAAATGCGCAGCTCTTTGCAAAAGAGAGATATTGGCAAGGAAAAGCTGTCTTGTACCATTGAATTTTTCTCCCAAACGAAGGACACTAGAATGAAAATTTTAAAGCCTCCTGTTAGTGCTATATCTACACGGTATAGCCCTGAATTTTCCAATGCGTAGCTCTTTGCAAAAGAGAGATATTGGCAAGGAAAAGCTGTCTTGTACCTTTGCATTTTTCTCGCAAACGAAGGACACTAGAAAGAAAATTTTAAAGCCTCCTGTTAGGCCATCATCTACACGGCATAGCCCTGAATTTTCCAATGCGCAGCTCTTTGCAAAAGAGAGATATTGGCAAGGAAAAGCTGTCTTGTACCTTTGCATTTTTCTCCCAAACGAAGGACACTAGAAAGAAAATTTTAAAGCCTCCTGTTAGGCCATCATCTACACGGCATAGCCCTGAATTTTCCAATGCGCAGCTCTTTGCAAAAGAGAGATATTGGCAAGGAAAAGCTGTCTTGTACCTTTGCATTTTTCTCTCAAACGAAGGACACTAGAAAGAAAATTTTAAAGCCTCCTGTTAGGCCATCATCTACACGGCATAGCCCTGAATTTTCCAATGCGCAGCTCTTTGCAAAAGAGAGATATTGGCAAGGAAAAGCTGTCTTGTACCTTTGCATTTTTCTCCCAAACGAAGGACACTAGAAAGAAAATTTTAAAGCCTCCTGTTAGGCCATCATCTACACGGCATAGCCCTGAATTTTCAAATGCGCAGCTCTTTGCAAAAGAGAGATATTGGCAAGGAAAAGCTGTCTTGTACCATTGAATTTTTCTCCCAAACGAAGGACACTAGAATGAAAATTTTAAAGCCTCCTGTTAGTGCTATATCTTCACGGTATAGCCCTGAATTTTTCAATGCGTAGCTCTTTGCAAAAGAGAGATATTGGCAAGGAAAAGCTGTCTTGTACCTTTGCATTTTTCTCGCAAACGAAGGACACTAGAAAGAAAATTTTAAAGCCTCCTGTTAGGCCATCATCTACACGGCATAGCCCTGAATTTTCCAATGCGCAGCTCTTTGCAAAAGAGAGATATTGGCAAGGAAAAGCTGTCTTGTACCTTTGCATTTTTCTCCCAAACGAAGGACACTAGAAAGAAAATTTTAAAGCCTCCTGTTAGGCCATCATCTACACGGCATAGCCCTGAATTTTCCAATGCGCAGCTCTTTGCAAAAGAGAGATATTGGCAAGGAAAAGCTGTCTTGTACCTTTGCATTTTTCTCTCAAACGAAGGACACTAGAAAGAAAATTTTAAAGCCTCCTGTTAGGCCATCATCTACACGGCATAGCCCTGAATTTTCCAATGCGCAGCTCTTTGCAAAAGAGAGATATTGGCAAGGAAAAGCTGTCTTGTACCTTTGCATTTTTCTCCCAAACGAAGGACACTAGAAAGAAAATTTTAAAGCCTCCTGTTAGGCCATCATCTACACGGCATAGCCCTGAATTTTCCAATAAGCAGCTCTTTGCAAAAGAGAGATATTGGCAAGGAAAAGCTGTCTTGTACCTTTGCATTTTTCTCCCAAACGAAGGACACTAGAAAGAAAATTTTAAAGCCTCCTGTTAGGCCATCATCTACACGGTATAGCCCTGAATATTCCAATGCGCAGCTCTTTGCAAAAGAGAGACATGGGCAAGGAAAAGCTGTCTTGTACCTTTGCATTTTTCTCGCAAACGAAGGACACTAGAAAGAAAATTTTAAAGCCTCCTGTTAGGCCATCATCTACACGGCATAGCCCTGAATTTTCCAATGCGCAGCTATTTGCAAAAGAGAGATATTGGCAAGGAAAAGCTGTCTTGTACCTTTGCATTTTTCTCGCAAACGAAGGACACTAGAAAGAAAATTTTAAAGCCTCCTGTTAGGCCATCATCTACACGGCATAGCCCTGAATTTTCCAATGCGCAGCTCTTTGCAAAAGAGAGATATTGGCAAGGAAAAGCTGTCTTGTACCTTTGCATTTTTCTCCCAAACGAAGGACACTAGAAAGAAAATTTTAAAGCCTCCTGTTAGGCCATCATCTACACGGCATAGCCCTGAATTTTCCAATGCGCAGCTCTTTGCAAAAGAGAGATATTGGCAAGGAAAAGCTGTCTTGTACCTTTGCATTTTTCTCCCAAACGAAGGACACTAGAAAGAAAATTTTAAAGCCTCCTGTTAGGCCATCATCTACACGGCATAGCCCTGAATTTTCAAATGCGCAGCTCTTTGCAAAAGAGAGATATTGGCAAGTAAAAGCTGTCTTGTACCATTGAATTTTTCTCCCAAACGAAGGACACTAGAATGAAAATTTTAAAGCCTCCTGTTAGTGCTATATCTACACGGTATAGCCCTGAATTTTCCAATGCGTAGCTCTTTGCAAAAGAGAGATATTGGCAAGGAAAAGCTGTCTTGTACCTTTGCATTTTTCTCGCAAACGAAGGACACTAGAAAGAAAATTTTAAAGCCTCCTGTTAGGCCATCATCTACACGGCATAGCCCTGAATTTTCCAATGCGCAGCTCTTTGCAAAAGAGAGATATTGGCAAGGAAAAGCTGTCTTGTACCTTTGCATTTTTCTCCCAAACGAAGGACACTAGAAAGAAAATTTTAAAGCCTCCTGTTAGGCCATCATCTACACGGCATAGCCCTGAATTTTCCAATGCGCAGCTCTTTGCAAAAGAGAGATATTGGCAAGGAAAAGCTGTCTTGTACCTTTGCATTTTTCTCTCAAACGAAGGACACTAGAAAGAAAATTTTAAAGCCTCCTGTTAGGCCATCATCTACACGGCATAGCCCTGAATTTTCCAATGCGCAGCTCTTTGCAAAAGAGAGATATTGGCAAGGAAAAGCTGTCTTGTACCTTTGCATTTTTCTCGCAAACGAAGGACACTAGAAAGAAAATTTTAAAGCCTCCTGTTAGGCCATCATCTACACGGCATAGCCCTGAATTTTCCAATGCGCAGCTCTTTGCAAAAGAGAGATATTGGCAAGGAAAAGCTGTCTTGTACCTTTGCATTTTTCTCCCAAACGAAGGACACTAGAAAGAAAATTTTAAAGCCTCCTGTTAGGCCATCATCTACACGGCATAGCCCTGAATTTTCCAATGCGCAGCTCTTTGCAAAAGAGAGATATTGGCAAGGAAAAGCTGTCTTGTACCTTTGCATTTTTCTCGCAAACGAAGGACACTAGAAAGAAAATTTTAAAGCCTCCTGTTAGGCCATCATCTACACGGCATAGCCCTGAATTTTCCAATGCGCAGCTCTTTGCAAAAGAGAGATATTGGCAAGGAAAAGCTGTCTTGTACCTTTGCATTTTTCTCGCAAACGAAGGACACTAGAAAGAAAATTTTAAAGCCTCCTGTTAGGCCATCATCTACACGGCACAGCCCTGAATTTTCCAATGCGCAGCTCTTTGCAAAAGAGAGATATTGGCAAGGAAAAGCTGTCTTGTACCTTTGCATTTTTCTCCCAAACGAAGGACACTAGAAAGAAAATTTTAAAGCCTCCTGTTAGGCCATCATCTACACGGCATAGCCCTGAATTTTCCAATGCGCAGCTCTTTGCAAAAGAGAGATATTGGCAAGGAAAAGCTGTCTTGTACCTTTGCATTTTTCTCGCAAACGAAGGACACTAGAAAGAAAATTTTAAAGCCTCCTGTTAGGCCATCATCTACACGGCATAGCCCTGAATTTTCCAATGCGCAGCTCTTTGCAAAAGAGAGATATTGGCAAGGAAAAGCTGTCTTGTACCTTTGCATTTTTCTCCCAAACGAAGGACACTAGAAAGAAAATTTTAAAGCCTCCTGTTAGGCCATCATCTACACGGCATAGCCCTGAATTTTCCAATAAGCAGCTCTTTGCAAAAGAGAGATATTGGCAAGGAAAAGCTGTCTTGTACCTTTGCATTTTTCTCCCAAACGAAGGACACTAGAAAGAAAATTTTAAAGCCTCCTGTTAGGCCATCATCTACACGGTATAGCCCTGAATATTCCAATGCGCAGCTCTTTGCAAAAGAGAGATATGGGCAAGGAAAAGCTGTCTTGTACCTTTGCATTTTTCTCGCAAACGAAGGACACTAGAAAGAAAATTTTAAAGCCTCCTGTTAGGCCATCATCTACACGGCATAGCCCTGAATTTTCCAATGCGCAGCTATTTGCAAAAGAGAGATATTGGCAAGGAAAAGCTGTCTTGTACCTTTGCATTTTTCTCGCAAACGAAGGACACTAGAAAGAAAATTTTAAAGCCTCCTGTTAGGCCATCATCTACACGGCATAGCCCTGAATTTTCCAATAAGCAGCTCTTTGCAAAAGAGAGATATTGGCAAGGAAAAGCTGTCTTGTACCTTTGCATTTTTCTCCCAAACGAAGGACACTAGAAAGAAAATTTTAAAGCCTCCTGTTAGGCCATCATCTACACGGTATAGCCCTGAATATTCCAATGCGCAGCTCTTTGCAAAAGAGAGATATGGGCAAGGAAAAGCTGTCTTGTACCTTTGCATTTTTCTCGCAAACGAAGGACACTAGAAAGAAAATTTTAAAGCCTCCTGTTAGGCCATCATCTACACGGCATAGCCCTGAATTTTCCAATGCGCAGCTATTTGCAAAAGAGAGATATTGGCAAGGAAAAGCTGTCTTGTACCTTTGCATTTTTCTCGCAAACGAAGGACACTAGAAAGAAAATTTTAAAGCCTCCTGTTAGGCCATCATCTACACGGCATAGCCCTGAATTTTCCAATGCGCAGCTCTTTGCAAAAGAGAGATATTGGCAAGGAAAAGCTGTCTTGTACCTTTGCATTTTTCTCCCAAACGAAGGACACTAGAAAGAAAATTTTAAAGCCTCCTGTTAGGCCATCATCTACACGGCATAGCCCTGAATTTTCAAATGCGCAGCTCTTTGCAAAAGAGAGATATTGGCAAGGAAAAGCTGTCTTGTACCTTTGCATTTTTCTCCCAAACGAAGGACACTAGAAAGAAAATTTTAAAGCCTCCTGTTAGGCCATCATCTACACGGTATAGCCCTGAATATTCCAATGCGCAGCTCTTTGCAAAAGAGAGATATGGGCAAGGAAAAGCTGTCTTGTACCTTTGCATTTTTCTCGCAAACGAAGGACACTAGAAAGAAAATTTTAAAGCCTCCTGTTAGGCCATCATCTACACGGCATAGCCCTGAATTTTCCAATGCGCAGCTATTTGCAAAAGAGAGATATTGGCAAGGAAAAGCTGTCTTGTACCTTTGCATTTTTCTCGCAAACGAAGGACACTAGAAAGAAAATTTTAAAGCCTCCTGTTAGGCCATCATCTACACGGCATAGCCCTGAATTTTCCAATGCGCAGCTCTTTGCAAAAGAGAGATATTGGCAAGGAAAAGCTGTCTTGTACCTTTGCATTTTTCTCCCAAACGAAGGACACTAGAAAGAAAATTTTAAAGCCTCCTGTTAGGCCATCATCTACACGGCATAGCCCTGAATTTTCCAATGCGCAGCTCTTTGCAAAAGAGAGATATTGGCAAGGAAAAGCTGTCTTGTACCTTTGCATTTTTCTCCCAAACGAAGGACACTAGAAAGAAAATTTTAAAGCCTCCTGTTAGGCCATCATCTACACGGCATAGCCCTGAATTTTCAAATGCGCAGCTCTTTGCAAAAGAGAGATATTGGCAAGGAAAAGCTGTCTTGTACCATTGAATTTTTCTCCCAAACGAAGGACACTAGAATGAAAATTTTAAAGCCTCCTGTTAGTGCTATATCTACACGGCATAGCCCTGAATTTTCCAATGCGCAGCTCTTTGCAAAAGAGAGATATTGGCAAGGAAAAGCTGTCTTGTACCTTTGCATTTTTCTCCCAAACGAAGGACACTAGAAAGAAAATATTAAAGCCTCCTGTTAGGCCATCATCTACACGGCATAGCCCTGAATTTTCCAATAAGCAGCTCTTTGCAAAAGAGAGATATTGGCAAGGAAAAGCTGTCTTGTACCTTTGCATTTTTCTCCCAAACGAAGGACACTAGAAAGAAAATTTTAAAGCCTCCTGTTAGGCCATCATCTACACGGTATAGCCCTGAATATTCCAATGCGCAGCTCTTTGCAAAAGAGAGATATGGGCAAGGAAAAGCTGTCTTGTACCTTTGCATTTTTCTCGCAAACGAAGGACACTAGAAAGAAAATTTTAAAGCCTCCTGTTAGGCCATCATCTACACGGCATAGCCCTGAATTTTCCAATGCGCAGCTATTTGCAAAAGAGAGATATTGGCAAGGAAAAGCTGTCTTGTACCTTTGCATTTTTCTCGCAAACGAAGGACACTAGAAAGAAAATTTTAAAGCCTCCTGTTAGGCCATCATCTACACGGCATAGCCCTGAATTTTCCAATGCGCAGCTCTTTGCAAAAGAGAGATATTGGCAAGGAAAAGCTGTCTTGTACCTTTGCATTTTTCTCCCAAACGAAGGACACTAGAAAGAAAATTTTAAAGCCTCCTGTTAGGCCATCATCTACACGGCATAGCCCTGAATTTTCCAATGCGCAGCTCTTTGCAAAAGAGAGATATTGGCAAGGAAAAGCTGTCTTGTACCTTTGCATTTTTCTCCCAAACGAAGGACACTAGAAAGAAAATTTTAAAGCCTCCTGTTAGGCCATCATCTACACGGCATAGCCCTGAATTTTCAAATGCGCAGCTCTTTGCAAAAGAGAGATATTGGCAAGGAAAAGCTGTCTTGTACCATTGAATTTTTCTCCCAAACGAAGGACACTAGAATGAAAATTTTAAAGCCTCCTGTTAGTGCTATATCTACACGGTATAGCCCTGAATTTTCCAATGCGTAGCTCTTTGCAAAAGAGAGATATTGGCAAGGAAAAGCTGTCTTGTACCTTTGCATTTTTCTCGCAAACGAAGGACACTAGAAAGAAAATTTTAAAGCCTCCTGTTAGGCCATCATCTACACGGCATAGCCCTGAATTTTCCAATGCGCAGCTCTTTGCAAAAGAGAGATATTGGCAAGGAAAAGCTGTCTTGTACCTTTGCATTTTTCTCCCAAACGAAGGACACTAGAAAGAAAATTTTAAAGCCTCCTGTTAGGCCATCATCTACACGGCATAGCCCTGAATTTTCCAATGCGCAGCTCTTTGCAAAAGAGAGATATTGGCAAGGAAAAGCTGTCTTGTACCTTTGCATTTTTCTCTCAAACGAAGGACACTAGAAAGAAAATTTTAAAGCCTCCTGTTAGGCCATCATCTACACGGCATAGCCCTGAATTTTCCAATGCGCAGCTCTTTGCAAAAGAGAGATATTGGCAAGGAAAAGCTGTCTTGTACCTTTGCATTTTTCTCCCAAACGAAGGACACTAGAAAGAAAATTTTAAAGCCTCCTGTTAGGCCATCATCTACACGGCATAGCCCTGAATTTTCAAATGCGCAGCTCTTTGCAAAAGAGAGATATTGGCAAGGAAAAGCTGTCTTGTACCATTGAATTTTTCTCCCAAACGAAGGACACTAGAATGAAAATTTTAAAGCCTCCTGTTAGTGCTATATCTTCACGGTATAGCCCTGAATTTTTCAATGCGTAGCTCTTTGCAAAAGAGAGATATTGGCAAGGAAAAGCTGTCTTGTACCTTTGCATTTTTCTCGCAAACGAAGGACACTAGAAAGAAAATTTTAAAGCCTCCTGTTAGGCCATCATCTACACGGCATAGCCCTGAATTTTCCAATGCGCAGCTCTTTGCAAAAGAGAGATATTGGCAAGGAAAAGCTGTCTTGTACCTTTGCATTTTTCTCCCAAACGAAGGACACTAGAAAGAAAATTTTAAAGCCTCCTGTTAGGCCATCATCT